>NW_020172466.1:255943-261272 GCF_003031525.2 Neophocaena asiaeorientalis asiaeorientalis | reverse complement strand
CGTCGATTTCCCCGAATGGGAACGCGGCTTAAAGGCACAGCTGCCGGCTCGGGTCACAACTAAAAATACGCACAAAATTGACAATTGGAGAAAGAATCTCCCAGGATACAACCCAGCCACCCAGCTACCCAGCCCGGCGCTGCCTCACTTTTTGAACCTGACCGTTCTGCCTGGGCTCTGCGGGGAACTGCTGGCAGCGAAGAGGGCAAGCCAATTTCTAAAGTGCACCCGCGAAAGTGGGGGGAATGGGGGCGGGGAGTGAACTGCCGAGAAGGGGCCACGGGAACGCTCGCTTCGGGACTCCATTCCCCGGCCCCTGACCTTGCCTCCCCGAGCACCCCCTCGCCCCCTGTTTGCTCGCCTTCTGCTGGGGTTGCCCTCCCTGCAGCTCCCCTTCTGGTCGCCACCGCCAACGTTCACACGCACCTTGAGTTTCGGCTCCGGCTCCAGCTCGCAGCGCCTCTCCCCAGCACTGGAGTGCGAGCTGTTTCGAGCCCAGGCCCGGCCCGGGAGCCCACCTCAGGAAGGGAGCGATCTGCCAGCTGGCAGAGGTCCGCTTAGAGCAGGTGGTTGGTTTGGTGAGAAGGGAAGGAGGTTAACATGTGTGTGCGTGTTTGTGTTCACCAGCAGATGGAGGGAGGGTCCTGCACACCACACACACACACACACACACACACACACACACTCCCAAAGGAGAGCAACCAGGCACACAGCACAGTGCCTGATGAATGATCTCAGGACATTTTTAAGAGACACACTGTGAATACTAAACATGTAGCAACCGAGATTCAAGGAAGGCTCTTGGTCTCCCAGGTGGCTCCAGACCCCTTTGGAGGAGTTCTGGGGATCTAGAAGAAAGGCCACTCTTCTTCTCCCCTAAAAGGTAGCCTCAGTGGGGACCCAGAGGGACTGGGAAACTGGACAGTGGGTCTGGGAGGGCAAAGTTGAGGCCAGGGAAAAGAAAAACAGAAGGAAAGGGTGGAGTTGAAGCCTCTGGTGATGCCAAATGCGTGGTGAATTTTTGCACGCCAGAGGCCCCTCGCAGACACAACTAACATTGGCACACTCGAGTCTCAGCAGTTCTAGGGTGAAAAGTGAGCCCTCCTCAGTTTCCCTTGTGTGCCTGGACTCTGGAAGGGAGGCTGTTGGGATAAGGGGACCCATTCCAGTTGGAATCTCTTCCCCATCTCCAGTTCTACTTAAGCATTTGGGTAAAGCCTCAGAAGAGGCTGGAGGGCTACTGAGGGGCAATCATGGGGCAAGAGGATGGTCTTGTGAGCTGCGTGGAATTTCCAGGATACAGAGGAGAGCTCCCAGTGCAGGGCTCTGTGGCTCCCCGCAGCTGGGATCAGCAGTGGAGTAGCTGACTAACAGATTTGCCCATCTATCCACTGAGCACACTTTTTGCTTCCTTCCTGGCACTTCCTACTGTGAAAAAAAGGATGGAAATTCCCTGCATCTGGATGGGTTAGCCTAGGCTTGAAAAGCAAGCCAATGGAATTATTAAAAATGGATGGTGAGTGAAAGTAAAGACATACAGGGAGAGAGACACACAGCATTCCTGGGCAAACGCACAGGCAGACCAACACACAGGAAGATGCTCTGAAGAGCACAACACACACACGGGGACACACGGATCACATGTGGGGCCACAGACACACTGAGCTAGTACCAAAAAAAAAAGTCTAGTCTAGCTAGAGAAGTGACTCAGACTTGATTTCTAATCCTTCCAAAAGAGAGAAGTGAAGAGAAGCAGGGAAGAGCTGGCCTCCTGTCTCCAGGGACTGGAGAGGGAGCAGGGAACCAGCCGTCTAGTATGAATAATGCTCTTTGCAGCCAGATGGTCCCTAGCTGGTTTCCTTGGGGTGGTGTCTCCGGGGCGGGGGCATCCCCTCCAGAGTTCCCTGATCCTTACCCAGTTTGTTCCTTATTAATATTAACATTAATAACACATACCAATAAATTGGTTTGTACCAGTTCTTACAATTAAAACGCAACGGGTTAATAACTAAAACAAATGCATTTTACAACTCTGATTAGCCATCTTCTGCTGCTTGCTGGGCTCGCTGGGAGCAGATGCCAGTCTCCAGTCATTCTGCTGTGCAGTAAACACAAGCAAATAAGGGGTACTGAAGGGGAGAGAGTATTGGGAAGGACTGTATCACTGGACATAAGCATGTGTGAGGGCTCCTGGGTGAGGAGTGAGGCAAGGTACAGTTTAGAACAGAGATTAAGTACACAGCTTTTGGAATCTGCTTCTTATTAGAGGTGTAAACTTAGGTAGGTCACTTAACCTCTCTAAGCCTTACCTGTGAGATGGACATGCTGGCAGAACCTACTTCAGAGTTATTGGGGGTATTAAATGAGATAATGGATGTAAAGATCACAGTTAATGGTAGCTGTCATTCTTTCTCAAGAGGAATCTGCCTCCTAGTCGCCTACTAAAAGGCTCCCCGTTTGGTTCTCACTCTGCTTGTTTCCTGTCTGAAGTGATGTAGGTTTTTTAAAAAATAAATTTATTTATTTATTTTTATTTTTGGCTGCGTTGGGTCTTCATTGCTGCGTGCGGGCTTTCTCTAGTTGCGGCGAGCGGGGGCTACTCTTTGTTGTGGTGTGCGGGCTTCTCATTGCGGTGGCTTCTCTTGTTGAGGAGCACAGGCTCTAGGTGCACGGGCTTCAGTAGTTGTGGCATTCAGGCTCACTAGTTGTGGCGCACGGGCTTAGCTGCCCCACGGCATGTGGAATCTTCCCGGATCAGGGCTCGAACCCGTGTCCCCTGCATTGGCAGGCGGACTCTTAACCACTGCACCACCGGGGAAGTCCTGAAGTGATGTAGCATTTGCACTGTGTCTTACTCTTGTCCAAAATGAGTTCTTGAGCCTTAGGGAAGCAGGGGAGATGGGCAACCAGGACCCTGGTTTTCAGTGGAGGGTGCCGATGCACTGCTTACGTCATTCACAATAGATTTTGGGGGGTGCACATTGTGTGGCCTGCGGCATCCTAGTTCCCCGACAGGGATGGAACCTGCGCCCTCGGCAGTGAAATCGCGGGGTCCCAACCACTGGACCGCCAGGGAATTCCCAGTAGGATTTGTTTCTGGTTTTGTTATTTGACAAGCTGTCTGCACCCCCTATGCTCAACAAGGAGGAGGGAGAGCAGGAGACAGGGTACAGAGAGGGTTCTTCAACATTCTTAACCCTGTGCCCAAATGCAGCAAAATAAACACTTGCATGTAAAATTGGGACCCTCAATCCAGTCACACTGAAATTTGGTGAGGAAGATCCCCTCGGGATAAACATTTAGTCTCTTCAAATCTCATTACAATTGGATGACGAATGACGATCTTCCAGCCGGAAGTCTATTTCCTATTGAAATCAATACATTGAGAAGAAGCTAAGAAGTGGCACTATTTTTCTCCCCTGCACACTGAGAGTGGATGGAGGCAGCCCAGCCTCACTGGCACCTTGGACTGTAATCGACAGTTAACAACCAAGCAACTCAACTCACCTTTAACTGAGAATACAGGAATAAATGGACAGAGACTCTCTTGGCCTTCAGTAATAATAGTAATAATGATTACCATTTATCGACCCATCACTCACTTTGAGCTGGGCGCTCTGCTAGTGCTCCTAGGAAAAGGCGGATGGTTCTTCATCCCAGGGGATACAATTAGTTCCACTTCCCTGGTAGGACCTCCAGTCAGCCCTGAGAGCTTTACATGCATTAACTCATTTCACAATTATCACAACCCTCTTACTTAGGAAACATGATCATCCTTTTTTTACAGAGGAGGTAGTAGCCAAGACTCAAAGAGCAATAAGTAGTGGAACCTGGATTCCAACCACAGAATGAGCATTAATAGTAATAATAGTGATACTTGCTAACTTTTATTGAGCACTTATTATGGGCCAAGCACCATGCTAGCATTTTGCATGCGTTTGCAAGTGTAGTCCTCCCAATAAACCTGAGAGAATAGGTACTATGATTATGGCTATTTTAAAGGAAAATGAAGGCTCAGAGAAGTTAAGTAATCTCCACAAAGTCACACAGTTAGTAGGGCCTAATCCAGGATTTGAACCCATGCCAATTTGACTGCAACAGCTGTAGTGTCTCCACAAAGGCTGCGACTCCCAGCCTTCAACTGGGGTTATACAGTGTAGACAAGCTGGTAGCCTTTTCCAGAGACATACTCAACTACCTGCCTCTGCTGGGACAATCCAGTAACCCACTAGCACCCAGGGAAAGATGAATAAGCGAAGAGCAGAGTATCACCAATGGCCAATGGCAAGAGCAGGAAGTGCATCTGCCTAAGGCAGCAAGGCCCGCCCCCACTCGCAGTTGGCTAGGCAGGCCCTGGGGTGGTAGAAGGAGGGATGGCATAATCAGAACCATCAAAGAGGAAACCAGTCACTTTGTAATTTTTCAGCCCCAGCCCCTTGGTCTCCATCTTGCCTTTTGGCAAGACACCCACCAATCCTAAAGCATCTGGGGCCGACCAGGGCCCTGATGTTTGGGACAGGGTGGGTGGAGAAAAATCGAGAGGAACCTCCGGATTTCCTGAGCTCCTGGGGAAACTGGGAGCTACCAGGAAAGCCGGAGGCCAGAGAGAAACCAGAGAAAAATGCAGACGGAAAAGGGCCATTTCAAAGGAATTGTCACTAGGATTTGTCGCTAAGAGGGCTTTTTAGTGGCCCTTTGTGTACTGAGCCTGCCGACCCAGTGTGGGCTGGGTGACACTAAGGGACCAACTCCTGGGCTGATGAGCTGCAAACTGCCAGCCAGTCCTTTCCCAAGCCTCGCTGGCTGGTGCCCTCTCCCCTCCAACGCAGCTGCCTGGCGGGCCCTGCCACCTGCTCGTTCTGTGGGTCCCAGGTAGCTCCCAGCTTCCCAGTCTCAATTCATGCCCCTGTAGATGGAAGAACTGTAGTTCTTCCTACAGAGGTGCGCTGTGACCAGAATGGGGTCTTGGCGCCTCTCTGAGGCTTGGGGTCAGAGGGACACTCTTTGCATCCATAAATCGCAGACCTCTTTGCTGTTGCCGGCTCCCTAGCCTTCCCTGCTTCTGCTCATCTCAATTACTCGATGGAGATTGGCTTAACAAGATTTCCTAGCATCCCCCCACACCTCCCCTCATTAAGCCCCTTTCTTCCTGGATCCTCTTTGCGTGCACTTCCCTAGACAACCCCTCAGGCTCTGGGTGTTTCCCAAATGCAATCTCTGTCCCCCATCAAAATGTATCCATCCCTTGTCCTGGTCTTAGATAATCCGATAAACTAATCTATACTTAGGGAAACACAGACTGTAACTGGCAGTGCTTCTCAACTTTTAC
>NW_020172466.1:209713-255850 GCF_003031525.2 Neophocaena asiaeorientalis asiaeorientalis | reverse complement strand
CACACACACACACACACACACACACACACACACACACACACACACGGAGTCCCTAAGAACGGAATAAATGAGAATCCGGCCGTGAAGGCCAAAATGGCCCAAAGTGTCAGATTTCTTCAAAGTCTCACAATTTATTTCAGAAACATGAATTTTCCGATTCTCCATAGTACGCTGGTGTTTGACTTACCATGTAAGTATTGCATAGCTCTAAAATCCTTGCATACATTGAAGCTCCATAAAAGTGCACTGTGTTTATCCCGTGGCTCTGTGTACCCCACAAGAGGTACAGACACCCCCATTCAAGCAGCTCTGAATGAACGCATCATCCCAGAGCCTGCTTGCTTTTGACCCACTATCTCTACTGAAGACAGCGGGGAACAGAAAGAATGACTGGAACAGTTTGGAGTGTCGGGGCGTGCAAGAGTGTAGGGGGAGCCTGTCTTCTCGTGAAGCTCAATTTCTCCCGCAGAACCCGCAGCAGAACCAGCTGTACCCTTAGGTGCCAGAGGGCAGCGGCAGCCTCCCACCTGGCACGATGCGAGCCTTCCCCTTACTCACATTCACCGCTCCCCAGCTGCGTGTGCCAGAAATTCTCCTTTGGGTTAAGGCCCAGGCTCCGGAAGGTCCTGGCAGATTGCACACGTTATCTGGAATGGACAGCACATTAAGTCATTAGCGCCCACTAATGCACTCACCTGAATAAATCTATCAGATTGCCTGTCACCTCTCAGAGGGCAGAGCTGTGAGGGGATGAGACAGTGACCAGGGACCTTTCCTTGGGGTGCGGTGGGGTAGGGTGTCCGAGCTCGACCGCAGCCTTTCCCCAGCTGTGGTCCTGTTGCAATGCAAATGCTGATTCCTGGGCCCCATCCTGGACCCTCAGACTCTGTATTTAGCAAGTGCCCTGGGACAAACCTGCATCCAAGCACAGCCAAAGCGAGGCTGAGGAGAAAGAATGCTGCTCTGGGAGAGTTGGGGGCCAGGGCCAAAGGAGAGGCCATTGAAGGGAGGGAATAAGAAAATCTCCCGACCAGCAGCCCTGCATTGCCCTGGCCCTACTCTGGAGCTTCCTTTTTCTCTCTCTCTCTGTGTGTCTCTCTGTCTGTCTGCCTGTCTGTCTCTCTCTTTCTTTTTCTGTCTCTCTCCTCTCTCTATCTTCTGCACTACTGGCCCTCCCCGCCCACCTCCCTCATGCACAGGGAGCCCCGTGGAGAGAGAGCCAGTGGCTCAGGGAGGCCTTGGAGTAGGAGCTGAATTGACAGACTCTGGGGAATCACCCATCACTTCCTTGCGTGCCTTCCTTCTCTCCCCACTGCTGGCATCTTAGGCAT
This sequence comes from Neophocaena asiaeorientalis asiaeorientalis, assembly GCF_003031525.2. Lineage (NCBI taxonomy): Eukaryota > Metazoa > Chordata > Mammalia > Artiodactyla > Phocoenidae > Neophocaena > Neophocaena asiaeorientalis. Next base: position 254,519 of record NW_020172466.1, on the reverse strand, counting down.
GTTTGCCCTCCTGGAGTTAGGAAGCAAAACACCAATTTCAATGGATGCTGACAGAGCCCGTCAGATGCCAAGTGCTTGCTGCTGCTGCCGCCACCAGTACAGCTCTTCCCCACAGGGGATTCCGGGTGTGTGCTTGGGACACTGCTGCCAGGACCCAGCCTCCTCACCCTTACTCATATCTCTCTGGGTTGGGGTGGGAGTGGGGTGAAATTTGAAAAGGAGAAACTGGATGGATGACAGGAAATGTTCCCAGGCTGGTGAGCAGAAGCCTGGGTGCTTCTGACCTGATAGGCTCTCCATCCTGGCTGGGCCACTGTGTGGTCATGGATGCTTGACTTAACCTCTCTGTGCCTAAGGTCCCCCTGGAAAAAAACCCAAAGGAGTGTTGAATATTTGCCCAGTGCTTTTCACGGGGATGCAAACTTACAAAAGGATGCACCTGGACCTTTTTGGAAGGAAAACACACCCAGAGATAAATGTCCCTTGAAAGACTCTAGGGGAGAAAGAGTGTTTAAATCTACCTCCCCTCAAAGCCCTGGGGGTCCCCAGTAACCTGATAAATGAATTCTTGCTAATGTGATGGTGAGTGCTAATGGGCCAATAGTTCCCCTCCCAAAAGTTTGCATTCTTGTCCAGAGCTAAGCTATCAATGTCTTTCTCCAAAAGTGTGATGAACGGTGGGAATGTTTGACATGTAGGCAGGTGGCTGAGGAGTTTGAGAGTATGGAGGCCTTTCCTGGTTCACCCTCAGACAACCTCTAGTTGGCTTTTATTTGATTTTCACAACAACACTGTGAGGCATGTAGGGCTGCTATAATCCCCATATATAGATGAGGAAATTGAGGCTCAGACTGACTAACTGACCGTCCAGGACCACACAGGTAGGAAGTGATTGATTCCTGGTGACAGTGGCCCTCCTTCTTTTCCATGCTGACTCCACCTGAGCACGGGGCTCAGGAACACCAGGCCTGGAGGTTCAGCTGGCTTCTGCCATTCGCGTTTTCTGTCTGTCACTAATTTCTCTTTTATTCACTCTGTCTTTTCTGGGCCTCATTTTCTTTTTTTTCTATTTATTTATTTATTTTTGGCTGCGTTCGGTCTTTGTTGCTGCGCGTGGGCTTTCTCTAGTTGCGGCGAGCAGGGGCTACTCTTCGTAGCGGTGCGTGGGCTTCTCATTGCGGTGGCTTCTCTTGTTGCGGAGCACGGGCTCTAGGGGAGCAGGCTTCAGTAGTTGCGGCATGTGGGCTCAGTAGTTGTGGCTCACGGGCTCTAGAGCGCAGGCTCAGCAGTTGTGGCGCACGGGCTTAGTTGTTCCGTGGCATGTGGGATCTTCCCGGACCAGGGCTCAAACCCATTTCCCCCGCGCTGGCAGGCGGATTGTCTACCAGTGCGCAACCAGGGAAGTCCTGGACCTCGTTTTCTGTTCCTCTGCCTGCCATTCACCAGACAGGGAAGAAAAAAAAAATTACCTTTGCAAGGAAAAGTGGGCATTGGTTTGTGTGTTTTAGTGGGCTAAAGCAATAACCCCCAGAAAGGCCTGACTAGAACATTCTCACTGCTGGACTGTCAGTAACTTGCTGTGTTTGGCCTGAAGTCAATTGATTAACCTTTCTGTCTGCAAGTTCTCATCTCTTCAACTTGCAGAAGACTTGCCATGTTCCTGGTGGGGTGGGCCTTAGGAAAGGACAGGGAGAGGAGAGTGGGTGGGAGATGGGGATACCTAATGAATTACAAGAGCTGAAAAGCACTTTGCAACCATCCCTAAGTGATGCATCGATATTGAATGGCATTCTCTGCCTCAAAAGTCATGGCTCCGAAATGGGAGGCATTTGTTAAGGCACTGCAGGCAGTTCCCTGGTAATCCAAGAAGCCTCCTATTTAAGGAAAAACCTTAATTATAGCTTCTTTTCCCTATCTCCTTCTCTTGTTCATTAAGACCAAAGGACATTTGCTCAGGAAATCAGATCTTGGTTTCAGAAGATTTCATCTGCTCCCACAAATTGAATTTCCCACCTGGAGTCAAATTCTCTATTTATAACAGAGATATCATCTGCCCAGAAATCTGTCCTTGGTCCGGGCCTAAGCTTGCTGAGTTGTGCTTTGAATGATGACCAGCTCCATGGGCTTGGTGGGCCTGAGAGAATGGAGGCCATGGTCTCAGGGTGTGGAGGCTAGACTGCATCTTTTGGAGAGATCCTTGGGCCCCAGCTGCTTTGTCAACTGAGGCCTGGCCCCTCTCTGCGCTTGAGCACATTTTCAGTGGCTGCAGCTGCAGGAGGTTTCTTCAGGGCTGTGCTGTTAGGCTTGGTCTCTCTGTCTCCACCTCCGATCCACCATGCCTCAACAAAGCCATCTTGCCACAGCAGGGCTGGTGGCAAGACACCCCCCTGCTCAGCCGCCTGTAGCATAAAATGCAAACTCCTCTGCTAGCGCCCATCTCCTGCTTAGTCCATACCAAGAAGTACTCACTCCACCAGGCATGGCTCCTCACTCTTCTTTGCTTCTACCCTGCCTCCTGCACTTTGATCTTGCACTTTCCCCGGCCTATGTTGCTCTCCCTCTTCTCTGCCTGGCCACATCGTGTCCCTCCCCCAGGCTCTGCCCCATCACCTGTGGAGGTCCCATCCTCCTCAGAGTACTGAGGCCTTCTCACTGCACCAGCCATTTGGCATGTATCAGAGAGTGAGTGCCTTGTTGCAGCACTTGTAGTTTCAGCTCGGACTGTAATTTGTCCTTTTGCGGGCATAGCCCAGTCTCCCTACCTTTGTGGGCAAAGGCCAAGCCTTGAGCTCCTTTTGATCTCCCAAAGTGTCTGGCCCGATACTGGGCCAGGGAGGAAGCTGGGTTCAGGCTGCCTGCAGCTGTTCAGTCTCCGGTGGCTGATTTGTTTTCAGCCTTCAGGGCCTCCCCTTCCCCATTCCCTTTTCTTGCCCTTCACTGGAAGCTCCTAGCACCATTCAGTAGCTTCTGCCTTTTATTAATCATTTTGGTGGTCCTTCCTTGGACCCTCTTCAGTTTCTCTGAAATTAGTCAATTCAGAGGTAGCCAAGAAAAAAACTGGGAAGTCAGGGAAGTTGGTCTTTCATACAACGTTCCCTCCACTGGTGGCTCAGTGTCTGCAGTTGAGCCAAATAAACATTGATTTCACTTCCTGTTCCCTGAGATTAAACTTTACTAAAAAAAGGCACGTAAATGTCCTTTTTATGATTAAAAACAATTGCGATTGCCTAGCAAGATGCTCTGAGTTCCTGAACCCTGAGTAGCTGGAAGCTGGGAAAAGGTGATTGTTCTAAGAAAGTCAGAAATGCATTATTTCCTGGGGCTCGAAGTACGGCAGTGGGAATGTGTCCTTAGCTGAAGGAAGAACCTTTCTCTGTCCTAGGAGGGATCGCTTTTAGTCACCTTGATGGCCCAGGAAGTTATTCAAGTGCAACTTCAGCCTGGCCTGGGAGATCTCTTGAATCAAAAGAGTGGGTTAGTTGGGGGGAGGGGTGTGCACCATTTATTGGTTGGGGAGCAAGAGCCTATGTTTACTGAGCCTTTACCACTTGCCAGGCATGGTGCCATGCAGGTTACATCAACGGTCTCATTAAATCCTCAAAACATTTCTATGAGGTAAATGCTTTTATCCCTGACCATAGGTGAGGAAACAGAGGCACAGACAAGTGAAATAACTTACTAGTTAGTAATTGGCAGCATTGGGACTCAAGCCCACGTCTATCTGATGCCAAAGCCCATGAACTTCACCACCACTCTATTCTGCCATGACAAATAAAACTGCCTTTGAGGAGTCAGCATCTTAAAAAGGCTACCCTGGGGCTTCCCTGGTGGCGCAGTGGTTAAGAATCCGCCCGACAATGCAGGGGACACGGGTTCGAGCCCTGGTCCGGGAAGATCCCACATACCGCGGAACAACTAAGCCCGTGTGCCACAACTGAGCCTGCCCTCTAGAGCCCGCGAACCACAACTACCGAAGCCTGCGCTCTAGAGCCTGCGAGCCACAACTACTGATCCTGCGCTCCTGGAGCCTGCGTGCCACAACTACCGAAGCCCACACGCCAAAACCCCGTGCTCCACAACAAGAGAAGCCACTGCAATGAGAAGCCCCACGCACCGCAATGAAGAGTAGCTCCCGCTCGCCGCAACAAGAGAAAGCCCGCGCAGCAACGAAAGCCCAACGCAGCCAAAAAACCCCAAACAAACAAACAAAAAAAACCACGAAAACGAATTATTCTTTTAAAAAAAAAAAGGGCCACCCTTTCACTACTTTCTCTATACTCTCAAGGCATGCTTTGAAGCTACTAACTGTGGCTTTCTTTTTTCATCAGGGTCTTAACAGCCACAATGTGCCCCATGCCTTGCCCTGCATCTTCTTTACTTATCTAGTACAGAAAGCCAGTGGATGAGAGCACAGACTCTAAAGCAGACTGCCTGGGTTCAAATCCCAGCTCTGTCACTTTTTAGCTGTGGGAATTTGGGTAAGTTGCTTAATCTCTCCGTGCCTCCTTTCCCTCATCTATAAATTATAATAATAATAATACTTAGCTCACAGAATTGCTAGGATACTTAAGTGAGGTAATGGATGCTCTGGAGATGGATGGTGATGACGGTTGCACCGCAATGTGAGTGTACTTAATGCCACTGAACTGTAAACCTAAACATGACTAAAGTGGTAAATGTTATGTGTACTTTATCACAATTTTTAAAAGCAATCCTTTTAAACATAAATTCCTTAACCTTGTGATGTTCCTAGGCACTTGAGGACACATAGTGAATAAGACAGATGAGGTTCCTGCTCTCATGGGGCTAACATTCTAGAAGGGAGGGACAGACAAAATCTAGTCAACAAATGAACCAATGAGATATTTTCAGATATGAAGAAAATGAAACAGTGATGGGGGGAAGCCACTTTACTTATTTATTTAGCTGTGCTGCGTGGCTTGTGGGATCTCAGTTCCCTGACCAGGGGTTGAACCTGTACCCTCAGCAGTGAAAGCGCAGAGTCCTAACCACTGGACTGCCAGGGAATTCCCAGGGGGAAGCCACTTTAGATTAAGTAGTGGAGAAATGCTTCTCAGAGGAAGTAACATTGTGACAGTTAACCTGAATTCTGAATGATAAAAGGAGCCAATCATATGAGGATCTGGGGATAAAGACATTCTAGGTAGAAGGGACAGCTAGTGCAAAGGCCCTGAGGCTTGAACTAGCTTAGTGTGAACTAAGAACCTAAAGAAGGTCAGTGAATGTGGAGATGAGTTTGGAAAGAGACAGAAGCCAGATCCTGGAGGGCCTTACAGGCCATGGTGAGGGTTTGGATTCTAGTCTAAATCCAATAGAAAGCCATTAAACAGTTTTAAGCAGGAGAGTGACATGATCTGAAAAACTACTTTAAATAGATCGTTGGCATATATGTGAAGGATCGATCCAGGTGAGAGATGATGCTGGCTTGGGCTAAGATGGCAGCAGTGGAAAGAGACGGAAGTAGATAGATTCTGGATATATTTGGGAGTTTGACAAGCTGTATTGAAGGATTGGGTATAAGAGATGAGGTAAAAGGATGACCTAAAGGATGACACTTGGATTTTCCCTGAGCAACTGGATGATTGGTGGTGCCCATGTACTAAAGATGATGGAAAGTGGGGGAGAAGTGATGTTGCGGGTAGAAATCAAGAGTTCTGTCTTGGCTGTGTTAAGCCTGAGTTGCCTATAAGACACCCAAGAGGAGATGCCAAGTAGACAGTCAGACGAAATAACAACAACAAACTTTTATCGATGCTTACTATGTGCCAAATACTGTCCCAGATGCTTGACACGTATTAGATCATTTAATTCTCACAACAACACTGTGAGGTCAGGAATTATTATCGTCCCGCTTTACAGAGGGACCTGTCCCCAAGACCAATCCTACTGTAGTACCATTTATGAGTGTATACAAACCTCATCATTTAGCATAGATACGCCCACTGTAATAGGGCAGAAGGATGGTATTTAAAAAGATGAGGAAATAGAGGCAAAAAAGGCTAAACAACTTGCTTAAGGTCACATAGTAAGTGGAAGAGCCAGATTCAAACTCGGGCTGTCTGACTCCAGACCCTGTGCCATCATGTCATATGTCTGGAACTCAAAGAGGAGATGAGGGCCACACATAAAAATATGGGGGTGTTCATCTTAAACATGCCATTTAGAGCTGTGGGACTGGATGAAATGATCTTGGAAGAGAGTGAGAAAGGGGTTTAGGGCTGAGCCCTAAAGCATCTCAAACATTTAGAGGTACAGTGGAGGAAACGGAGTCAACAAAGCAGACTAGGAAAGGACAAGGCAAGTCAGGAAGGCTGTGGCATCATGAGAGCCTAGAAAGGAGAGTGTCTCAGACAAGCTGTGTCCAGGGCTGCTGAGAGGGCCAGTATACTGGGGACAGAAAAGCAACCATATTTATGGGTCCCAATGCTGCCGAGAAGGAAGGCTAGTTTCCTAAAACTTGTATAATGCACTGCCCCTTCCCTCTTCCCTTTTTTTCCTCCCTCCCTCCCTTCATCGATTCAAATACACCAAGGTCCACTTCAGTACTGGAATCTATGGAAGGTGACCAAAGTGTTCAGACCTAGAATCTCACTGCATCCTATTTAGTATTTGCTTTGGAAAGGATTTCAGAGTCAGTCTCAGGTTACAAGAGAAGGTTCAGTCATGCCTGACCTGAAGACGGCTGCCAGTGGGACAAGGCAGCCTTGGGGTGTTGCTGATTTACTGAAGACAAGGAAACTGGCTCCAAACTCAGCAGGTTGGGCCTCGTCCCTGCCTTCCTGTGAACGTGGCCTCCGGACCATGGCACCTGATTACAATCCACTGGATACTGCTTCACAGTAAGCTGTAAACGACTACCACCACGTCTTTCTCAACACATAAAGACTTTCCAGGGGACACTGTAAATCATTTTTATGTGAAGACCCAGAGACCCGTTTTGCCTTGCTCAGGGGTTCCCTGATTCAGGACTATTATTAGTTCAGTCTATTGGTGGTCACTATCCAGCTCTCAGCAAAGCCTGTTCTTTTTCTAGGAGCATCTTCTACCTCTGGTCCCTGCTGAGCCTTCCTTGAGTAATCAGTAGGTCTCCTCCACCTTCCAGGTCTCACAGAGACTTACACTGCTTTGTTTTTCTCTTCCTTGAATTGTCCTTTGCTTTGCTCCCACCATGAAGAGTGGCACCTGACTTTCATCTATTTTCAGAGTGGGGACCTGCTGGCTACATTCAGGGCCAGAGGGACCTGTCCCCAAGAGCAATTCTACTGTAGTTCCATTTATGAGTGTATACAAACCCCATCATTTGGCATAGATATGCCCACTGTACCAGGGCAGAAGGATGGTATTTAAAAAGATGAGGGGAGGGACTTCTCTGGTGGTCCAGTGGCTAAGGCTCCGTGCTTCCAATGAAGGGGGCACAGGTTCTATGCTTGGTCGGGGAACTAAGATCGCACATGCCCCGCGGAGCAGCTAAAAAAAAAAAAAAAAAGATGGCGGGAGAATTCACTAGATTCCTCAGGTGAATCTAAATTCAATAATATATACTTATATGTATATTTGTATATTCACATGTACAATACATATGCAAAACTATATACAAAATAATATATACATAAAACTAGATCTAGATCAAGATCTATTTATAGATCCATGTCTGTATATAAAGCAAAGGAATGGAGACCCCTGGTTTCCTAAGACACAGTGCCTCACAGCCTCCCGAGATCCAACTTTTCCAGCAGGACAGGTGACTTGAAACAATTTTATAACCCTCTCAGTGCCTGACCTACTACCGTACACACACACGTACATAGCAGATCCTTAGCAGGTATACATTGAATCTACTAGAATTAAATGTGGGTTGGACCTTGGCATCTGACGTTGCTAATATCTGTAGGGCTAGTTGGGGTTCTAGCTCAGCGTGATCTTTATTAAGTCACTTTATCTTTGTGGCTCTGACTTTTGACATGTGCAAAAAGAACAAGTTAAACTAGATGATTTATAAAAGGTCTTTCCAATTCTGGTTGCTAATGATTTTCCGGCGCTAGGGTCTACAGGAGATGGAAAGGATCTAAGGGAAATCTCTTCTTTAAGAAAATGTAGCTCTGAAAGGCTCACAATGACTGGAGAAGAGTGCCGTTGGGGAAAGGATGAGCAGGTATCTGAAGCTAGAGGAGCAGGTGAATGCGAGAGAGGGAATAAAGGACTTTTCATTCCATATAATAATAGCTAACATACTGAACCCTAACTAGGCGCCAGGCCCGTTACCCGTCTCACTGAATCCTCACAATTGTACGAGTTAAGGACTGTTGCCATTCTCATTTTAGAGATGAAAACCTGGCACCAAAAAAGGTAAGTAAACTGTGCAAGGCCACACAGCTGGCCATTGGCAGAGTTGGCTTGCAAACTCTGGTCATCTGATTCCAGAGCGTGTGTCCTTAACGACTGTCCTGCCTCCAGAGACAGGAGAGGAAGATGATATTGAATGTGCAGCTCCATTTGGGTATTTGGTGAGCAACTCGGAGAAAAGGAAGCCAAGCCAGGTGCAGGAGCTGGGAAGAAACCAGTTAGACATTAGGAAGAAAGCAGTTCGGCTCTCAATCCCTATACAATACTATACTAAGGCTGAGAGATTCCTCGGCGCCCAGAGTGTAGTAGCTGCGTTCTAAGGCCTGAGACTCCTGGGTCCCTGGGGGCGGTAGCAAGGACAGTGCAAGCTGCCAGCCCGGCAGCAAGCTGCGTGCTGCCACCAGCTTTTGCAATCACTGAGAGCAGGAACATCATGTCCTGCCTTTGCCCTAGGCCCTGAGAACCATGCCCAGCACGGGAGGGGCACTTTTTTGTGCTTTCCATGCCAAGCCCTCCCCACTTATGAGAAATGGCCTCAGTATTCATCTCTCTCCTTACAATACCCCATCCTCCTTCACCTGAATGAACCTGTCAGTTGTCTCCTGAGGAGGAGCCGCAGACAGAGCTACGTTCAGCAGTAGTTCAAACTGGATCAAATAAACTCCTGTCTTTGACTTATTCTAGAAAGAGAGTGACCACAGTGCCTACTGAATATCTTCAAACTCACCCAACCCGGGGGAACCTGACCAGAAGGAGGTTCCAGGAACCTGATAGACAAAGCTGAAACCCTGAAACCATTTGCTGCCTCCCTGGAAAGGGGGAAATGTCTCTAGGACTGCTGACCAGGAACCTTCTCCCTGGGAGCCATCTTGCCTCCCACCCCAGATTTTTCACTGGCCCTTTTCCATGCCGGCCTCTTCTGGGCTCCCCTCATTTTTTTTTTTTTTTGAGGTATCTGATTTTCTTTATTTTTTTAAAAGATTTTTTTGATGTGGACTATTTATAAAGTCTTTATTGAATTTGTTACAATGTATGTATTTATTTATTTATTTATGGCTGCGTTGGGTCTTCATTGCTGCACACGGGCTTTCTCCTCATTCTTTTTTTTTAAGTTTTAATTTTTATATTTTTTTGACCACGCCACACGGCTTGCAGGATCTTAGTTCCCCGACCCGGGATTCAACCTGGGCCCCCTGGAGTGGAAGCACGGAGTCTTGTGCCAAAACTACTGAGCCTGTGCTCTGGAGCCCGCAAGCCACAACTACTGATCCCACGTGCCACAACTACTGAAGCCCGAGTGCCTAGAGCCTGTGCTCCATGACAATGAAGCCACCGCAATGAGCAGCCGCCCACCAAAATGATAAGTAGCCCCCGCTCGCAGCAACTAGAGAAAGCCCGTGCGCAGCAACAAAGACACAGCGCAGCCAAAAATAAATAAATAAATGTATATTAAAAAAAAAACCTCTGTACCCATGACCTTGCAGTGGTAAGGCGTGGGGCTGAGGTCAGGAGGGAGAGGCCTCACAGGTCACCTTTAGTCGCCTAATCAGGAAATGAGCAGGTTTGCCCAAACCATTGCCCGGGCATCCCCCAGGTTCTTAGGGAAGTGGTTCTATGAGATTATGACAGCTTGTTTCCCTTGCTCTCTACTCCAGCCTCTCTTGTTCTGACCCCCAGATAATCTACAGCTCAGCCACCAAGCAGTTTCCAGATTCCTCTTCAGAGCTGTCAGGGAGGACCGCCAGATCAACTGCATCCTATGGACCTGCCTCTGCTTACCGGCAGGCACAAGCCCAGGCCAACTGAAAGGAGGCCATCTCCCAGCTGGTGTCAAAATGCTGGAGGCTCATCTCACCTAGCCTAAGAGGTGCCTCTGCTCTTCCCCTTTCCTTACTCTACCTGCAGGAGGTCCGTTTAGAATTTCTTTTCCCCTTCAAGGCACTCCTTGATGTTCTTTTTTTTTTTTGCGGTACACGGGCCTCTCACTGTTGTGGCCTCTCCCGTTGCGGAGCACAGGCTCCGGACGCGCAGGCTCAGCGGCCATGGCTCATGGGCCCAGCCGCTCCGCGGCATGTGGGATCTTCCTGGACTGGGGCACAAACCTGTGTCCCCTGCATCGGCAGGCGGACTTTCAACCACTGCGCCACCAGGGAAGCGCTGATGTTCTTTTTAAGAGATTTTCAGTGCTGGAGGGATAAGTACATACCTGATTTTCCTCAGCTCACAACACCCCGACTAGGAAAGGTTTCCAGCCCTTTCTGGGGTATTATTTGGCTGTAGACCCTTTCTCATCTAATGCCCATCCTTGCTCTTTCTCCTTGCGGGGGCATTGCCTTTCCACAACAGGGCATTTTCTTTTCTTTCTTTCTTTCTTTGGCCATGCGGTGCAGGCGGGATCTTACTTTCCCTACCAGGGATCGAACCTATGACTTCTGCAGTAGAAGCGCGGAGCCCTAACCACTGGACCGCCAAGGAATTCCTCCAGGGCATTTTCTATCTCAACTGCCAGTTTGTCCTAAAGGGAAAGTTTGGACAGACCTTTGAATGAGGAGTTCCCAGCGTGATATGTGTGGTACAACCCTGACTCCCGGGTCACATTCTGTGCCAGGCACTGTGGTAAAAGAGACAGACTTTTCTTGTCCTCATGGAGCTGACAGTCTAATGGGAAGAAAGACAATAACTGAGTCATCACATACATAACTAAAGTAGTTACAAGTTGGGTTCAGTGCTCAAGCAGAGAATAACAGGGGCAAGAGAAGTTGACTTCATTTTTATCAAAATGACACACGCATCTGGTTAAAAAACCCACACAAACACTATAGAACAACTTCGAGTATAACAAACAGCATCCTTTCATCCTCTCTCCTCAACCTTCAGTTCCACGAGGCTGCTACTTTTAACCTTTCTCTTTGAATTCTTTTGCGGATTGACCTTTATTTCTCTAGATAATATGCTTCTGTCCTCTTTTCTTGATTTATCAACTTGAAACATTCATCTATTGCATTTCTCCTAAGATAGATGAGTGTGCAGTGGTCAACAGTACACGCACTTTCATTCTCCACGCCTCGCAATGTAGGTATATAGTACTGTAGTTCTATTACTAAGTACGGTTGTAACATTAAATAATGTATGTAAACCCTTATGTGTTGTTCCATCAACTATAGACTGAGTCTCTTGACGCCCCACTTTTATCAGATGGAACTGTTTAAGTCTGTACCCTGCCCTCCACCTCTTTTCCCCTTCTACCTCTAGTTTCTGTCAAATGTGTAATTACTTTTACCTTGTCAAGGTTGATAACATTTACATACTCTTCTATAGCTGTGATTATATGCACCATGCTTTATTTATCTATTGATTCTAAAGGTTGACAACCAATAAATACTGTTTACATTATTGTGACTTTAAAAATATAATTCACGGGCTTCCCTGGTGGTGCAGTGGTTGAGAGTCCGCCTTGGTATTATGATTTTCATGTTCCCTTTCTTCATAAAAGAAAGGATCAAAAATGGTGTTTTGTGGCTGTATTAGTATAAAGACAAATATATTCATCTTATATATTAAAGCCTTTTCTTTGACCTAAAAGTTCATTTTTCCTTCTGATTTCAAATTAAATTAAAACAAGGAATTCCCTAGTGGTCCAGTGGTTAGAACTCTGTGCTTTCACTGCCGAGGGCGTGGGTTCAATCCCTGGTCGGGGAACTAAGATCCCGCAAGCCGTGCGACCAAATTAAAAATAGATAGATAAAGAAAGAAAGAAAGAAAAAGAAAAAAAATAAAAAGAGGCCAGATTTTTTTTTGTGTGTGTGTGATACCCGGGCTTCTCACTGTTGTGGCCTCTCCCGTTGCGGAGCACAGGCTCCGGACGCGCAGGCTCAGCGGTCATGGCTCACGGGCTCAGCCGCTCCACGGCACGTGGGATCTTCCCGGACCGGGGCACGAACCCGTGTCCCCTGCATCGGCAGGCGGACTCTCAACCACTGCGCCACCAGGGAAGCCCCCAGATTTTAAAAAATAATAAAAACGTAAAATAAAACATTTTTGTGGTGTCCAGCTTCATATAATGGAATCATACATATGTATCCTTCATGTGTGATCTTTGTTCAATTAAATGAGTATGATTTTTACAATCTTTAAAAACAGCTCTATTGAGGAATAAGTGACCTACAATAAATTACACATGTTGAAAGTGTACAATTGCTAAGTTTTGACGTATGTATATATTTGTGAAACAATCACCGCCATGAAGATATTGAATATATGCAACACCCCCAAAAGTTTCCCTGGGCCCCTTTGTAATTCATTCTTCCCATCCCTAGGCAACCACTGCCCTGCTTTCTGTCACTACAGATTAGAATTTTCTCTAACTGGAATCCTGCAGTATTTATAGTTTTGTGTCTGATTTCTTTCACATATCACATTTGTGAGATTCATCCGTGTTATTGAGAGAAATCAGTAGTCAATTCCTTTTTATTGCTGAGTAGTACTCCATGGTATGTCTATACCAAAATTTGTTTATCCATTTGCTTTTACTGGGCATTTGAGTTATTTCCAATCTTTGACAATTGTAAATATAGCCTCTAAGAACATTTGGGGACAAGTTTTTGTGTGGACATATGTCCTCCTCTCTCTCTAGGAGTGGAATGACTAGATCATATGGTAGGTATATGCTCAACTTTATAAGACACTACCCAAATGCTTTCCAAAGTGGTTGTACCATTTTAAAATCCCACCAACAATCAGACTTCCAGTTGTTTGATGTTCTTGTCAAAACTTGGTATTGATATTCCTTTTAATTTTAACTTCTAGTGGCTGTGTAGAGGTACATTGTTGTGTGCAGTTTTCTTGGGCTGTATCCCGCAGGCTTGAAAGCCCTGTACTTGCCCAGCTTCAAGACTGAAGAAAGAGCCCAGAGTCAGCGACAGAGACATCAAGGGTCTAATGAATGGGGGACCTTACGCGTCTGAAGTGACACCCCACCAAGTGTGCAAACGGTGGGCAGGACATGGCAGCAGTCTTTGCTGGGGGGCGGGGGAGGGGGGAGGTTACCAATTATAGAGGGAATTGACATCAGGTTGGCTCATCAGTTACCTGGGAAACTAGCAGAGGGGCACTACCCCCTTTGATAAGGTATCATGGTGGAGATGCTCTGATCTAAAGATTAGAACAATCATTAGCTGGAGCCAGGGGCAAGCACCTAGGCATTTACTGATTAGGCTCTATGATTAAGAAGGAAGGTCAGTCATGAGAGTAGGGCATAGGTAAAGCAGGGGATGTACAGAGAGCAAGGGAAGAGCCATCTTGGGTGGTCTGACCATACAAGTTTTAATTCTCATTTCCTGAATGACCATTTTAATGTGTTTATGAGCCATTTTTATATCTTCATTTGTAAAGTGGCACTTCAAATCTTTTGCTCATTTTTAAAAACTTGTTTGTTTCAATAAATCTTATTATTGAGTTGTAAGAGTTCTTTATATATTCTGGATACAAGTCCTTTGTCAGATATGTGATTTGCAAATATTTTCTCCCAGTTTTTAGGCTGTCTTTTCATTCTCTTCAAAGAGCAAAAGTTTTACATTTTGATGAAGTCCACATTATCAATTCTTTTCTTTTGTGGATCAAGCTTTTGGAACCATGTCTAAAAACTATTTTCCTAACCCAAGATCATGAAGATTTTCTCTTATGTCTTCTAAAAATTTTATAGTCTTAGGTTTTTACATTTAGATTGAATATTCATTTTAATTCATTTTTATATGAAGTATGAGATTTAGATCAAGGTTCTTTATTTAACATACAAATTTCTAATTTTTTCAGCATTATTTGTTGAAGACTGTTTTCTCCATTGAATTGCCTTTGCACACTTGTCTCTCTTTTTAAAATATTTTTTTCTTTTTTTTACCTTTGTCTCTTTTTATAGGTCTCTGTCTGGACTCTCTTCTGTCCCATTAATCTATGTGCCTACCCCTTCACCAATATACCACATTGTCTTGATTACTTAACTTTATATAAATCTTAAAATCAGGGTGATTCCTCTAACTTTATTCTTTTTTTCATATATTGACTTTTCTAATTCCTCTCCCTTTCCATATTAATTTTAGAATAAGCTTATCTATAGCTACAAGAAACCTCTGGGGGTTTTGATAGACATTACATTAAAGCTACTGATCAGTTTGGTGAACTGATATTTTAAACATGTTGAGTTTTCCAGTCCATGAACAAGTATGTCTCCCCATTTACTTAAGTTTCATTTCTTTCGTAAGCACTTTCTAGGATTCAGTATATAAGCCTTGCACATGGCTGGGAACTGTAGCTTTGAAAAAATTACAGTTGACACTTGAACGACACAGGAGTTAGGGACACCAACCTTCTTCACTGTTGAAAATTTGCACGTCTTTACATTCGACCCTCCATATCCTCGGTCGGTCCTGTAGTACTATAGTACTTATTGAAAAAAAATAAGTGGACCTGGGCAGCTCAAACCCGTGTTGTTCAAGGGTCAACCATAATTCTACATTACATTTAGTTGGCTTTTTAATTAGAAAACCCATGTCTTCCATCAACGTTGGGAAATTTGATCATGGTACTCCTTTGATAATTTTCTTTTTCCTTCTTTTTGGAATTTCTAACAGTTAGATGTTAGACATTGAACCTCTTGAATTTTTCTTTTTTGTTGTTTTTAATATTTATTTATTTATTTGGTTGCACTGGGTCTTAGTCGTGGCATGTGAACTCTTATTTGCGGTATGCATGTGGGACCTAGTTCCCTGACTAGGGATTGAACCTGGGCCCCCTGCATTGAGAGCGAGGAGTCTTATCCACTGTGCCACCAGGGAAGTCCCCTTGAATTTTTCTTCTTTATTGTTTTTCTTTCCTCCTTTATTTCTCATCTTTTTTCTTCATTGTGGGAGATTTCCTTATCTTCATCTTCCAATCCTCTGTAGTAGGCAGAATTCTAAGATGGCCCTCAAGATTCCTGCCCCCTAGTGTACATGTCCTGTATAATCCCCTCCCTTTGAGCGTGGGTGGGACCTATGAATATGATGGGATGTTACTCCAATGATTAGGTTATATGTCAAAGGTGAAGGGATTTTGCTGATGTAATTCAAGTCCCCAATCAATTTCTTTTTAATCAAAAGGGAGATTATCCTGGGTGGGCCTGACTTAATCAGGTGAGCTCTTTAAAGGAGTAGAGTTGATTTACAATGTTGTGTTAGTTAGTTTCAGGTGCACAGCAAAGTGAGTCAGTTATACATATGCATATATCCACTCTTTTTTAGATTCTTTTCCCATATAGGCCATTACAGAGTAATGAGTAGAGTCCCTTGTGCTATACTGTAGGTCCGTATTAGTTCTCTATTTTATGTATAGTAGTGTGTATACGTCAGTCCCAATCTTCCAATGTATCCCTCCCTTGTGCCCCCCGCCCCACCCCATTCATCTTTTGAAATGAGGCAGTAGAGAGTCTGACTGGGAGCTGGGTGCATGAGCAGACCTTGTCAATGGGCAGATTTTGCTTAAGGATGATGGGAGAGGAGCTGGTTATGAATCTTTGATGCGGGGGTGGTGGTGGGGGAGAAAGGTCCAGATACCAAACTGCAGAAGGCCTAAGTCTGAGGCACTAACACCCAACTAGCTGTCCTAATTCTGTCTAAATACTTTGTTCAGTTTCTGTAAAGAAGAAACCCTTTGTTTTTAGGCTGGCGAGTAAATATTGGGCTGCTGGACAGTCTCCATGTAGGAGTTTGGGGGTCAACCCTGCACTGTACGGACCTTCAGTTGTGAGGCCCTGTTGTCAGCTTCCCTTCTCACTCTCACTCTTTGTCATCCTTGCAGTCTTAGCAAGGCCAAACCTTGCTGAGGTTTGCAAGGCAGGCGGGCTGCCTCTTTAGCTGCAGCACTTCCACACATAGTTTAAGCTGATTGTTTGCTCCGCTCTGCTTCATCAGTTAGCACTCTTCCAGATGCTTTCTGATTTCAGAAATTTATTTAAATTTCACATCCGCCGACGGCTCCCCTCCTGTTCTCTTTATTGTGGTGGGTTTGTGCAGTTTAAAATTTCTGTACTATTATTTTAATAAGGTCTCTGGAGGGAGAGGACTTACACGTTTGTGCTCAGCCTACCATCTTGTACTGAAAAAAAATGTACAATGAGGATAATAGTGGTGCCTATTACTTTTTTGAGGATTAAATGATTTACATATGCAAATTGCTTAGCACAGTGCCTGGCACATATTTGATTATTCATGAATATTAGTTATTATTATTATTATTGCCTTGACAAGCAATTGGGGAATTGTGTTTCTGGACGGGAAATCTTTTCCTGATGCCATGGGAAACCACACCAGGCAGGTGACCACTACAGCCACCATTGAATTAAGTCCAAGTTTCAGTGCCTTTGGTTCTAAAAAAACAATGCTTCGGGAAAAAGCTTTAGGTTTGGGGAGAAGTCATGGGGGTAGAGGGGTGGTTGGAGGGAAGGGCTACATGTCTCAGGGGGCAAGCCCTGAAAGGGAGGCAATGAAGCAGAACCAGGGTGACAAAATCTCAATTTTCCCTTGCAGCAAGCTGGGAGTCAGCTGTGCTGATGGATGGAAGGTGGTCTGCAGCAGCAGCTTCAGCAAACTCAAGTAGAGACCAGAGCCAAGGCAAAGAAGATGACAACAAAGGGCTCAGATTTGCCATTGACTCAAGGAAGCCAGGAGGCATGGAAGCAGGAACTAGGAGGTGAATGAATAGGAATTGGATTTGTTTTTCTCTCGGAAGCATTGGAAATCTTCCCACTAGCAACTCTTTCCTTTCCCCATTCATCAGGCTCCCTTGCTTCCTCCTGAGTGATTGCGGGCACTGTACCTTGCTACACCCACTAACCCCAGAAGGGTGAGTCACTGTGGGCCTGGATCCCCAGTCCTCCCTTGCAGCAGAGCCAGCTCCCTGAGGATGGGGCTGATCTTACATGCAGTGGGAGGAGGGAGCTTGCCTTGGTTTTCTGAAATCTTTAGCAGATCTGCCAAAATACGATCTTGACCAGAGATACCTCCCTCGCTAACCTGCTACGCTGCTTGAAATCCCACAGTTCATTTCGGTTTGGTGTCTTCAGAGTTCCTAGTTACAGTGCCAACATCATGGGAAGTTTGGTATTCAGGCATGACTCCATTACCAGCCAGAAGACATTAGGTCTAATTCATTTGTTCAACCAAACAGCCACCTCGCAGATTTCCCAAAAGAGGTGGGAAAGAAAGGGTACCTATACCTGGCAGGGAGAGATGGACAAGTCACATCAGGAGCAGGGGTACCCTCCAAGAAATCTTCTCAACTTGATGGGAGGTTGGAATGCTTTCCAAGGTCCCTTCTCTTCCATGATTTTAAAGTTTTGAGACACTAGAGGTAAAATCATTTGGCAATTGCTCTTGTTTATCTGGAATTCCATGGTATCCAGTCACTTCAGAAAAAGAGGGAATGACAATGTGGCCTGGGCAGTGGGTGAAATGCCTGGAAAAGAATTTGGAGCAAAGCCTTGGGAGGCCCCATCCTTCACAAAATCTTTAGGGAAACACACCAGAGATAAAAGATCCCTGACACTTCACGTAGGGTTATGATTCTAGCCCAAACACACTCTATTTTCTAGGATAATCACTTGCTTTCTCTGCCTCAGTCTCTTTATCCATACAATGGCCACGGCAATCCCTGCCCTATCTATCTTCACAAAATTGTTGTGAGGATCAAAAGAGCTGACAGCCATGGAAGTGATCCAAATTGTCAAGAATTCTTTAGATATAAGATATTTTTATATATTAGGCTTCAGAAGGACATAGTAGCTGGCCTCAATTGGAAGGAAGACTTTTTAAAAATAACTTTTTTTCTGATTATGAAAGCATTATATAATTATAGAAAATATAGAGAGGGATCAAGAGAAACATTAAAATCACCCTTAATCCCACCCAGAGACAGGTACCTTTAAGGATTTGGATTTTGGTGTATTTCCTTCTAGTCTCTTTTCTTCCATGAAGGCAAAGACTGTGTCTGTTTGTCCCACCACTGTATCCCCAGAATCTGCCAATGTACCCAGCACACATTAGATCTTCAATAAATATTTGTATAATTAATGAGTACATATACTTATTTTAATTAAAAAAATTCTGTGTGTACATTTTTATATTCTGCTTTTTTTTAACCTAATTATAATCTGAGGATTTCCTATGACATTAAGTATTCCTTGGGACTTCCCTGACGGTCCAGTGGTGAAGACTCCATGCTTCCAGTGCAGGGGGCCCAGGTTCGATCCCTGATGGGGGAACTAAGATCCTGCATGCTGCACGGCACGGCCCCAAAAATAAGTAAATAAAATAAATTTAAAAAGATAACACTTCCTATAAAAAATATTCCTTAAGATATGATTTTCCATGTCTGTACTGTATTCCATCATATCAGTGTATCAGCTCTCTATTATTGGACATCTGTGTTGCTTCAAACTGTTTGCTATTATAATTAAAACTGATAAATATCTTCATAGCAAAATCTTTGTGCCCATACCTGTTTGTTTCCTTTGGATAAATTCTTAGCAGTGGAATTCCTGGGTGACATAGTAAGTACATTTAAAAGACTTTTAATACATTACTAGATTGCCCTCCATGAAAGTTGTACCAATTTACTTACCTGCCAGCGGTCTATGTTTTTTTTTTTAATGCACATAAGTTTTCGATTTTGACTTTGTCATGTCTATCTATATTTTCCTTTTGTGACTTCTTCCATTACATTTATGCTTAGAAAGTCCTCAGGGAAGGTCTTTTAAAACGATAAAAGGTCAATTTGTATGCGGTTCCTGCTTTTGCAATGCAATGTATTCATGGAAGCTTTATCATAAGACAGTCTACATACTGGGAAATAGACCAAGCTTATGCATACACATAGCTGTATTCATCTATCCCAATTTTATTGGTTTCATCAGCAGAAACTAATGAATATGTGGGTGAAGGCAGCAAGGGGTGAAGTATAGGTGCTCAGAAAGCAGTGTTGCAGGGCAAGCAGTGAAGAACATCACATGCCTCTTAATGGTTCCTCTGTCTTTCTTGGATATTAGAGAGTTTTCATGCAAACTCAGTTCAGAAAACCTCCTTCCAAAGCTGGAGGAGCCCCAGAGTGTAAGACCTCTGTGACCAGTAGGTGAAAAAGAGGTTCAAGGAAATCCTAGGGTTATTCGTAGATTAAGGAGATGCTAGAGAGTGATAAGCACTTCAGAGAGGTTCACCGTGACTCTGACCTTCCTTGACTGGGAGGCTTGAGTGATTTGAGGGTTGGATAGCTGGGTTTCGGAATCAGGAAAGCTCAAGGTGGCCCTCCGCAGAGAGTTTGGGACAGTGTCTCTGGCCAGTGAAAGCTGCTTGTGGTTCACTCTGGGGCAGAGGAGGTAAGAGTGTTCAGAAAGGAGAAGTTCAGTTGTTGATCATCTCTATCCCCACAGCATCTAGCAGAGTGTCAAGCACATAATAGACACTCAGTAAATATTTATAGAATGCATGAATGAATAAACTAATAGTTGCTTTGCTAGTCTGTGCACCCTGAAAGTTATTTGTTCACTCCCTGGTACCTTCTATGCCTTGGCTTCCTCCACCATCCAAACTTCACCATCCTGTTTCCCATTCTCTTGGGGAGCCTTTCGCAAGGTCCTAAAACAAGGTCCTAAAAATTATAACATTGGATGGTGGTTAAGAGCACGGACTCTGGGTCCATGTAGGTTTGGTGAAGCACCCTCAGTCTACCACTGAGTGGTATATGACATCGGGCAAGTTATTGATCATTTCTAAACCTTAGTTTCTCTATCTGTAAAACATGGTTAACAATAGTATCTACCTATTTGGGCTGTTGTGAGGATTAAATGAGATAATGCACGTAAAGGCTTTAGCATAGTCCCTGGTACATAGTAAACACTCAATGGTTGGTAGCTGTATTAATTTCCTGCAGCTGCTATAACGAAACAGCACATACTGGGTAGCTCATAAACAACAAAAATTCATTTCTCATACTTCTGGAGGCTGAAAATCCAAGATCAGAGCGCTAGCGTGGTTGGGTTCTGATGAAATCCCACTCTCTGGCTTTTTCTGGTTGTGTCCTAACGTGGTACAAGTGGCAAGGGAGCTCTATGGGGTCTTTTTTATAAGGGCACTAATCCCATTCATGATGGCTCCACCCTCATGACTTAAGTGCCTCCCATAGGCCCCACCTCCTGATACCATCACGTTGGCATTAGGACCGCAACATATGAATTTACAGGGGACACGAACATTCAGACCATAGCACTGCTTTAATAAATTACCACAAATTTGCTGGCTTAAAACCACAGAAACTTATTCTCTCACAGTTCTGGAGGCCAGAGTCTAAAATCAGTTTCACTGGGCTGAAATCAAGGTGTCAGCAGGGCCTCACTCCCTCTGGGGACTCTAGGGGAGAATCTATTCCCTGCCACTTCCAGGTTCTAGTGGCTGCTAGAATTCTGTGGTTGTAGCTGCATCACCCCAATCTCTGCCTCTGTGGTCTCATTGCCTTCTTTTCTTCTGTCTGTGTGTTTAATCTCCTTCCCTATCCCTCTTATAAGGATATACAGGATTGCATTTAGACTTTACCTGGATAATGCGGAATAACCTCCTGTAGTGTAAGGCCTAGAATTTCATGTGCTCCCTCGATATCTTTGAGACTCACAGGGCCTCAAAGTCCTAATTGCTTTCTCTCATCCAGCAGGAAAGAATCCCAACTGGTTATTCCCCCTATCAGCTGGATCAGCTGAACCTCACTCAGCCCAGTCCTCAACCTAACTGGTTTTGCCTCCCTGACCACCCGTGAAATTATTCAAACAAACCAATCACAGTCTCCCTTGGGAACCAAAGGGTACCACACACTTCTGTTACTACAAAGCCTGCCAGCCTCCCACAGTCCATTCTGCTTTACTCTATTCCTGAGTGCAACCTCCGTGTGGCCCTGCATGGCACTTGGTGTCCTCCTCCTCTGGACTGTGACTATATGTGACTAATAACTGCTGTCCATCTCATCTGTCCAGTGTCAGGTGCCATGTATTTGACCATCCCCAGAACCCTAAAGTGGGACTCTCTCCCTCGCTAGTGGGGTGGCGAGGAGGGGAGCAAAACATCTCCCCATTTCAAGATGCTTCATTTACTCACATCTGCCAGGACCACCCGCCCCCGCCCCCCCTTTTGCCATATAAGGTGGCATTCACAGATTCCAGGGATTAGGAGGTGGATCTCTTTCGGGGGCCATTTTTAGCTACCCACAGTAGCCTTTATTATTATTTAAGAGAGTGCAAGTCATACAACTCAATAACAAACAAACAACCCAATCAAAAAATGGGCAGAAGACCTTAATAGACATTTCTCCAAAGAAGACATACAGATGGCCGATAGGCATAGGAAAAGATGCTCACCGTTGCTAATTATTAGATAAATGCAAATCAAAACTACAATGAGAAAAAAAAAAAAAAAACTACAATGAGGTATCACCTCACACTGGTCAGAATGGCCATCATTAAAATGTCTACAAGTTATAAATGTTGGAGAGGGTGTGAGAAAAGGGAACCCTCTTACACTGTAAATGGGAATGTAAATTGGTGCAGCCACTATGGAGAACAGTATGGAGGTTCCTCAAAAAACTAAAAATAGAGTTGCCATGTGATCCAGCAATCCCACTCCTGGGCATATACCCAGACAAAACTATAATTAGAAAAGATAAATGCACCCCAATGTTCTTTACAGCACTATTTACAACAGCCAAGACATGGAATCAACCTAAATGTCCATCAACAGATGAATGGATAAAGAAGATGTGGTACATATATACAATGGAATATTACTCCACCATAAAACAGAATGCAATAATGCCATTTGCAGAAACATGGATGGACCTAGAGATCATCATACTAACTGAAGTAAGTCAGACAGAGAAAGACAAATGCCATGTGATATCACTTATATGTGGAATCTAAAATACGATATAATGAACATATATATGAAACAGAAACAGATTCACAGACATAGAGAACAGACTTGTGGCTGCCAAGGGGGAGAGGGGGTGGGGGAGGAAAGGATTTGGAGTTTGGGATTAGCAGATTCAGACTATTATATATAGGATGGATAGACAACAACATGAGTCACTTTACTGTACAGCAGAAATTAACACAACATTATAAATCAACTATATTTCAATAAAATTAAAAAAAAAAGAAAGCTGCCCATGTCTTTTGCCTCTTCTTTGAACCTTCCTTCATCTGCCTCTCTAGAATGCAGATGTGGTGGTAGGAGGTCTAGGTTGGAGGTCCACTTTGGACCATGAAGACAAGGGCCATACTGTAGGAATGGCAGAACGCTGAACTAGAAGTAGCCTGGATCTTTGAGGACATCACGGGACAGAACCACCATGAGCCTGACACTCACGTGAGAGAGAAACTATACCGTTGAAGCCATGGCTATTCTTGAGTTTTCTGTCATTAGAAGTTGAACTTAATCCTAATCAAAACAATTTTCTCTTCCTACTCTTCCACCACCTCCTCCTCATTTTTGCTCTCCAAAAGGCCTACCTGCTAAGAGAGTTCAATTATGATGACCTTTGTGCAACATCCATGTTGCCAACTTATTCATCTGGCCTCTCCATTCTTTGGTATCTCATTCCAGTAACCTTGTCCTTTATACCACGTCAGCTACCCATGACTGTTCAATCTCTAAAATCAGTAACCCAAACACCCCACTGTATGACCACAGCTTCCTCTTCTTCTTAACTACTTATTCAAATATTCCAACTATGACTCTTTTGACCTAATCAGCACCTTCAGTATATTGACCCCTTAATTTTATCAGTCCATCAATCTCTCTTTTCTTCCATTCTTATTCTGTTGAAATTCATCATTTCAACATTTTGCCACTGCCTCAGACTCTCTTGTACCTCCAATTTTTGTTGCACCTGTCTGGTAAAAACCTAATTATGGATGAACCCTATTATCTAGTTTCTTGATTTTTTTTTTTTTTTGCGGTACGCAGGCCTCTCACTGTTGTGGCCTCTCCCGTTGTGGAGCACAGGCTCCGGACGCGCAGGCTCAGCGGCCATGGCTCACGGGTCCAGCCGCTCTGCGGCATGTGGGATCTTCCCGGACGGGGGCACGAACCCGTGTCCCCTGCATCGGCAGGCGGACTCTCAACCACTGCGCCACCAGAGAAGCCCCTAGTTTCTTGATTCTTTAACCCAAGCACCCAAGCACTGCCAAAGAAGTTAATACAATAAGGCAGAGTGGGATCACTGTAAATTTATGATAATAGATTATTCTAGTTAAACATAGCATATTTTCTATTCCCTCATTAAGCCCCATCAAAATGGGAGTAAAGAAAAAAAATTTCAGGTATAAACCCATAAGAACAAATGCAGAAAAGGAGACCATGGAGGATAAGAGAGTATGAACACATTTTTTGAAGATAGAAAGAAATTAAAGGAGACAGCAGAGCTGAAAAGGTTGAATAGCAAGCCCATGAAAACGATGATGCTGATGAGAAGCAAGCCAAGTCACCTACAGAATTCCAGAGAGGCTCAGGAATTGGAGGTGCTAGTTAATGAGTAAAGGATGGGAAATGACTAGAGGTGAAAAGAAGGAGTTTACCTGAAAACCTGTGTAAGAAAGAGTTACCCACCCCCTTGGCCCACCGTGAATCCCTTCCCCCATCCTGGTAGGAGATAGGAGATTCATTCCACAGAGAAACTGGACCAGAGAGACTTTGGTTTGGGGGTTATCAGGCATAGAGCATGGTACCATTTGAAAATTGTGTGATTAAGCAAAAGTCTACATATCCAATGGTGGAAACCACCCCCCACCGCCAATACCTCTTGTGTCACGTAGCTCCAAGCATGTTAGCAGCTAGATATATAGTAGTCACTAGGCAAGGGATTGGAAGTTTGCTCTCCAGAGAAACTGAACGTCCCAGAGAAGAGATCTACTGATACAGGCAGTCTTTCATTCATGGCAGGGTGAGACCATAAAAATGACCATTGCAAGCTGGACCATGCAAAGTGATTTTAATAATCAATGGGAAAAACTACAATTATCTCATGACCTTTAACATTTTTTGGTCAAAATTTTAGAAAACTCTCTTACCGTTGGGTATAAATGTATAGGGAAATGATGAAAATGTAAAACGGATATTTACTTAGTATTCTGCAATTTAAAACATTAGGAACATTGAGAATGAAAGTGCTTTATTATTTTTTTTAGAGGGGAAAACTTACCAAGAAGTAGTGTGAACAGTGCTTGCCTTCTTCTCATAGTATAATTTACAATATGGAGCAAGCATCTTTTCTATGCCTTGGCTTGGAAATTGTCATACTCTTTTCTAAATTTGGATCGGCTTCCATCATTTTATCCTTTGCACTTTCAGTCTTGTGAAACATCTCTGAGGGGTCCTTTAATGTGAAGTTTTTTGCCATCATCACTTCCTTTGAGACATCTTCATCCTTTTTTGCACAACAACTTTCCTGATTTATGTTGATCAGCTCATCCTCACTAAGATGAAGTTTCTCTGGCTGCATATCTAGAATCTCTCCTTTATGGCCACTTCATGATCCTTCATCTTTTGTCATATAAGTTATTGTTGGAGTTGCCTTTTAAAAGAGATCTCTCTCCTCAACATCAAATGGTTGATGATCATTATAACCACCTGCCTCAACCAAGCCTAGGAATCTTGGTGCAGATTTTACAGCAGTACCCTCATCTGTGCTAGTAGCTTCACCAGATAAATTAATATTAATCAATTCATGTCAACTTCGGAAATGATTAAAGCAGCCTTTACTGGTAATAACTTCAGTGCTTTGGCCTGAACACTAGCCAGATTGATGAGGATTTTTTTTTATTACAATCTTTAATCCAAAGTAGAAGTAAACATTCCATTTCAATCATAAGCAGCTTTCTGTCCCTAGTGCAATTTAAACTAAAAGTTGATGTAACTTTACCTTTTTAGAAAATATTGATCAATCTTGTCCAATGTTGTTTGTACCATAGCTTCATGCAGGCCTAGGTCTTGTCCTGTTTTGTTTTGCTGTAGCCATTTTCGAATCATACCCAATTTCATTTCCAGCATTTTCATTTTTTGGCTGTAATTTCATCTTTGTTAGCCAATTCCCCCTTTTGATTATCCATTTTTGTAAAATGCAGTGGGGTTTATCACCAGGAGACAAGGCGTCGACACAACTACAGTACATGTTTTGTAGTCTTTGCATGAACTGAATAATAGATTCACAGGGACCAATCACCAATGGGCTTCGAAAGAAGTGATATGGTCTCTTATTTTTTTCAATTTTATTTATCTTTGGCTGTGTTGGGTCTTCGTTGCTGTGCGCGGGTTTTCTCTAGTTGTGGCGAGCGGGGGTTACTTTTCCTTGCAGTGCGCAGGCTTCTCATTGTGGTGGCTTCTCTTGTTGTGGAGCACGGGCTCCAGGTGTGCAGGCTTCAGTAGTTGTGGCACACGGGCTCAGTAGCTGTGTCCTGCGGGCTCTAGAGCACAGGCTCAGTAGTTGTGGCGCACGGGCTTAGTTGTTCTGTGGCATGTGGGATCTTCCCAGACCAGGGATGGAACCCGTGTCCCCTTAATTGGCAAGCAGATTCTTAACCACTGCGCCACCAGAAAAGTCCAGTGACATGGTTCTGATGCACATCTGTTATTTACATAGTGATCTGTGGGCTGAAGAGCTAGCAGCACAGTTTGTACTTTATGCAATTGCTTACAGTTAATATACTTTGGTAATTGAAATTTGAACTGTGCTATTGGGGGACTGGTGGAAGCTGAAACTTGTTCATATAGGAATCATGCAAATGAAGATTGCCGGTATTGACTATTGTTTTTCCTCCGGTGAGATGTCTGGGTTCCTGCGCAGTCATCTACAGTGAAGCCTACCAGTTAGTAAGCCTTAGAAGAACTTGCATTTAAAGTAAATGGACAGAGGAGGGAAGGCTGAAAAAAAAAAATATATAAATGGACAACAGAGGATCACCAGGCATTTGAGGAAAGCCTTTAACACAAAAGAAAGAAAACAGTGAGAGAAAGGGGGCGGGGCGGGGAGAGAACTCAAAGGAAACAGAGACAATGCATAGAGCAGTGACTTTTAAAAACCAATAATTAATACCCTTAGAGAGGTAAGATAATTCATGCAATAAGCAGAAATCCTTAAAAAAGAAAACGAATAGAGAGCAAGAAAGAGCTATTAGAAATTAAAAACAGTATAACTGGATTTAAAAAAAAAAAATCACTGTAAGAGTTGTAAGATAAAGACTCTTACCCAGAAAGTAAACAGATAGTTATATAGAAAATCAGAGAGAAAAGATAAGAAACATTAGAGCATCAATCCAGAAGGCCAAAATTTAATCAATAAGAGTTCTAGGAAGAGAGAAGAGAAAAATGAATAGGAGCAAATTATAAAAGAAATAGTGTACACTTCTGGGAATGAAGGACATGAGGATCCAGATTGCAAGGGTCCAACAAGTGCGCAGCTCAATTAATGAAAAAGGACATGAAAACTCAAATGCTGGGGATAAATAAAAGATAGTAGAAGTTTACATAAAGGAAAAACAGGTTACATACAAAGGATTGGGGAATCAGAATGACATCAGACTTTTCAACAGCCATGTTGAAAGTTAAAAAATAATGGGAGGGCGAAGATGGTGGCTTTGTGATCCGCCTGGCGGCCGCCGTGCAACCTTCCAAGAAGGCAACCGCCTGCGCCGTCTTTGCACAGCTGCCGGCGTACAGGTACCTCAGGGCCGTGTTGGACACTGAGGGGACTGAAGTCTCAGGCTGAGCAGGGTGAACTATCATTACAGACTAGAGTTTCTGATGTCTCTGTGACTCCACTGCTTGGAACTGACCCAGCCCAGGGCAGGGGGGACTCGTCTGATAGTCGCCCTGGCTTTTGCTAACTCATTGGTTTCTTTCCAGGCCCCTGATTCTCGAAGGAGGGTCCGCAGCGCCTCGAGGGCCTTTAAGACGTTCACCGGTTTGTTATTTTTGAATAAAGCTTGAGAGCTTTGGAAGCAGCCGGGGCAGTGCCCCTTCACAGAGATTCAGGGCTAGCCTGGTGGCTGAAGGCCTAAAGTTTGGAATTCTCCTCTTGGAGAAGTGCTGTTGGGATAGCTGGGATGCCCAGGTAATGGTTCCTGCCACTTCATCAAAGAGCTGTGACAAGAAGTGGAGAGTAGCGTGCCTTCTCCCTGGGTACTGTGAATTTTGCTGACACAAAGGATGTTCTCTATCTGGTGTTGGACAGATCCTCAGAACTTCACATCTTTCCTGCATTAACCCACGTGAGCAGCTGTCAACCTCCTGGGGTGGAGGGAGGGGACTGTCTAGAAATTTGGGGACCAAAATCAATTAGGTGGCCTTTACTTGGTCTTACCCAAAGGGTTCCAATGAAATATTTTAAAGCAAATAAAAAATAGATTGGTCTCAGTGAAAACAAGATGGTACAGAAAGGTTTAGGGACATGAAACGTTAACCACCAGTGAATGAGCATCACAGTTGACATCTAGCTGTACCTCTTTGCAGCGACATACAAAAAGTAGATTTGCCACATATTGACACCAATGTGAAGGATTTCTAGATTGATTGTGATAGTATTCTAATATTTGAGGTTTTTATGATACCATTAACACAGACATCCAATTTGCATTTTGATCAATTGGTGAAAACATAGGTTGTCCAGATATATTTTAAAAGAATATACTGGTGGTTGCCAGGGGCAGGGAAGGAGGAAATGAAGAATTACTGTTTAATGGGTATAGAGTTTCCATTTTAGAAGATGAAAAGTGTTCACAGGGATGGATGGTGGTGATGGTTGCTCAATGTGATGAATGTGTTTGTTACCACTGAACCTTATGCTTAAAAGTGGTAAAGATGGGGAGGGAGATAAATTGGAAGATTAGGATTGACACATACATGCTACTACATATAAAAAAGGTAACTAATAAGGAGCTATTGTATAGCACAGGGAACTCTACTGAATACTCTGTAATGGCCTATATGGGAAAAGAATCTAACAAAAAAGAGTGGATATATGTATAGCTGGTTCACTTTGCTGTATACCTGAAACTAACACAACACTGTAAATCAACTATACCCCAATAAATTTTTTTAAATGGCCAAAAAAAATAATAATGGGAAAATGTTTTCCAAATTCTAAGGGGAAATTCTTTCTAAAAATAATTTTATGTTCAGCAAAACTGTTAATCAGGATTTAGGGTAGAATAAATAAATTTTCAGACATGCAAGTTCTTAGAAAACTTAACTCCTATGCACCGTTTCTAAGGAAGTGATTAGAAGAAGTGCTCCAAGAAACAGGAACATTTGCAACCCAGGAAATAGGAGATTCATCATAGAAGGGGAATGAAAAGAGGCAGTGAGATGAGAACTGTGTAGCAGGGGACTTCCCTGGTGGTCTAGTGGATAAGACTCCAAGCTCCCAATGCAGGGGGACCGAGTTCGATCCCCGGTCAGGGAACGAGATCCCACATGCTGCAACTAAAGATCTCACATGCCACAACGAAGATCCTGTGTGCCACAACTAAGATGCAGCGCAGCCAAATCAAAACAGAACAAAACAAAACTGTGTAGCCGGCCTAGAAGGCAATGACTCTAAATTGGAGCAAGAAGATGGAGGCCTGTAGGACAGATGTCTCTATTTAAAGAATGGAACTGATAGAATACGATATCTTTGACCACAGTAAAAAACAATATTCTTGGGAGAGTATAATTAAAAGAATATTGATAATACCCAAATAGTAAGCCCACAATTTTTGTTTTTAAAAAGGACCAATTCACTCTAAGGAGAAAAAAGCATGTAGAAGAAAGAAAATATAATCATAGTATACTACTTGGCTCAGCAATGAAAGATATTAACATAGTCATAATAATGTAAATGATGAGTATCAGGGAATCCCCTGGCGGTCCAGTGGTTAGGACTCTGAGCTTTCACTGCCAAGGGTGTGGGTTCGATCCCTGGTCGGCAAACTAGGATCCCGCAAGCTGCATGGCGCAGCCAAAAAAGAAAAAAAAAAGATCAGTATCAATTTAAACAATAATTGTGACGTAACTCTGTTGGAAGGATGGAGGGTAGAGAAATCTGTGTGTGTGTGCGTGTGTGTGTGTGTGTGTGTGTACGGTGTCTTAAAGAGCAAAACTCTATCTCCTCCTTAAATTATGGATGATTTGATGATTTTTTCCTCTCTAAATTAAAATGTCTTACTATAAAACTATACTAATCTAGACAGTGTGGTATTGGTGTAAGAATAGATAGATCAGTGGAACAGAATAGAATATATATACACATACACGTACACATATGTAAAAATATAATATATATAAATTCAACATATATAAATTATATATATACATATATATATATATTTACAAATGTACCAAAGTAATTCAATAGGTAAAATATACTCTTAACAAATAGTACTGGAAAAACTGGATATCCTAATGCAAAACTGAACCTCTATTATTACCTCACCTTAGACACAAAAATTAAGTTGAAATGGATCATATATCTAAACATAAAATCTAAAATATAAAACCTTAGAAGAAAAATAATAGGAGAAAATCTTTATGACCTTGGGGTAGGCAAAATCTTCTTAGAGCACCAAGACACAAACCACACAATAAAAATTAATAAATTGGACTTAATCAAAATTGTAAAATTTTGCTCTTCAAAAGACACCATTAAGAAAATGGAAAAGAAAGTCACAGATTGGGAGAAAATATTCACAATACATAAATAAGATAAAGGAATTGTATCCAAAATTTATAAAGAGCACTTACAAATCAACAATAAGAAGACAAACAGCCCAATTTTAAAAAATGAGCAAAGGATTTGAAGAGACACTTCACAAAAAAACATGTGAATGGCAAATAAACACATTAAAAAATATTTAATATCTTTAGTCATCAAGGAATCACAAACTAAAACCACTGCTCATCCAGCAGAAAGGCTAAAATTTAAGATATTGACCATAGCAAGTGTTCATGAGGATGGGGAGAAGCTGGAACTCTCACACAGTGCTAGTGGGAATGTAAAACAGTACAACCAATTTGGAAAACAGTTTGGAAATTTCTTAAAAAGGTAAACTTACACCTACTACATGACCTAGGTGTTCTACTTCTAAGTATTTACCCAAGAGAAATGTAAGCCTATGTCCATACAATGACTTGTATACAAATATTCATAGCAGATTTACTTATAATAACTCCAAACTGGAAACTACCCAAATGTTCCTCATTTGATGAATGGAAAAACAAATTGTGGTAAATCTATATAACATAATATTACTCATCAATTAAAAAGAACAAATTATTGGTATATTCATCAACATGGATGAATCTCAAAATCATTATGCTGAGTGAAAGAAACCAGGCCAAAATAAGTACATACTGCATAAGTCCATTAATATAAAATTATAGAAAATGCAAACTAGCATGCAGTGACAGAAAGCAGACCACTAGAAGTCTGGGGATGAAGGTGGAGGGAGGAATGGATTACAAAGGGGTACAAAGAAACTTTAGGGGGATGATGGAAACGTTTGTTATCTTAACTGTGGTGATGGTTTCACAGGTGTGTACATGGCAAAACTGAGTGAAGTGTATACTTTAAATATATGCAGTTTAATGTACTTCAATTACACCTCAAGAAAGTTTTAAAATATTTTTTAAAAAGAAACCAACTACTGATACACTACAGCATGTATGAACATCAAAATTATGTTGCCAAGTGAAAAAAAACAAGTGCAAAATATGTAGTACATATTGTATGATTCCATTCATAAGAAACTCTAGAAAAGACAAATCTAATCTATAGTGGTTGCTGAGGCCAAGAATGGGCTGTGGAAATTAATTGAGAAAGACCACAAGGTGTATACAGGTGACAAAACTCATCAACTATTCCCTCTAAATGGGTGCATTTTATTAAATGTAAATTATATTTCAATAAAGTTGATTAAAAATTAAAACCATTACTGTTTTTAGATGATATACCTGGTTAGCCAGAAAATTCAAAATAATCTACAGATAAACTATGAGAATTAATACGTGAATTTAATAAGGTCATTGTTAATGAGGTCAATAAACAAAAATCAATTGTATTTCTATATACCAGCACAAACAACTTGAAAATAAAAATTTTAAAACTATACCAATACTCTGGATTGGATCTTGGAACAGAAAGAGGACATGAATGGAAAAGCTGGTAAAATCCAGATAAACTCTGGAGTTTAGTTAATAGTAATGTACCAATGACAGTTTCTTCTTTTTCAATAATTAATTAATTTTGGCTGCGCCGGCTCTTAGTTGCTGCTCCCGGGATCTTTAG
Source organism: Neophocaena asiaeorientalis asiaeorientalis (assembly GCF_003031525.2). Lineage (NCBI taxonomy): Eukaryota > Metazoa > Chordata > Mammalia > Artiodactyla > Phocoenidae > Neophocaena > Neophocaena asiaeorientalis. The sequence continues at coordinate 222,770 of NW_020172466.1, read as the reverse complement.
TTGCGGCATGTTGACTTCTTAGTTGTGGCATGCAAACTCTTAATTGTGGCATGCATGCGGGATCTAGTTTCCCAACCACGGATCAAACCTGGGCCCCCTGCATTGGGAGCGCGGAGTCTTACTCACTGGACCACAGGGAAGTTCCAACAGTTTCTTAATTTTGACAAAAGCACCATGGAAATGTAAGATGTAAACAATAGAAAAAATTGTAGGAGTGGTATACAAGCACTCTCTGTACTATCTTTGCAATTTTCAGGAAATCTAAATTTAGTCCAAAATAAAAAGTTTATTTTTAAAAAAGCAACCCTTAAAAATAAAAAATAACATAAAACAAATTGACTTAAATTTCTATCTAATGATAGAATTATTCAAAAAATTTAAAAACAGTAATTTCACTGTACATCTCCAGTGGGATATACCTTACAGAGATAAATAATTGTAAAGAAACAAATAAAAAACAACAATACACCTTAATCCTCAGTATATCAGCAGAAATAGCCATCCCATTTAGAATCTGGATCCAATGTACACTTTTTGATATTTATATTTTTGTCATCTTAACAAGTAATTTACAGAAGTAAGAATGAAGACAAATAACTTTATAAAAACATTTAGGAAGGATTTTAATGTAACAAATAATTTTGTATCAAGTAAATTTTGGCACAAAAACATCATAAACAATATAGAATGTAGTCACATGGCCTCTTAGCATAAAGGGATGGTTCAGGTCCATGTCACAAAATATTGCATAATAAAATATTTCCTGTTAACTGTCATTCTTTTTTTCTGTGAGTCTTTTTTGTTTTGTTTTGTTTTGGGGGGCTTTTTAATCACTCCTTTTTGTCTTTAGAGATATATTATAGACTCATCAATTCTTGAGTTTGGGAAAATTTATCTAGGATATATATCTTCATCTGAAGACTCATAATCTGAGATTTCACTTACAGAATCAATTTCACTGTCATAATCTGAGTCTGGAGTGCTGTTATCTTTCTCATTATATTCATTCACATTCTGACTCATCTAATAATTGTGAAATACTCTCCTTTGTTAATTGCCATTATGGGAAGACACTTTTAAAAATTTTGGATTCTCAAATGGGTTTATTAAAAATTAAAAGTAAGGGCTTCCCTGGTGGCGCAGTGGTTGAGAGTCCGCCTGCCGATGCAGGGGACACGGGTTCGTGCCCCGGTCCGGGAAGATCCCACATGCCACGGAGCGGCTGGGCCCGTGAGCCATGGCCGCTGAGCCTGCGCGTCCGGAGCCTGTGCTCCGCAACAGGAGAGGCCACAGCAGTGAGAGGCCCGCGTACCGCAAAAGAAAAAAATAAATAAAAAAAAAAAAAAAATTAAAAGTATGTTACAAAACAAAAGCAAAACCCCTAAACCATTTATAATAGCGTTGAAAAATATTCAATACCTAAGAGTGAAACTAGGAAAACTGTGCACAACTTCTAAACAGAAAGTTCTGAAACACGTTTGAGAAGAAGTAAAAAAAGACCTAAATAAATGGGTAGATTGTAAACGAATTGTAAATCTCAATATTGTAGAGATGTTAATTCTTACTGATTTGATCTAGAAATTCAGGACAATTCCAATCAAATCCCAGAAGTTTTTTCCAATGGTGGAAAATAATGGGAATTCCCTGGCGGTCCGGTGGTTAGGACTCCCTGCTTCCACTGCAGGGGGCACGGGTTCCATCCCTTGTCAGGGAACTAAGATCTCGCATGCCGCCTGGTGTGGCCAAAAAATTTAAAAAAAAAGAAAGAATGAAAATGACAAACCAAATAAAATTTATATGGAAATACGAAGGGCCAAGAATAACCAAGGCAATATTGAAGAAGAACAAAACAAGACATAATACCAGAAACTAAGCTATATCTAGCTACAGTTATTAAGATCATGTGGTATAGACACAAGGACAGACAATTAGACCAATGGAACAGAATAGAGAACTTAAAACAAATCCATATCTATAGTCACCTGATTTATGTCAAAGGTGACATTGCAGTTCAGTGGGGCAAAGAGTAGTGTTTTCGATAGATGGTGCTGGATCACTTCATTATGCATACAGGAGAAATTATATGTCAACCTCTTTTCATATTATACACAAAGATGAATTCCATATGGATAGCAGATATAAATGTGAAAGGTAAAACAATAAAGCTTTCAGAAGAGAATTTAGAATACAGAGCAGGCAGCTCTCAGAAGCCAAGTCTGGGGCAATCTGAACAACAAAGTTAATAATGATAGCAACGAATTGTAACCCGTAGAATAAAAAGGGCCCGTATAAAACAAATATACATGGGTCCATACTCATGTAAGTAAATAAGTGAATAAACAAAGTAGGGGAGGGATAGATCTTTCTTACAGAAGAATTCCAATTAATAAATGTAGAAGGAATAATGGAGATAGATCATCCACACCACAGTAATATTTATTTCAAGCAGGAAACGCTGATGGATGCTTAAATTACTGGGCAAAACATGAGGAGGAACAGGATAGTATGACAGCCTCAAAGTAGCTCCTTTCAAATATTTATCAATTACAAAGGGAAAAATAACTTTATAGTGGAGAAACCTAATAGACGCTACCTTAACCAAGTAATTAAGGTTACCATGACCAATAATAGGGCATGTTGACATCATGCACCGCCTTACGTGATGCACTGAGAAGGACACAGCATTACCTCTGTGATATTAGTGCCAAAAAGAAATCATAACCTCAATCTAATCATGAGAAAACATCAGACAAGCTCAAATTGGGAACATTCTACAAAGCTAGTACTCTTCAAAAGTGCAGGATCATTGTAATCTTTTCCTATTGCTGCAGTGACAAATTACCTTAGTGGCTGAAAACAAAACAAATTTATTCTCTTACAATTCTGGAGGTCAGAAGTCTAAAGTCAAGGTGTCAGCAGGGCAGTGCTCCTCCTGGAGTCTCTAAGGGAAGAATCTGTTTCCTTGTCTTTTCAGCTTCTAGAGGCTGCCTGCCTTCCTTAGTTTGTGACTCCCTTTTTTTTCATTGCTCCATCATTTTGCTTCCATTGTCACATCTTCTACTATTGACTCTGTCCTCCTGCCTGCCTCCCCCCTTATAAGGACCCTTGTGATTACATTGGGCCCACCTGGATAATGCAGGGTGATCACCCCATCTCAAGAACCTTAACTTAATCACACCTGCAAAGTCCCTTTTACATGTAGGCTAACACTCATACATTGCAGAGATTAGAACATGGACATCTTTGGGGGCCATGATTCAACCTACCACAGTCATGAAAGACGAAGACTGAGGGAATTGGCACGGATTGGACATGAGACTAAGGAGACATGATAATTAGATGCAATTAGATCAGGAGCAGAAAAAGGACATTAGTGGGACAACTAGCAAAATTCAAATAAGCTTATAAATTAGTTAATAATGTCTCAGGGCTTCCCTGGTGGCACAGTGGTTAAGAATCCACCTGCCAACGCAGGGGACATGGGTTTGAGTCCTGGTCCAGGAAAATCCCACATGCTACGGAGCAACTAAGCCCATGTGCCACAACTACTGAGCCTGCTCTCTAGAGCCTGTGAGCCACAACTACTGGGCCCATGTGCCACAACTACTGAAGCCCGCATGCCTAGAGCCCGTGCTCGGCAACAAGAGAAGCCACCACAATGAGAAGCCTGTGCACCGCTACAGAGTAGCCCCCGTTCGCCACAACTAGAGAAAGCCCGCACACAGCAACAAAGACGCAACACAGCCAAAAATAAATAAATTTAATAAATTTAAAAAAAAAAGAAAAAAGAATGTATCAATGTTAATTTCCTGGTTTCTCTAGCTGCACTATGGGTATATAATATGTTAACATTTGGGGAAGCTAGGTGAGGGGTATACAGAATTCTCTAACTTTTTGTAACATTTTCATTAGTCTAAAATTATTTCAAAATAATTAAAAGAAAGACACAAACAACAACAATAACATCACACAATAAAATACCACTACACACCCACCAGATTGGCTAAAAAAAAAAAGATAATACCAACTGTTAGTGAGGATGAAGAGAAAAGTGAATTGTCATTCATCTCTGGTGGGAATATAAATTGGTACAAACATTTGGTAAGCTCTTTGGCAGTATCTTCTGAAGCTAAATATACATCCTACCTTATGACCCAGGGATTCCATTTCTAAGCATATACCAAACATAAGTACAAATACATTTACCAAAAGATATGTACATGCCTGTCACTGCTGTCATTGTCCCTGAGAGCCTGAGAAAGGGGAAGTGAGAGGGAGCTATCAACTGTCTTCAGACGGTGGCAGCTAGTGGTGGTGGTCACTGCCATTGGTCACTGTAAAGCAGTGTGGGCAGGAGGAGGCAGTGGTTTGCACGAGCCACAGGGAATAAACACTAGAAGGATAAAGAACCACCAAAAGCAGGGAAAAGTGGGAAAAGTTCAAAAGGATAAAATACAGTAGAACCAGAGTGCTGCTATCAAAGAGCTGGAATTACAGAGCTTGAAATTACCACTGAAAAATGCCAAAACGTGGGGCCCTTCAGCACCTCTTCATAAGGATACCAGTAGCTGCATGTCATATTAAGCCTGACACATGGCAGATCACTGTGTAAATTATTTTGCAGAAATCCAAATTGATTCACTTATAGTTCATCTGAACTTTGAATAGACTCTTACTTACTGATAGTTTTTCTCCCTAGTTTTCACCATCCTATTTCCACCCAACTTCTGGTTCCATCCAGTTACTAAAGATGATTGAGTTATGCATGTGAATTAAACCATTATTGTTCACGTTTTTACTCTCCTGTCTCTCAACATTCTTCTTAATTTGAACATTTCAACCTGAACATTTCAAATAGGTTTGCTATTTCCATGCCAGTTTTCAAACTTTAAAATATCACATCCACCTTCACAACCAACAGTTGCTTTATCCTGTGAATTCCCCTCTATTAGGACATTAGAGCATACTTGAGAGATGTAGAGAACTGGTGCTGGTCCAGAACACAGTAGCCCAAAAGGCTGGGAAAATAATACTAACAAAGTAAATGTTAAAGAACTTTGTCACATGGTTCATTGTTCTTTAAGTATGTGAAAGGTAATATTGACTGGTTGTTTTCTAGTCTTACCAAAGAGAATATGGGGGGAAATTTGGTTAAATTGCAGAATATATATATATATATATATATATTAGTTAGAAGCAAGGGAAAATTTGGCAGTATGGATTTTTAAGTAAGAAAACTGAAGCCTTGGAGATTGGTAGTAAAGGATAGAGTGGTGAAGGGGAAAGTGCTTTAGGTGAATCGTTACAAAATAAAAGTGCCCATTCCTGCTCACCATAAACGTCACCACATGGAAATCACTACCATATGATCCAGCAATTCCACTCCTGGAAATCATTTAACTTCTGTGGCATTGTTTCTTCTTCTCTAAGATGATTTGATGAGCTTAGGATTTAATCGTTTTAAATTATATTAGATAGATTAAGCAGGATCCTTCTTGAGGGAAATTCCCCTGCAAGATGTATGGCCAATTATATTTTTCAATGTAACAAAATACTGTTCAAGGTTATAACTGCTGCAGTGTGATTTTTGCCTTTTCCCTGTTTTGTTTCTTGACTAAAGTGTATTGGTATATTTATTCTTTTTCTCTCTAAAATAGAATGTTTGTTATATACACTAATACCACTTCTGAATATAGATGTAAAAATCCTCAAAAAAAACCCGAAAAACAAAAACCAAATAACAAACTACTAACAAACTGAATCCAGTAGCATATCAAAAGTATTATATACCATGACCAAGTGGGATTTACCCTCGGGGATTCAAGGGTGATTCAACATAAGAAAATCAATCAATGTAAAACACCACATTAATAGAAGGAAAGAAAAAAAAACCCCATATGATCATCTCCATTGGATCAAAGGACATTACTAAGAAAGTGAAAAGGCAACCTACAAAATGGGAGAAACTATTTGCAGATCATATATCTAATAAGGATCTAGTGTTCAGAATATATAAAGAACTCTTACAACTCAACACAAAAAGACAAACAACCCAATTTAAAAACGGGGAAAGGGGACTTCCCTGGTGGTGCAGTGGTTAAGAATACGCCTGCCAATGCAGGGGACACGGGTTCAATCCCTGGTCCAGGAAGATGCCACATGCCATGGAGCAACTAAGCCCGTGTGCCACAACTACTGAGCCTGCGCTCTAGAGTCCGCGAGCCACAACTACTGAAGCCCACTCACCTAGAGCCCGTGCTCTGCAACAACAGAAGCCACCGCAATGAGAAGCCTGCGCACCTCAATGAAGAGTAGCCCCCACTCGCCGCAACTAGAGCAAGCCTGCGTGCAGCAACGAAGACCCAACACAGCCATAAATAAATAAATAAATAAATTTATTCAAACAATGGGCAAAGGATTTGAATAGACATTTATCCAAAGAAGACGTACAAATGGCCAAGAAGCACATGAAAAGATGCTCAACATCATTAGTCATCGCAGGAATGCAAATCAAACCCACAATGAGATACCACTTGATACTCACTGGGACGGCTATTATAAAAAAAAAAAAGAAAATAATGAATGTTGGCAAGGATGTGGAGAAATTGGATGCCTTGTACATTGCTAGTGTGAATGAAAAATGATTCAGCCATTGAACTAAATAGTTTGGTGGTTTCTCAAAAAATTAAACATAGAATTACAATACAACCCAGCAACTTCACTCCTAGGTATATCTACAAAATAAATGAAAACAGGTATTCAAAAAGATGTAAAATCATATCTATAGCAATACTATTCACAATAGCCAAAAGGTGGAAACAGCCCAAATGTCCATCAATGGATGAGTGGATAAACAAATTGTGGTATACACACACAATGGAATATTATTTAGCCATAAAGAGGAATGAAGTACTGATACAAGCTACAACACGCGATGAACCTCTAAAACACTATGCTAGGGACTTCCCTGGCAGTCCAGTTGTTAAGACTCTGCGCTTCCACTGCAAGGGGCGTGGGTTCAATCCCTCGTGGGGGAACTAAGATACCGCAAGCTACATGGCACAGCACAAAAAGCCAACAACAAACAAACAAACAAACAAACAGAAGAACACTATGCTAAGTGAAAAGAAGCGAGACACACAGACACAACAGGGCACATAGTGTATGATTCCATTTATATGAAATAGCCAGAATAAATCTATAGAGACTGAAGGCAGGTTGGTGGTTGTCAGGGGCAGAGGGAGGGGGAAAGAGGAGTGAGGAGCATCTGCTTAACAGGCACAGGGTTTCCTTTTGGGGTGACAAAAATATTTTGGACCATGATAGTGGTGGTTGTTGCACAACATGTGATCATACTATATTCCACTGAATGGTTCACTTTAAAATGGTTAATTTTATGTTATGTGAATTTCAGCTCGATAAAAAAAATGAAAAAAAAAATAGAATGCTTGAGTTTGACTTGTTGCCTATTCACATATGTCCTGGAAATAAAAGTTTCTGTCCAGTACTTAAGTGCTGGCTTATTTTATAGCTAACATTTAAAGAATGTGGCCATAAATGAGCTCATGAATTACTTGAAGTAGGGAAATTATTTAGAGAGTGACAGAGGGGATTCCCTTTCAAGCAACTTTCTCATTGTAACATTTAATCTATGGGCATATAACCAGAAACATTTTATGAATATTTAGAATCAATAAATTGCTCTGAAATTCCTGAAGTTAACTTTGTAGGATTCTACCATAGGATGGTGTCTTTTTTTTTTTTTTTAGCTTTTCTTTTTTTGGATTTGTGTGTGTTTACAAAGTTATGTTTTAAAATGTTTGAGTGCTTTCTGAAAAGTGATTTGTTTGAAACACATTTAAGACTTTTTTTTTTGTGGTATGCGGGCCTCTCTCTGTTGTGGCCTCTCCTGTTGCGGGGCACAGGCTCCGGACGCGCAGGCTCAGCGGCCATAGCTCGTGGGCCCAGCCGCTCCGCGGCATGTGGGATCCTCCCGGACCGGGGCACGAACCCGTGTCCCCTCCATCGGCAGGCGGACTCTCAACCACTGCGCCACCAGGGAAGCCCTAAGACTTTTTGAGTGTTAAAAAATATATATACACACAAGAATGTAGTATTTTAGTAGCCCTAAACTGGAAATGACCCTAATGCCCTTTAACAGTAGAATGACTAAATTAACACAATGAAGTAATATATTGCAATGAGACTAAATACACTACTATAACACACAACAATATGGATGTATCTCACAAGCAATGTGGAGCGATAAAAGCTAGACACATAAGAGTGCATATTGGATGATTTCATTAGAAGTCAAAAATAAGGAAAATTACTCCATGGTATTCGAAGTTAGGATAATGGTTATCTTTGCAGGGGCTAGTTACTTAAATAGGTTACAAGGGGACTTCTGGGGTGTTCTCTCTCTCTTTGTAAAAAAAATATACTTCATTTTTTCCAGCAGTTTTAGGTTCACAGCAGTATTGAGCAGAAAGTACAGAGATTTCCCATATCCCCCCTGCTCCCACACATGCATAGCCTCCCCCGTTATCAACATCCTCCACCAAAGTGAACCTATATTGGTACACCATAATCAGCACCATAATCATCCAGAGTCTGTAGTTTACATTAGAGTTCACTCTTGGTGATGTACATTCTATAGGTTTGGACACATGTATAATGACATCCATTACAGTATCATACAGACTAGTTTCACTGCCTTAAAAAAATCCTCTGTGCTTCACCTATTCATCCCTCCCTCCCCACTAACCTCTGGTAACCACTGATCTTTTATTTTCTCCATAGTTGTGCCTTTTCCAGAATGCTGAATAGTTGAATCATACACTATGTAGCCTTTAGGTGTTCTTTTTTTTGATCTGGGTGCTGGTTATGTGGGTGTGTTCAGTTTGTGGGAATTCATCAAGCACATCTGATTTGTGCTTTTCTGTATGTATGTTATACTTCCATTAAATATCCAAAAACAGGCAAGCAAGCAAGCAAACAAAATCCCTCAAACTCACATACCCTTTCAGCTAACTGCCCTGTAGCTCTTCCCTCCTCCTTACCACAGCCAGCTTCTTGAGTTTTATATATTCACTGCCTCTATTTCCTCACATTCCACTCATTCCTCAACCCACTCCAATCTGGCCTTCTGTCCCCATAACTCTCCTAAAACAGCTCTCACAAAGATCACCAATGGCTTCCCATGTTGTTAAATCCAAAGGAAATTTTTCTATCCTGAGTTTGCCTCTCTTCTCAGCAATATTTAATACTACTGACCACTTCCCTATTTCTTTTTCTGTCCCTGTAATCATCCTCAATGGGGGGGGGGTTAGCTTTCAAACTTTCTTTCCTTTTTTTCAAATTCTCTTTTTAATTGAAGTCTAGTTGATTTACAATGTTCTGTTGGTTTCACGTGTACAGCAAAGCGATTCAGTTATACATATATATGTATATCTATTCTTACATACTCTTCCTTGTTTTTTGAAGCATTCTCTTCCCATGGATTTTTGTGACCCAGTGCTCTCACGGTATTCCTCTTACTTCTCTGGCTACACCATCTCTGTCTCCTCATTCTCCTCTATCCAGCCATTAAACACTGAAGGTTTCCTGAAGCCTCAGCTCTAGATTTTCTCTTCTCTTTCTACACTCTCTCCTAAAGTGATCTCATTCATGCCCATGGCTTTCCGCACAATTTACATCCTAACTCCCAAGTTACAGTAACATCCCAGACTTCTCTAAGTCCATACTCAGATATTCAATTACCTAATTTACATCTCCATTTGAATATTTCACAAACATCTCAAACCTAACTTGTCTAAGACTAAAATCTTGATTTCTCTCTGCCCCAAGCCTTTTCCTATGCATCTCAATAAACCGCACCAGCATCCATCCATTTGCTCAAGCCAAGGAATTTTTGTGTATTCCCCAGCTGCTCACGCCCAAAATCCTGGCATCCTGTACCACTCTTCTCAAATGTCACTTCTAGCCATGAAAGAATGTGTGCTAGAAGATAGGTGAAGGTGAAAGATTTACAGCAACCTGTTCTAAAGCTTTCTCTGAGGTCTGGCCAGGTCAATAACTAGTGGATGTTGTGGTACAGTTTACCCTCCATCCCAAATTCTACAGATGCTGGAAGCATTGGTTGTTGATGGCTCACAGTTGTAACCCTCTCTTCCCATTGCTATTAGTCAAAGGTGACCTTGCCCTAGGTTATGCTTTTTTAGGCAGGGTGGGGTGTGGTAAACAGCACACATCTAATGACAGTAGAAAGGCTCACCAAAGGCTCACACCCCTTGCCTCAATTTTGGACAACCCTGAAAGGCTATCCCAGCTCCAGAGCTCGCCATAGGAACAGCTGTGGCTTTCCACTTTGCCTTCTCCCTCCCCCCAGGTCCTGCTTTCCGCACTCCCTCACAGGCAGAGGTCCCGAGTGTACTCCCTAACAACCTTCCTGTATGCAAATCTCTGCCTCAGAGTCTGTTTCTAGGAAACCTGACCTAAGATAACAAACTCAAAAATGGGCCTACCTGGAAGAGCAAAGGCAGAAGAGGCAACACTCCAATTTAATACAAAGAGAGAAGTATTACTATCAGGGTGGGGTGGACGGGGGTGGAGCAACTCTACCCACAAGGAAGCCAAGATGGCTACAGTTCAGGCAATGAATGGGGAAAACTGTGCTTCTAAAGGCACAGCTAAGCAAGATTTCGCTTCTGCTCAGCAGCAAATTTCAGCTGGGCCCCTTCTTATGTAACTAGTCCAGGTTACCCTTCACTTCTGTTTCCTTAGGAAAGTAAACTCCTGCCCACCGAGCCCAGAAAATGGCAATTTGCTCATGGCCACACTATTCAAAGGCTAATGGTGGATGTTCCTTCACCCTCTGTGCACATCTGTCCCCCATGCAGACATAGACACACATACACAGAGAAACAGACACATACACATGCAAACACAGACCACCCACAGACAGACAGATATATACACACACAAAGTATTGCTTACTACAGACCAGGGCCTAAAAAATTTATTTAAACAACTCCCTGAGGATATTTATATTTTTGAAAAAATGTCACCTAATGTGACGACAATACTCCAACTCAAAGAAGAAAGGATTTTACACCTGTGTTTTCTGCAGAGTTTTATAGTTTTATCTCTTATATTTCAGTCTCAGATTCATTTTTATATATGGTATGAGATAGAGGTCCAAATTCATTCTTTTGCATGTGAATATCCACTTGTTCCAGCACCATTTGTTGAAAAGACTACTTCTGAGCCATTGAAATGTATTGGCACCCTTGTTGAAAATCAGTTGCCCATAAATTGCAGGGTTGGCATTCAGTTCTTTCTTTCAAAATAATGTGTTATGTATTTTATATTTTATTTATTTATTTCATTGAGCTAGGTCTTAGTTGCAGCAGGCGGGCTCCTTATTGCATCTTGTGGGCTCTTTAGTTGCGGCTCGCCAGCTCCTTAGTTGTGGCACGTGAACTCTTAGTTGTGGCATGCATGTGGGATCTAGTCTACTGACCAGGGATCGAACCTAGGACCCCTGCATTGGGAGCGCAGAGTCTTAACCACTGCACCACCAGGGAAATCCCTGTTATATATTTTAAAGACAAAAGTAATATATGTTAATTACAGAAAAATATATGTGAGCAGAAGTGAAGATCGCATAGCATTCCACCTTCCAATGTCAAGGTCACACATTCTACTATGGTTAACATTTAAAAAATATCCTTCCAGACTGTTTTCTGAAGTGTAGTATATTACAAACATGATTACTATAATGCTGATTTGCGTCTTGCCTTTTAAAAAGCTTCGCCATGTCATTGATATATTTCCATGTCAATAAATACAGATCGATATCACATCATTGGTTTTATTGACCTCGTGACAGTCCATGGTATGGATACGGCTTCATTTTTTTTCACCTCTTACCCTATTGTTAGACATTAGGTAGTTTCCAATGTTTTCCCATTGTAACATAGCTGTCACAAACACCCTTATGCATACATACATCTTTACACACTGGTTGAGTTATTTCATAGGTAGCAAACTGACAGCCTACTGGCTGGCTGATTTTTGCTCACAGTTGTGTTTTGCTTGGCCAGCATACCTTTTTTTAGTAAAAAAGTTGTTTTGAATTTGGATGATTTGTTAGCGTATATTCCTAGAAATAGAATTGCTGGGTGTCGTGGCATTCAGTGCTGATTTAGCAAGGTTCTGTTATATGCTTGCCCCCAGATGGTCATTGGTCTCTTTCCCTGAGCTAATGCCATATTGGGTGGGTGGATGACAGAGAGAATGGTATGAGGCAAACCTTAGACTTGTTCTCTGAGTTTACTGAGGACTCAACCAAAAAAGTCTCTTTGGGGATGTAAGACACCAGACTAGGAAGACTACTGGATTAAGAATCAGAATACCTAGATCTAGTCCTAACTCTACTATTATATAGCTCTGTGACTTTGGGCTAGCTATTACAGCTCTCTAACTCTCATTTCCTTACAAGGTTGTTAGGAGAATCAAATGAGATAGTGCATGAAACATGTTTTGAAAAGCGCAGAGTCCTATACAATTACAAGGCAGTACTATTTTTGTAAATTACCAGAAGTGTGCTTACATGGGGTCAAACAGATATAAGCTTAGAATGCAAAGCATGGTCTGTTCTCAGAACTCTGCTTTTAGAGGAGCTCCTTTCCAAGGATAGACATGATTCTAGGTTGCCAGGATCTGATCTGGTGCACTCCAGTTCCACAATCATTTACGGATGGCTTCACATGCCAGACCTTGTGGGTACAAGAGTGATTATGATTAGTCCCTGTCTTTGCAGAGCTTTACAGTCCACTAGAAAGAGACAAATATATGCATTGAGATCATCTGAAAGCAGAGGGATAAAGAATGTAATAGAGAGAGCCAAGACTGCAATGCATAAGAGGAGCACTCAAGGCTTGAAAGGGGGCCTTTTGAGGCAGGATTCCACAAATAGCACTGAGGAGGAGAAAGGACCAGGGGTGTGTGTGTGTGTGTGTGTGTTTGTGTGTGTGTGTGTGTGTGTGTTTGT
>NW_020172466.1:180810-209597 GCF_003031525.2 Neophocaena asiaeorientalis asiaeorientalis | reverse complement strand
CAGTCGAGCCAATCTGGGGCTAGACTTTATCTTAGATTCTGTGCTCATTTCTATGCATTTACATTTTCTTTTTTTAGTATTGTGTTTCCCTTCATTTCCTAGTCAAGCTCTTTTTGAAAAATGCTAATCTGGTCTTCGCTGTACTAACAGGAAAAGAGATTTGTCTACACCCATGCCAAGAGACTTGGAGAACCCAGAGTGTTCTGGAAGCCAATCTTGCTGGTGAAATAAAGAGCCCATTTGGAAACTAGGGAAGAGCTTGGAGGCTCTCCTTCCTCCCTGGGTGCCTGCTTCATCTTGCATTCTTCCCGGATCATTTCCAGACCCCTCACCCTCCAACCATGTGTCTGCTGCCACTGAGGAAGCGGTAACCAAGATTTTAGAAAAAGCCAGCTAAACATCTTCTTGCCCTGCTCTACAACCCACCTCCTTCCCCCACATTGGGTCATCTGAACTTTTCCACTACAAATAAAAAAACCAAACGCAATGATTATTGAAGCCAGAGGAAATAAAGGATGTTGTTCTACTCTTAATGCTTATTAAATTTGGGCTTAATCTTCTTCATCGCCATTAAGCCTCTAAACCAGCCAATATACTTAAACGAGGTGAAATGAAAAGACTTACTGTAAGAGATGACAGGAGGCTCTTCGGGAAATGAAAATCTCCAGAGATTTCCAAAGTGAGAGTTACTGAGCCAGGAAGGGGGAAGAAAGAAAAGGTCTTTTAAAGCTTAATAAACAGGATGTCTATTAAGTCTCGGGATTAAAAAGCTAGGTGATGTCAATGTTATCGATAGGAGGAAGGGTTAACTGGAGCCAGGGAATTAATAAGCGCTATGTTGTTTCTAGATTCTTCTTTGATTCATTTTTTTTGGAAACCTGCTGGCAGTGCCTTTCCTGTCTCAGTTTATCCCTCTGCGACATAGGAAGAAACACAGGGAGATGAGGAAATTCCTATCTGCTTGTGTAATGGTTCAGAAAAGGTCTTTCCCCATTAACCAAGTCCCTAATCCTGATCTGACACTTTTAAGGCCTGTAATTCGGGTGAGCTTCCTGCCTAGTGACTACAGACTGAGACTATGCCATTTTAGGAGGGAAGATGTCAAAGTTACCCAATAACCCAGTATAGGCTTGGACCGGGAAAAAGACCTCTGCTGGGTTCCGGACGTGCCTGGTTTTCTGTCACCTTTTTGGACAAAGAGCCCTTTCCCAGAAGCTCTCCTTTACACGTGCCCCCCGCCCCCTGCTCCCTCCCAGGGCACACGAGAAGCAGCTCTAAGGCGTGGGAAGGACACCTCCCAACTTGGGAGGTTTTCCAGGGCCCCAGTTTCCACCAGCCAGAAGTTTGATTTACTGGCACCATCTGCGTGAAGACAAATGGCCCCTTCTGGCTGTGCTGGTCAGATGCAAGGGAGAAAAGGAGAAAAAAAATGGAGGAAGGAAGATTAGTAAATCAATAAATACCCAAGTGACATATAACGAATGAACAAATAAAAATTCCTCACAGGAAGGTGGCGGGTGTCCTGAGATGGTGATGTTGAAGTGGAAGGGGTGACACTATCTGTTTTTTTTAGCCCAAGGATAATCTCTTAAATTCTGGGTACAAACAATACAGTATAACTCTTATGGTTGCTATGACAACGCAAATCCCTCTCCTCTGATGTCAGGCTGCCCTCCCCCCCTCCTTCGGAATCCAGAGTGCCAGTTTTCTTTCTGCTGTAAATGCTGTGCTTGGTTTCAAGGGCTCAATGATGGGCTCATCTAATAACTCCCTGTCTCCCAGGACTGTTTGTTCCAGATCCTTAAGGTCACATTTCTTTTGGGGAGGAGGGAGTCTGACATGTGAGAGACTAGACCAAGGCAGACAGATAGTTCCAGTGAGGCATGTGACCTATTTCTGCTGATGTCTGGGTCAGTCTCTGACCAATCGAGGGTCCAAACCTCTCCTCCCCCCACCTTGCACTGGCCTATGCTGTGGGAGAAAGCCAGACCTGACTTTAGGGTAACAGAAGACCAGGACCTGCTTTGGGAAGCAGACTGCAGGCTATGGTATAATTTGAAGCCCTCCTGCCAAAAATCTCTTCCCCAGTTGGTCTGACTGAAACTCTCATTATTAGAATCATTTTTATAGATGAAAGCCTTAAAAGTAGCTGTCAAATGAAAACGCTGCCCATGCATGGGAAGAATAACTAGCTTGCAACACCCCCAGCGTAAATTAGAAAGGGAGGACAGAGCTTTTGAGGTACTGGGACACAGGATAGATCAAGTTTGAAGCAGGAAGGGAAGGAATCGGTTCATAACACTGGGCACTCCTCAGGACCCGCTGTCTTTTCACATTCCGCCCAAGCCTGTTCCCCTTTCTAAGTCCTAGCTCAGTAAATCTGGAAGGCATTCTTTTGTTTGTTTGTTTGTTTTTTGACAATGTAACTCTATATTTATTTTCTTCATGATGTAACTTTATTTTTATTTATTTTTATTGAGGTATAGTTGATTTACAATGTCGTGTTAGTTTCAGGTGTACAGCAAAGTGATTCATATATATCTATATATATAATATATGTAGTTATACCATATCTCCTTTATCAGATTCTTTTCCCTTATAGGTTATTACAGAAAAAAAAAAAAACCTGGAGAGCATCTTGATACTGCCCTCTCACTAGTCAAGTTCAGCTAATCCTTAATTCATGTCTCATCTGGGCTACTTTCCTGCATAAGCCTCCTAACTCATTTCCCTGCTCTCATTTTTGCCCTTTCTCCACCCATTCTCCACCCTGCAGCCAGAGTGATTACTCAAAAATGAGAATGCGGGGCTTCCCTGGTGGCGCAGCGGTTGGGAGTCCGCCTGCCGATGCAGGGGACATGGGTTCATGCCCCGATCCGGGAAGATCCCACATGCCGCGGAGCGGCTGGGCCCGTGAGCGATGGCCGCTGAGCCTGCACGTCCAGAGCCTGTGCTCCCAAACGGGAGAAGCCACAACAGTGAGAGGCCCGCGTACCAAAAAGAAAAAAAAAATGAGAATGAGATCATGTCACTCCTCTGATTAAAACATTTCAGTGGAGTCCTCTTGCCCACTGGGTAGAGTCCAGCTTACTGAGCACAGCATTTAAGACCCTCTACACGGGACCCAACTCCTGCATCTCCAGCTATATGTCACATCTCTGACCCTAACCCAACACTTCCCACACATCTTACGCTCTGGCTACAACTAACTGCTCCTTGTGATTTGTCAAGCTCATCACGTTTCTGATCTTTTTCACAAGAGGCTTGCTCTCCCTGGAACCCCCATCCATTTCTTTCCCCTTTACCTAGTTTACTCGTATTTGTCTTTCAAGGGTCAGCTTGTGTGTCACCTACTCCAGGTCTTTCCTGACCCCTTCCCCCGTCTCAA
Source organism: Neophocaena asiaeorientalis asiaeorientalis (assembly GCF_003031525.2). Lineage (NCBI taxonomy): Eukaryota > Metazoa > Chordata > Mammalia > Artiodactyla > Phocoenidae > Neophocaena > Neophocaena asiaeorientalis. The sequence continues at coordinate 206,209 of NW_020172466.1, read as the reverse complement.
GTCCAGATTAGTTACTTTTTTGCCAGGGACCCACAGTACTTCTGCCTCGCTCAGGAAATTACACCAACCACATTGTCTTGTAATTATTTGTTAATTATCTACAACTTCCAGTAGACTGTGAGTTTCATGAGGGCAAAGACTGTGTCATTATTCATCATTATATCTCTAGTCCTTAACACACTGTCAATCGGCAATATCCAGTAAATATGTGTTGAATGAACAAACGATACCCAGATTGTGTGGATAAGCTGTCGTTCTTGGTAGGGGAGAGATGGCAAAAGGGGGAACTGAAACTCAAGGGGAAAAGGATAAGTAAAAAGTCGGGAAAATTCTGAAAGAACAACATTTGAGGAGAAACAAGACCTATCAGATATTAAAACGTGTTATGATGCTACCTTAAAACAGTTGAGTTCTTGAGGAAAAACAATGCCTATTAACAATCCTCAATACGTGTGGGAAATTAGTACATTTCAAAGATGGCATGTCAAGTCAATGGGGGAAAAGATGAATTATTCAAAAATTATATTTGCATAATGGGCTAACTGAATTCTCTAACTTACTCTTTACATCAAAATTAACTATAGGTGAATCAAAGATTTTAATGTGAAAAATGAAACCTTAAAAGTACTAAAAGAAAATATGGGAGAATTTAAATACATATAATCCTGGAAAGGGGAAGGCCTTTCTAAGCAGGCCACCAATCTAGAAATCAGTAAAAAATTGATAAATGTGACCACATAAAAATTTAAAATTTCTGCATGGCAAAAATATACATAAACAAAGTCAAAAGACAAATGACAAGCTGCAACAAGATATTTGCAGCACTATGACAAAGGACTAATTTCCTTAATTTCCAAAGAGATCAAACACATCAACAAGAAAAACACCGACAAGTCCAAAGACAAGCAAGCAGATGATATGAACTGCCGGTTCACAGAAAAAGAAATACAAATGGCAAATAGACATATAAAGAAAAGTTTAACCTTGCTCCTAAACAAAAGAATGCAAATTAAAACAGCAAGATGCCCTTTCTTCACCTACTGTACTGGCATATGTTTAAAAAGATTGATAATATCCAGTGTTGATGAGGGCATAGGGGAACAGACAATTTAGCTACGATAATTTTTAATGTACATATCCTCTGACCTAGCAATTTCACTTAAATAGCATCGTGATTAAGAGCACAGGCTGTGGAGTCAGACTGCCTGCATTCAAGTTCTGTCTTGACGACTTAGCTTTATGACCTTGGGAAAGTTCCTCAAACTTTTTTTGAAGCCTCAGTATCCTTATCTGCAAAACTGGGATAATAATAATACTGTCTTAGTCTGTTTGGGCTGCTATTAAAAAATACCAAAGACTGGGCAGTTATAAACAACAGAAATTTATTTCTCGTAGTTCTGGAGGCTGGTAAGTCCAAGATGAAGGTGCCAGCATAGTCAGGTTCGAGAGAAGGCCTTCTTCCAGGTTGCAGACAGCCACCTTCTTGCTACGTCCTCACATGGTGGGAGAAACAAGGGGGTCTTTCTGACCTCTTTTAGAAGGGCACTAATTCCGTTCATGGAGGCTCTGCCCTAATGACCTATTCACATCCCAAAGGCCCCATCTCTTAATACCATCACATTAGACATGAGGGTACATGGGCATTAGGTTTTCAACGTATGAATTTTGGGGGCGAAGACACAAGCATTCAATCTAGAGCAAGTGCTTACCTCATAGAGTTGTTATAAGTATAAAATGAGATAAGGCATATAAAGTACTTAGCACAGTACCTAGCATATAATAAGCACACAACAAATGTGAGCTGCCATCATTATTATTGTACCCAAAGAGGCATTTATTAGTAAACCCTTTGCAGTATTATTTATAATAGCAAACAAAAACAAAACAAAACACCCTAGAAACAACCTAAATATCCATCAATAAGGAATTGATTTACTAAATTATGCCATACGGTGTAGTGCTATGCAGCCATTAAAAAGAATGAGGAGAGATACACCTATATGGATCAATATGACTAAATCTCTAAGTTATGAAGTGTATAAAATGTATGATTCCATTTGTGTAAATGAAAAAGGAAGTATGTCTCTCTCTCTCTCCACACACACACACACACACACACACGTATGTGTGTTTTTTTTTTCTGGAAGTTTATTCAAGATACTGAAAGTAGTGTTCATCTTTGGAGAAAGAGTCAGGTAGGGATAGATGAAAAGATGGAAAAGAGTTCTGCCTTCCACTGCATACTTTTATGCACTGTTTGATATTTTCATCATGTACATATATATATTTTTTTAATTTAAAGAAATGACCTGATAAACTCTGATCCTGTCACCGTTCACAACCCTTCAACTGCTTCCCACCTCACTCTGAGTAAAAGCCTAAGTCATTCCAGTGGCCTGCAAGGTCCTCCTGATCAGACCTCTTGCTCTGCCATTGACTCTCCAACCTCATCTCCTGCAATTCTCTCCCTTGCTTCCTCTGCTCCAGTTACTCTGGCTTCTGTGCTGCTCCACAAACATACCAGCCAGAGTCCTACCTCAGGACTTGCTCTGACTGTTTCCCTTTGCCTTTGAAGGTATTCACACGGCTCACTCCCTCACTGCCTTTAAGTCTTAAGCTCAACCAGCACATTCTCAGTGAGGCCTCCTCTGCCCCTGCCTCATTTAAAATTGCAACTCCTGACATTTCTATCCCCATATCCTGCTTTACTTTTTCCCACAGTATTTATAACAATCTAATATACTATATATATTCCTTACTACTTTATGGCTTATCTCTCTCCAGTATCATGTAAGATTCATGAGGGCAGGGATTTGAGTCTGTTCCGTTCATATTCATTGTTCTATCTCTAGTGACTAGTGTCTCACAAATAGTAGGTACTTAAAAAAATATTTGTTGAATGAATGAATAAAAGATTTCCAGGCAAGAAGGAGCCCAAGAACTCAGCCCTTCTTTTTCCTTATCCCAGATCCCTTTGGGATTCTCTCTTAATCTTCTCCCTTTTGAATTTCCAACTTCTCCTTTAACCTTGTGCCTGGCACAAAGCTCAAAAAATATTTGTTGAAGAATGGATTTGTATATTCATTCTGAGATATGTGATCAGCAACTAAAGAGTAAAAGCCCAGGAGTATTTGAAGTTTAGCAGGGATCAAAACGTATTGGCAAAGGGATTAGCCAACTTCTTGGCACCCCCAAGATCTCCCCACAGTAACTGGTACATTTGTCACAAACTTTGGGGACCCACGGCCTTCTCTTTCCCCTTCCACTTATTTAAGGACCCCATGGGCCTAGCAGTAACTTTAAGATTACTGTTTGATTTTTAAGGTTCCCAGGGCCTGGAGATAGTTCATAACAGTAAAGAGAAACTCACATTGCAAACTATGAATATTCTTAAGGAAATACACACACATAAATAGGTATATACACATGTAATTATGTGCATACACATTTACATATACCAGTTGTCAAAAATATATCAGGGCAATTTCTAAGCAACTCCCCACAAACAACAGCAATATTTTATATTCTTAAAACAATAAAATCCTTGAAAAATTCTCGGTCTTGCCAAGTCTTGTATCTTTTATGGGTCAATAAAAAGGTAATCCCAGATCCAGGCATTTCTAGATCACTCAGGTTGGTTTCTCCTCCAAAGAGGCAGGAGACAGGATGAGAGCTCTGCTAATAGAATTATACCTGGTTACGTGTGGGAGGGGCTGTGGGGTTCGAGCGTCTTAGAATCCTCTCAGCTCCCATCCAGTGTCCATACTTTTCTCCCTCCAGCACTGACTCAGGTACCCTCTCCAACACCCTTGTGGAGACTGGTCATTTCTGGGAGGTGGGAATGGTGGCTGCAGAGCTTAGAGTCTGATGGGAAATTGTACTATCTGGGATATCGAGCAAGACCTCATGGCAGTATCCCCCCAATCAAGTGACTAGCAATAAAGTCATAAGCATGAAAGAGCTGGTTCACAGACTACACTGGCTACTGAGAGTTTAGCATATGTCCCCTGTGATGGTTAATCTTATGACTGGACTACTGAGCGCCCAGTCATTTGGCCAGACATTATTCTGGGTATGTCTGTGGAGAGGGGGTTCTGGATAAGATTAATATCTGAATCAGTAGACTGAGTAAAGCAGATTGCCCTCCCTAATGTAGGTGGGCCTCATCCAATCAGTTGGAGGCCTGAGTGGAACAAAAGGGTTGAGTAAGAGGGAACGACTCCTGCCTGACTGATAAGCTAGGACATCCATCTTTTCTCATTTTCAGACTCAAACTGAAACATTGACCCTTCTTGGGTCTGAAGCATGCTGTGTGTCAGACTAGAACTTATATTATCAGCTCTCTTGGTTCTCAGATCTTTGGACTCAAACCAGAACTACACCATCACCTCTCCTGGGTCTCCAGATTGCTGACTGTAGATCGTGGGAGTCCTCAGCCTCAATTAGTGCACGATCCAGTTCCTTATACTAAATTTCTATGTATATCTATATCTGTGTCTATATCTATATTTATGTCTATATCTATCTATTTATCCTATCAGTTCTATTTATCTGGAGAACCGTAACTAACATACCACCAGTTCCGATTTGAAAATCCAGTCCCCCAGTGACTGGGCACTGGATATCAATGGCAGGAGATATCAATTTATATTAGGATTCTGGAGACCTAAAGGGTCACACTCTTTGGAATTAGAAGCAGGGGCCAAAATCTGCTATGGGCTCCTGGTTCCCTGGACCCCTGGACCCCATAAACAAAAACAACTAGTGTTTACTGAACTCTCACATTCTGCCAGGAACTATGGCAAATATTTACATGAATTATCTTATTTGAAACTCCCAACGGGTACTATTACTATGGTCATTTTATGGATGAGGAAATGGAGACTCAAAGAGCTTTGGTAAGTTAAGTAAGAGAAACACAACCTTACTCCCTTCTTTAATTTCCAAAAGAAGTTTTGGTAAGTGCTTCTAGGGGGGTTTGAACCCAGGCAGTCTCACAGCAAGCCCAAGTTTCTATCCATAATATGACACTGTCCTGTCTGATGGTCACTTGTGTCATTGCCTGATTCACATGAGGGGCTGAAGGAAGATTTCAGAGACACATCTGCCTACTGGTTAGTTGGGAGACACTCTGAAAAAACTTACCTTGGTTTCCCTCTTCTCCCATGACCATAGGTTGTTTACATTATTAAATATGGCAACAGCTCTCGACTCTGCGTGGCTCATTTTTGAGACAGGGCTGTATGTTGGGTTTCCTTGGTGTAGGTAGGTTACAACTAGTACCTTCTTCTGGCTCATATCAGCTCTGGGTTGACTATTTTCAGTAGGCCAACAGTATTTATGGATCTTGTGTGCATGCCTCAATATTGCAATTATCAGTAGATATCAGCTTCCAGAAGACAGGATCTAGCAGTTTGGATGATGGGCATGTGGCCTGTAAATTTCAGTCCCAGGAGACGCTTCCTATCTGTGTGGGTGGCAGTAAGCAGAGTGATGGACCAGATGAAGCAAACTGTTCTGGGAGTGACCCAAGTTCAGATCCAGTAAGAGCTTTCTTAGAAGCTCCCCTTTCTGAAATAACCCATAATTATCAGAGGAGAGGAGTATGGCTGTTTCAAAAGCCCAAAACAAACCCTCTCTGAGCAGATTAAACCTTCTGCCACAGAGGTAAATCTCAAAACTAAACAACTGGCCAAGGAGCGATCCCAATGCCCAGCTATCAGCCAATCCAAGGGTGAATCAGATAGCACACAGGATGGGGGGCAGAGTCAAACCAGTTGAGTCAACCGGGCCTTTAACTGTCAGAATGAAAAATATTTCTCAGCTCAACTGATGGCATTAAGATCACAAAGTACTCTGGCTCATTTATGGCGGTTGTTGATACATTTGTTTAAGGATCACGTGTGTGTGTGTGTGTGTGTGTGTGTGTGTGTGTGTGTGTGCGTGTCCCCTTACCTCTTTTGTGTGTGGGCCTCTTCTCTGCCCCATTGTGCAATTATTGCTGCATGAACTCAAAATTCTTTTGGGCCAGAAGTCTGAGTGGCTTGGCCTAACATTCACCCTTTGTGCAGAGTGAGGTTTTAGTGAGGCAAAGGAAGATGCCTGTGCTGTCAAAGCCTCCATGTCTATGTGTTTGCATTTGTTTTCTAATTCCAACCTTACCTCTGCTAAACTGAGGATTTGTCCACAACTGGCCAGCATCCGTCCCGGTTCAGGATTCTAGGTAATGCCTGTAGAGGTGGAGGAGTGGCAGATGGAGAGTGGAAGACAGGAGGGGAAGGCAGGCCACTGAGGTTGATGTATCCTTCTTGCTTGAGACCACCCTTCCCTTTTGAGGTCAGCAGGACCCCTGGGCCCAGATCTTGAGCTCAACACAGCATCACATTCTGGCTGATGCTCAGGGGCTTGTTTGTCTCAGGGAGCAGAGTGGGGGTCCCTCAGAAATATTGATCCATCTATCCTGCCTCTCCCAGCTCTCCAGCACTAACCAAATCTGTAGGTGGAAAGATGGATCTAAGGGAGAGGTGCCTCAAAATCAGAAATCTGTGTGGGTTTCTTCGAGAGGTCTGGGGACTTGAGGGGCGGCAATGTAAAAATTATTGGAGCCAAATCTGCACATCACCTCAGCTTGCAGAGTTTCCTTTCTTTTCTTTTCTTTTGACTTCATTTTGTGATGGCAAAAAAACCCTCCAGTGGCTTTCTTAATTAAGGCCAGCTTGCACCTTTGTACAAGAGAAAGAGTGTTTCAGGATCTTTTTCCTGATGCCTCTTTAGTGTCCCCCTGCACCCACCCCTAGCTATCTCTCCCCAGAGACTTCAGGTTAGGGAAATCTGACCAAGTGGCTAGATCTAACCACAGTCTCCTGGCAAGAAAGGACACTGCGGACCCCAAGGACAGTTCAGTGTGATGGAAGGGGAGTCAGCCATTCTGGAGGGCTTCTTTTCCTCTGTTCCCCACTCTGCTTCTAGCTTCTGCATCTGCTGTTTTTGTTTGCCTTGGGATGTCAGGCACAACCTCAGTCCCTTCTTTGATTTCCAAAAGAAATCTACTTGTCTCCAGTATTCAGCAAGTCTGGGTAGACTTTACTGATGTTGGGGGTAGAGTCCCAGGAAGGGGATCCTAGGATGGAGGCTTCTGCCAGATCCCTTGCATTCTGCTCCCTCTCCTCTCTTCTCTGCTCTTTTTACACTCCTCCTCCTAGATTGTGTTCCTACCTCTCATGCAGTTTCTTCTCACTCTATTAGAGCATCTAGCAGATTAATCATCTAGGCCTCAACAGATTTAAGAACATTTCTTTTGTGTACCAGTAGCCACCCTCTTTAAAGGGAGGATGGGATTATAAATATTTATTTTTTTGCGGGGTCATTCATCCTCATATTTTCCCATAAGACAGATGGAAAAACTGAGGTCTTAGCCACCTAGCAATCCAACAGTGTTGCTCAGCTCCAGACACGAGTCCTCTGTATACTAGCCTGGTTCTCTTTTCTTCAGGTTACTCTCTCTCTCTCTCTCTCTCTCTCTCTCTCCCCCTTTGTAGCAGCTTTGCCAGCTGTACATATTCTAATGTGAAATCTTTTCTGGATGGTGGATGATCTTGTTGCTATGCCCTAGGCTCCATACTTCTCTAGAATCTCAGGGGAAAACACCATCTCCTCAAAAGCTGGGAGCTCTTAGAATGCAGCCAAAGACTCTTCCAGGATCCATGAGAGCTGTCCAGCTTGTTTGGAGTTTGTGTCCCACTTTTCAAAACCCACTCCAATACTGGCTGAGAGGGAATAAGTCGGGGACAGATGACTGGAAAAGGTGGAGAAAAGAACTCTGTCCCAGAGGATCTTTTTAAAAGCCAGATAGCCACCTACCACCGTGGTCAATGCAGGCAACCCAGTTCTGGGCTTGTTTGGGAAAGATCTGTCCCTCCCCTTGCACAAAGACCGCCTGCCTCTGAATTCTGTATGCAGGGAGACATAGCAGAGCTGGGGGAGGGAGCGATGGCGAAGGCAGATGTGGTCACGACATCTAGAAGATGCTATCAGAGCCCACTCGAGGTTTTGAAAGGGGTACGTTTCGAAAACCACAAATAAATGTGATTTTATGCAACAGGAAACAAATGTATGAAATTCATTAGCCTCGAGTTAGCGTAAGCTGAAATTGTGTGTAAATACCTTTTAAGAAGGGTTAGATGCATTCATAAATTTATGCATAGCCGGTTACTAAGGGCAACGAGCATGTTTTCATAGGAAGCTGGAAACAGAAGAGACTTTAGAGATCGGCTAATCTCTAGTCCTCCGGCCCCCTCCCCCCTGCCTCTGCAGTGACGGGCCATCAGAAAGGGGTCTCCTGGAGCCAAAGAGGGCACTAGATGGGAAATGGGTGATTCCTAGTGGTCTCCCAGGTAACCCCCACCCTCAATCTTTTCCTTCAAAGTTAAGTTTTAGAGAGGAGAGAGGGGACAAACCGGCTTAAATGCCTCTAATTAGCTGGAGGAGCCACAGAGACTCTGTGTGTGGGGCTTGGGGGATGGGCAGAGGGCAAATATGAAAAGACGGAGAAGAAAAAGATCCTACCTTGCTCTTGGAGAGATCATAGTCTAATAAGGGATATAAATAAGTGAGAAAATATTACGAGATTATGTACAACACAGCAGGGTACACCCTGGGGGTGTCGAGAAGGGATGAGTGCTGTGTACAAAGAAAGAGGGGAGCAGGGCACATTGGCTTCCCGATGTGAGAGAGCCTGAAGCAAGTGGCAGCGTTTACTTAAACACACAGGGAACGGTTAGCCCTCCCATCACCCAGTCAAGCCTAGACTCCATTGTAGCGCTCACGGTTCTTCAGAAACAATGGGCATAGCGCCCCCTGAAGTTGTGCAATCAGCTACTGTGACTCCGTCATTTCCAGGTGAGGAAATGGACGCCTGGAGACATGAATGAACGAACATGTCGCACGGCTATTTCACGTCAGGGTGGGGCTCTACCTCACTTCTACCAAACTGCAGCCCAACCCTCCCACAACACACGCCCTGAGATCCCTTCCTCGGGGCCACCCTTAGCTAATACACATTACAGTGAGATAAGTTTCATTAATTAGAGCTAGAAACGCTTCTTTCTGTGAATGGGAAATAGGGTATCCCTTCCCCTAGGCAGATGCAGACCCTCACAAGGGTGCTCGGCTTGGCAAAGGGACCCCTCAGCTGGTTGTCCTGTGTTGGACACCCTGTCCCAACCTGTACAGTAGCCCTGCCCATTAGCGACATGAATCCTGGGCTATGGAGCTACTCCAGGAAACGTTTGTCATTGTAAAGACCCAGCTCCTGCCCGAGCCAATCCCTCCCCTCCCTGATCGCCCAGCCCCCAGGTGATGGCATTTCGGTGGTGGAAGACATAGTCCCTGTCGAGTTTCTTTCTGATTTTGAAGTCTGTAAAGCGCTGTGGACTCCCTCAGGCTACAAGACAGTTCATAAACATAAGATGTTATTATCTCACTATTAAATAAACAGAACAACGATTAAGTCTGATCTGAAAAAAATGAATCAGCTTCCTTCACGCTGCTGGAAGTTCTCAAACGAGGTGCCAAACTTCATTTTTAGTGCCTGTTGAATAAACAGCTCACTCAGCTGCCTTTCTCCTAGCAGCGCCTTCCAGCTTTGCAATTCCAGTCACCTCCTCATGTCAGGTGGGACCTCAGCTGCCAAAAGCATTCAGTCTCCTCCCCCTGCAACTCTCTGAGGGCTGCGGGAACAGAGCTCGATCTCATCCTCTCCCCTCTGGCCCATGCGACTTGTCTCCCTCCTAAACCATCTGTCACAATTAAGCACAGCAACAGAAACTCTTAAAATTGAGCCCGTACAAGCTCCTCTTTCTATTGTGCCTCAATATCCTAGGGCCTAGAAGATAAAATTGAGCAAGAAGCCAGGGATGAAATTTCCCCCCAGGGCCCCCCACTCAGTAGTGCTTAGAATTCTCCCAGGAGTCTGATTTCTTCCTAATGTGTGACTCCGAGAATCCCTAGGTAATTACAAATAGTTCTGATAAGGAGAACACACAGTACCAGTCGCTCAGACTGCAGCGTGAATGTGTTTATCGCATCTTTTTCCAATGAGACAGAAGGATATATGAATCAAGAGACATGTGAATATCTCACACTGTAACAGAATGGATGTACTCCACCAAAGGTAGGTGTAAAAGAAGTTCTAGTTCTTCATTAACTGTTTCCTTTCTCTCTTTTTCCTTCTTTCTTTCCTTCCTTCCTCCCTCCTTTCCTTTCCTTTGCTTTCTGGGAGATTATTTCATTCTCATTGTGGTGTGAAAGATTGATGGGCAGAATTTCCCTGAGCCAGTAAAAAGTCAATTAATATAAATCATCACTAACTCCCTTCCTTCCTCCTTCCTTCCTTCCTCCCTCTCTCCCCTCTTTCCATTTGGAAGACTATAATAAACGGACTTATTATGGGGGAAATTCCTTCAATAGGCCTAGTTTAACTGCCTGATTACAGTTTAGTGGGACTTCAGTGGGAGAAACAGGAGAGGCTGTGAATGGCAGAGGGGTTCCTGTTCTTATCTGAGACTGTCCTACTAGGATTTAGCTGCTGTGTAAAGCCTGATATCTGAGTGGGGTTAAGACTGGTGGTGGAACCCAGCATGTGCTGCTGGTTTTAGTGGGAGGAGGGTTTTTGCAATTCTTTTGGAGACTAACTATCCCTTTAGCCATCAACCTCCATCTCCTGGGCAATGCCAGGAGTTTCTGTCTCCTCACTTGTGCCTTCCAGAACTGTTTCTCACACATTCCCTCCACTTTTAAAAATTAATAGACTATCTTTTAGAGCAGTTTTAGGTTTACAGAAAAACTCAGCAGAAAGCACATGTACCCCCTCTCCCTCCGCACCAGTTGCCTCTATTATTAATATCTTGAATTAGTGCGCTACGTTAGTTACAATAGATGAACCAATAATAATATATTATTATTAATTAAAGCCCATAGCTTTCATCAGGGTTCACTCTTTGTACTGCACAGTTCTATGCATTTTGATAAGTGTATAATACTGTATCCACCATTACAGTATCATACAGAATAGTTTCACTGCCCTAAAAATCCCCTGTGCTCTACCTATTCATACCTCCCCTTTAGCCTTAGCCCCTGGCAACCACTAATCTTTCTACTCTTTATAGTTTTGCCTTTTTTAGAATGTGATATAGTTGGAATTATGTAGTACGTAGCCTTTTCAGACTGGCTTCTTTCACTTAGAGATATGCATTAAGTGATACTAAGTGTCTTTTCATGGCATGAGTGCTCATTTCTTTTCATTTGCCGAATAATATTCTATCATCTGGATGTACCAGATTTTATTTATTTGCCTATTGGAAGATATCTTGATTGCTTCTAACTTTTGGCAATTATAAAGAAAGCCACAATAAACATCGTGTGCAGGTTTTTGTGTGGAACTAAGTTTTCAACTCATTTGAAAACTACTAAGGAGTGTGGTTGCTGGATTATACGGTAAGACTATGTTTAGCTTTGTGAGAGACTGCCAAATTGTCTTCCAAAGTGGTTGTACCATTTTGCCTTCCCACCAGCAATAAATGAGAGTTCCTGTTGCTCCACATCCTCCTTGCCAGCATTTGGTGGCGTTCATGTTCTGGATTTTAGCCATTCTAATAGGTGTGTAGTGAATGGCATCTCATTGTTTTAATTTGCAATTCCCTAATGACATGATGTTGAGCATCTTTTCATATGCTAACTTGCCATCTATATATCTCCGGTGAGGTTTCTTCTCAGCTCTTTCACCCATTTTAAAATTAGGTTGTTTCCTAAGTTTTAAGAGTTTCCTATATTTGGATATTAGTCCTTTATCTCTTATGTGTTTTGGAAATATTTTTTTCCCAGTCTGTGGCTTGTTTTTTCATTCTCTTAAGAGTGTCTTTAACAGGGAAGACTTTTTAATTTTAATGAAGTCCAACTTACTATTTTTTTCTTTCATGGACTATGCTTTAGGTATTGTACCTAAAAATCATCACCAAATCCAAGGTCACCTACATTTTCTCTTATGTTATCTACTAGAAATTTTATGGTTTTGCACTTTACATATAGGTCTAAGATCCATTTTGAGTTAATTTTTGTGAAAAGTATAAGGTCAGTGCCTATGTTCTTTCTCTCTCTTTTGTTTCTTTTGCCTGTGGGTGTTTAGTTATTCCAGCACCATCTGTTGAAAGGGCTATCCTTTCTTCATTGAATCACCTTTATCTTTCTGTCAAAGATCAGTTAGCTATACTTGTGTGGGTCTATTTCTTTTTCTCTTCCAGTTTTATTGAGATATAATCGGCATACAACACATTGTATTAGTAAGGTGTACAGCATACTAATTTGACTTATATACAACATGAAATGATTACCACAAACCACAATAGTTTAGTGAACATCCATCATTTCATACAGATACACAATTAAAGAAATAGAAAAACATATTTTTCCTTGTGATGAGAATTCTTGGGATTTACCCTCTTAACAACTTTCATGTATAACATACAGCAGTGTTCATTATATTTATCATGTTGTACATTACATCCCTAGTACTTATTTACTTATAAATAGAAGTTTGTATCTTTTGACCACCTTCATCCAATTCCCCCTCCACTCCTCCTCTGCCTCTGGTAACCACAATCTGATCTCTTTTTCTATGGGTTTCCTTGTATGTTTGTTTGGTTTTGAAGTATAATTTACCTACAACACTATGTTAGTTCCTGTTGTACAACATAGTGATTCGATATTTCTATACATTTCAAAATGATCACGACAACAAGTCTAGTTACCATCTGTCACCCTACGAAGATATTACATAATTATTGACTATATTCCCCACACTGTACATTTCATACCAGTGACTCATTTATTTTGCAACTGGAATTTTCTACCTCTTAATCTCCCACACCGATTTCTCTCCTCTCCCCACCCTCTGTGGGTCTACATCTGGGTGCTCTATTCTGTTATGTTGATTTATTTGTCTGTTCCTTTCCCAATACCACATTGTCTTGATTACAGTAGGTCTTGAAGTTGGAGAGTGTCAGTCTTTTGACTTTCTTCTTCATCTTTTTCTTCATATTGTGTTGTTTATTCTGGGTCTTAATACCTTAGCATATATACTTTAGAATCAGTTTGTCAATATCCACAAAGTAATGCTCTGGTATTTTGATTGGGATTGAGTTAAATCTATAGATCAAGTTGGGAAGATCTTTGCATCTATGTTTATGAGAGATATTGGTTTGTACTTTTCCTTTCTTGTAATGTCTTTGTCTGGATTTAATATTAGGGTGATGCTGACCTCACAGGACAAGTTAGGATGGGTTTCCTCTGCTTTTATTTTCTGAAACACACTGTAGAGAATTGATATCATTTTTCTTTAAATGTTTGGCAGAATTCACAAGTCAAACCATCTGGGCCTGTTGCTTTCTCCTTTGGAAGGTTATTAATTATTGATTCCATTTCTTTAGTCAATATAGGCCTTTTAAGATTATCTGTTTCTCCTTGTCTGAGTTTCGGTAACTGTGTCTTTCAAGGAATTGGTCCATTTCATCTGAGTTATCACACTGGTGGGCATAGGGTTATTGTTAATATTCCTTTGTTTTCTTTTTAATTTCCATGGGATGCCCTCTACTTTTACCCCATTCATTCATTTAAAAATTATGTTGAGCACTTACTATTAAAAACATGAATTCAGCACACATTCATTGAATGTCTATTATACGCTAGGTACTGTGGTAAGGTTAGGGAGAGCATGGCATTGTCCTCTTGGAACTTACATTCTAGGGAGGAAGATCGAGTTTGAATAAATAAATAGACACATCAAACAACTGCAATTGTAGTGGATGCTAAAGAAGGAAGTAAACAGTCAGGAGAAAACTTCTATAGCAAGGGTGGGCCGGGAAAGCCTCTCTAAGGAGGTGACATTTTAGCCGAGAATTAAAAACTGAGAAGGATCCAGCCTTGAGAAAAGCCCAGGAAAGAGCACTGCAGGCAAAAGGAACCACATGGGTGAAGACCCTCCAGAGAAGGAAGAGCTCACATAGGAGAAGATGAAGTCCATTCAGTGTGTCTAGAGCATAGTGAGCAATGGAGACAGTAGCCCCAGAAGAGGTCTGAGAGGTAGGCAGGGGCTTGATCCTGGAGGACCTTATAAGTCATGAGAAGGAGTTTGGATTTTCTAAGTGAAATGAGAAGCTTTTGAAGGATTTTAAGCAGGAGAGCGACACGATCTGATTTACATTTTTAAAAGATCACACTGTGATCTTTCCTTACAGCTGTGAGAAAAATAGAATGGAAGGCAATGAGAGGGAACAAGAGAGAACAAGCAGGGAAACCAGATAGAAGCTATGATTTTTGTCTAGGCAGAAGGAGCTGGGTGCCTGGACTTGAGCAGGGAGGGCGGTGACAGTTGAAATGGGGAGAAGTAAAAATGAATGAATTGGGGTCTATTTTGCCAAGCACAGGACTGGACATTACAAGCTGCATTAGCCGGGCCGTCCACGGAAGGATGCCTTTCTCTACCTCCAGTTTGAGGATTTCTTCCTCAAGAACCTCAGTTGCTCAGGAGCCACAAAGTGACCTCATTGGTTCCTCATATTATCCCAATAAGCTCTGGGAGTGACTATTATAGTTCCCTGGGCTTATCAATGACATATGTTCGGGGACCACAATTTCCATCTCAAACAGGTGTTTTACATTCTGGGCACATTCCAAATAGTGCGGCCCTGAGGAGCTCTGTTCTCATCTCTCCCAGGTGGGTGACATTTAGAATGATTATTGTTCAGTAGCACTCAGACTTCTACTGAATGGTATGGCAGAAGGAAGAACCTTGACTATCAGCGTGATTAGACAGTGGAATGGATTGCCAGGGGAGGTTATGAAGTTTCCTCCAGCCAGACAGGCTGCTGAAATATGAAGACATTATGTACCAACGTGAGCAGCACCTTTATATTCTAAGGGTGGGTAGAGAAAGCAATTCAAGTGACAAGGGGAGTAGGGTGGAAGGACATGGTCAGCGCTAGGTCATGGGTGGCTGCCAAACAACGCAAGCCAGGACTCACAGCCAGGCTGGGCCAGCAGGTGAATAGGGGAGCTAGAATGAATGCCCAGGGCACTAGTTACCGTGAGTTATGAGGTTGAAGCCAAGGTCCGAATCCAGGGTGTAAAACCAAACTGGAAGACACAGACAAGGTCTGGAGTCTGAATAGACAGGAAAGAGTAATCCTGCAGAGGTCCAAACCAGGCAGAAAGCAGTGTCAGGGGAATCCTGGTCTAATGGTGGTATTGGTCTGTGGCTGGGCTTCAAGCTAAGAAGAGAGAAATAGGTGGAGATAAAATCAGAGTGGGACAGGTACCTCCTGAATCAGAACAGCTAGGTGGGTCCACGTCGTGGCTCAGCCAAGGATGTGCCACTGGATCTCAGAAACGGGACCCAACTGCCCTCTGCCTTATTTCGAAGCTTCCCAGATTTTTGTGACTTCAGCACAATGCTACCGGCTCCGGGGGATGGGGCCTCACTGGGTGATATACTGTCCCTATTTTCTGTGGTCTGTGGACGTCCTTTTGACACGGCAAACAGATTGGAAGTAAAATCAAGTTCACAACATAATCACAAAGAGGAATTTCTCTGACTCTGCCCTTGCCTGTGTTTGCCCCTCTTCAAAGCCTTTCACTAATCCAACTATTTCTGCGAGTCTCCCAGAAGTCTGTGACATAGGTTCATTAACGATATACTTTCAACTCCCCAGTGGCTTCCACCATGTCCTCCCTTCCCTCTGTAGCTCCCTGGGGTGATAATCTGCTGCCAAGTCTTCTGATGCCTGTAACAAAAGCATTGATGCATTGAGGTGGCCGCTGCTCGTGCTGTCACAAAGCTGTTCGCCACCCAACTGGAACTACTAAAGCCAGTGCTTCTGATGTGCCCTGTGTACTCAATGTCCCACAGAGATTTTAGTGAAATAGTCCTTTAAATTGGTACTTACTCTTACAAAGCCCTCTCTACTTAGGACTCAGGTGTGAGTCCCAGGAGGTAGATCAGAAGATAACCGGGGTAGTGCCCTCTGGTGGGTATTGTGTTGTCATTGTTGTTATTTGGTTTTTGCTCTTCCCAGCGAGCTTTTCCACTCCCCTTCAACTGGTTATATAGCCTCTACTCCTGGCCTCAGGGATAAGTATGTGAACTAGAGCTGGCCAGTCACAGACCATCCATTCTCTTAGCAACAGTGATTGGATGGAATGATGGGCACATGAACAACAGCAAAAAAAAGGCCAGTCAGAAATGTTCCCTGGGATAGATCCATGGACTCTGGGAGATAGAATTTCTCTTTGTGAGGCTTTGCCTGCTGACAGCCATGTCTCCTTCAATATGGAGAAGACCAGTCTGCAAGAAAGGATGAGACAAATGGGGAAAGAGAAGCAGAGATGAAATATAGACCCAGAGAGTTCTGACAATGTTGAATCTCCAACCTTGGCTCCTTCCTAGCCTTCTGAACCAAAGCAATCCTTTTTTTTTCTGCTTAAGGTGGGTTGAGTTGGGGTTCTGTTATTTCTTATTTTTAGATGTTCTGATTAATTACAACCTGAGAGTTATACTCAACGTCTTCCCTCCCCCTCAACTCTGAGGTCTAGGAGGGATCTTAGATGTCCATTCTTTCTTCAATTAGGATGCCATCTTTCCTGCGAAGCTCTTTCAGCTTCTAAACACATAGTTTCTCAGTGGACCCACCTCCTAGACCCTCCAGACAGAACAATACATATGTGAGTCCAAGGGTGAATCCAATTTAGGCTGCTAAGTTTAGGCCCCTTCCACATAATAACTCATTTAACAAATATTTATTGAGCTCTTACTATGTGCCAGACACTGTTCTAGGAGCTGAGAATATAGAAGTGAATAAAATAGACAACATTTCTACCCTCATGAAGCTTGTGTTCTGATAATTAGATAACAAATAATTACACATATAATTTAATCTCATCAGTGTTATGAAAAAAAATAGAGCAGGTTAATAAGATAGGAAGTGATGGGGTAGAGTGCTATTTTAGGCTGTATGTGCTGGGGAGGCCCTCCAAGGAGTGAAGAGTCCTGAATAAGATGTGGATATGAGTCATGTGGATATTTAGGAGAAACATAGTTTAGGCTAGGGAGACAGGAAATACGAAGGCCTGGAGGTGCTTGACATGTTCAAAAGCAGCAAAGGAGGCCAGTGAAGTAAGGTGAGTTAAAAGGAGGAGTGGTAGGAAATGAGGCCAGAGAGGTAGCCAAGGGCCAATCTGCAGCAGGCCTTGGAGGCTGGGGTAAGAACTTTGTATTTTTCCCTAATTGTGATGAGAAGCTATTAGAGTGTTTTGATCTGGGGATTGGCAGTATCAGATTGACCTTTTACAAGCATCCCTCTGGCTGTGGTGGAGATAATGGATTGTGGGAGGTGAAGCAGGGAGGCAAGACAGGAGATTATTGTGTGAGTCCAAGTAAGAGATGGTGGTGCCAACTAGGGTGGCAGCAAGGGAAGCAGTGAAAAGTAGGTGGATTCAGCATCTATTTTTCTTTTGTTTTGGTTTTGTTATGACCAGAAAACAAGTGAGAATTTTTAATTCACAAAAGATGAAAACACAAGACATTGATCTCCTTATACATACAATATTACAATAAGCTGATTAGCTGTGGACTATGAAAACATTTAAGACTTCACATACACACGTGTGTGCTTTGAAACAGGAAACACAGGACAATTTTAATCTTTGATATGTCATAACTACCAAGAGAAAGAACACTGATTTGAGTCTAATTGTTTTCCTGGCATGCAATCACTATATAGGCCAGGCCGAAAGCATACTGTATATTGTTAAGGACATCTTTAGGCAAATATAAACATTCTCATTTGGGAGCTTTTTCTCCCTACCCCAAACAATCTGCTTTTCCATCGCTGTCAAGTAGCTTGGTTTGTTATCAGTTTAACAAGATCATGACAACAAACAACATCTTCACCACAAAACTCAGGTGAGAGGTTTTTACACAGGTCATACAAAAAATATTTTTTGCCAAGAAAAGCAATCTGTAAGTTATAGATGCAACCCTAAGAAAAAGACTCTTGGTTACAAATCATTCACTTTCAAATACTGATGAGGAAATAAAGAATGGAGGGGTGGGTAGGAGTGGGTGGTAGAGGCAGTGGCATGGCAGGGAGCACAAAAGGTGTGAAATGAGGAAAACATTTGCCGCAGGAAATACTGGATTCAGTGGATTTTTTTAAAAATGAGGTATTATAAGAGTGTGCCAGTAAATGCAAAAAAAAAACCACATCAAAATTAAAAACCAAAATGCACATTTCCAATGGAAAAATCTCTAAGCCTCTTATAGTTTTCTTTATTCAGATTAGACATTTCATATACAGCAGTTAATCTAGAAAAATACATTTAAAAAAATCTTCAGCAGACCATGCTCTCTGTAACAAAACTTTCCAAACCCTGTTTTATTATACAAACCAATCTACAATAGTAGTGTAAAAAGAAATTCTCAAATTTAGCAATGTCATTTTCGATCTGACATCCATCTAATTTACACATGGGTTTCCACTATTCGTATTGCAGAGTTAGAATTCTGTAATAAATTTTTTTCTAATGTATTCTGTACATATTAAATAATCTAAAAGTTTCCTCTTGTAGTGCATTTACCATTTAGCAAGTCTCTTCAGCATTTTTCCAGTACCATTTGCATTACAGTGATTTGCCTGTAAATGTAATTAAAATCTAAAAGTGCACAGTTAACTTTCTTAAATAACGGCCTATTTCTGGAGGAAACCTAATATTCACAGAAAAGAATGACCAATACCGTGATTAGAAATGAGGGGTTAGAATGTGCTCTGAGACTATATAGCACAATTATATACATAAGCTAAAGGACAGTGAGTCTTTAGCCTGTATTTACAACAAATAACGTTGGTCTCCACAGGGTCATACCAAGAACTCAGTATGGCACTAAATAGAATTAGGATCGTTAGCTACAAGTCAGTGTAGCACAGACAGCCCCAAAATACCCTGAACCGGCTTATGCTAAATTAAAGTCCAGTATATTACAATGTTTTAAGCACTATTAGTGTGCTGCTGTGCTACTCCGTGAAGACAGCAAGCCTTCATCAAGGGATCGCATCTGGGTTATAATGGGTCCTAGCAGTCAGGATGCCACTGTATGGAAGAAACCCTGAAAAAAGAATACACAGGTTTCAAAACAGATATACTTCATTTTGTTTAAAATGCCCAGGACCATTTTCAAAATAACTGATAGTAAGTTTTGTTTTATAGAGGGATGAACCTATTGAATCATAAGAAGAAATTCTACATTATCCAGTTTGAGGAGAAAAAAATGTAGTATCCGTACCAAATTATCCAGTGTATATGACTGGTTAGAATCGCAAGTTTTGATTTTTACTGGAATTCAGAGTATGAAATGCAAACATTCAGGATAAAATTAATTCAAACGTACACACAGTTCTATCAACTTGCAACAGAGCAGCAAATATGAGGGCCTATCACACATCTGGACTCTCCCATTCCCTTCCGGTCCCTCAGAAAAGTGCAAAATCAAAGAGTCACTGCTTGGTCCAAACATAAAATACATCAGGTATAAGGACTTGGAATCTGATGAAATCTGGCTTCTCTTCCACAGGTTGTCTTCAGTAAGAGTCAATGTCTGAAGATGGAATTTATCTCGAGAAGAATTAACTCTACAATCTGATTCTGGTAGACAGTATAAACTGCTATGTTACCAGTCTCTTTCTCTGGCTTTAACAGAGTGGGACAAGACACAATTGCTATACTCTGATACATCATTCTGTTTTTTTCTCCGTTTTCTATAACTCTTTTGAGATGTCTAAACAGAGTCTGCATTGTGTCCTGATTTGGCTTTGGCAACCGTTTGATTAGATCCTTCACAGCAGAGACACGCCGTCTTGGTTCTTGTTTAACTGCATTCACAAAATCATTAAAATGATCAAATGTAAGGAGAGGTTCTGGTAATTCTCGAAAAAGCATTTTCAGTGCTCCAGTGATGACATGAATATCTTCCCATTTACTATCCTTCAAGTCCAATTTCTCATCACGGTTGACTGCAAACCTCAGCTTCTCGATCACCGCAAAGTTGCCACTAACTCTGTAAATCCCATCAACATCCAACCCATATTGTTCAACATGTTCAGCGCACAATTTCACAAATTTTGGCACTGTGACATTCTCTCTCTGACACAGATTAGCAAGATTGGTTCCAAATACCTGATCTCTAATATAACCTTTTCCACGAACAGCTTGTAAAGTGGGGTGTCGTGTAAGACACTTCTTTAAGTTGTTCTTGTTTTTTTTTTTTTCTGTTCTGAAGAATCTCTGCTAGATACTTTTGTGGAACGCAATTTCTTCAGATCTTTATGGTCCTTTCCTTGATCGTGCTTTTCTATTCCTGGTGAATCTGATACATCTCCCTCAATTGCTTCATCGGGTTCTACTGTCTGATTACTGATAGTGCTACTAAGAACTTTAAACCACTCATTGATAACAGCGTCATTATCAAACTGAATCAGCACTTCTGTCCCTTGACGGGTTTTCAGCTCAAATACATTCTTTTTGCTGGATTTATCCTTTGAATCTCAATCATCGCCCCCTTAAGGTCCACCGTGAACTCTGGTTTGGACTGATTACTCCCAAACCAGCTTGTGCTACTTCCTTGAGTTTTGGTAAACAGTAAAGATGAAGCCTGCAACACGACCCAAGAAGACAACTAGTTCTTTCGAACCTTTTTCCCATTTGCAGTAACTTTTGTTACATTTAATAATCCATATTTCTCTTGACCCTTTGGACTGCTGTCTGTATCTTGGTTCTTTGGTGAAGAGGGAGAAGACTCATTTTCAGAGTAGCAGGGTTTTGAGGCAGCTGGAGGTTCCTTGTCATTGGTGTCCAACACAATGGTGCTATGTCTCCACTTTGTTAACACTATTGGTTTTTGCAGCCACCTGTCCAGACTCCCACTTTTAATAATTTCTCTTTGCTGCCGAGATGAGGCATTATACTTTGGCAACTCCCATTCTGACCGAGATCCATCTGCACTGTAGTAATATTGTCTACCTTGATCATCAACACGCTTGAGCCACTCTTGATCTCCTGGACTTTGGGAATCTCCTTTGCTTATGTTTGTATCTCGAGTCCAACGAGGGGGTTTCTGAGTCCTTTCCTGTGTTCCTCTGTTATAGTGATAACAATGCCCTGAACTATCTTTATGAGGTTCCCATTCTCCATTAATCTGAATTGCTGGGCTTCCGGGGATCGGCGGCGGGGGAGAGACGACTGGGATATTTTCAGTTCTTGCAGGTTAGCGCAGACAGGAGAATCTGACCGCCCTTGATTTGGAGGTGTTGTCGTCCTTATCTGCTCAGTGGAGCTGCTGCTAAACTCATCACCGGACTCTGAATCTTGATATATCCGTTCCGAGCCTTCTCCTGCTGAATCACAGGACTGTTCCTGGGAGAAGCCAGCTTTCTCTACGTCCAAGAGCTCTGGACCAGGAAAGTGACCAAATAAACGCGTCCTATTCTGGCCAGAAACTTTGGGAGAATGTGAGTCACTGTTGAACTTTCCATTATTATGGGCCAGGTTCAGGCTGAGGTTGACAGTCTGACCTGGAATATAATTGGGTCCAAAATTCTGATTGGCATCACGAATAAGACCTGTTCCTTGAACAGACGGCGATGGCTTCCCAAAACTTGAAAGCTCGGGCAATTTGTTCACATTTTCTGTTGACCTCTGAAGGTGGAGACTCTGCATCGTTTTCACAGAATGATGCGGCAGCCCCGCTGCCTGTTGCACAGGCGGCATCAGGCCTCTGTGGCCGACCTCCCTCACGTACTGGGCAGGCACATAAAACACCTTGGAGTTCTCGTCCAGCTTGACCTGCAACCAGTCATCGCTGGTCTTCTTCACCAGAATGTATCGCTCACCTTGTTTTATCATGACCTTTCTGTCCTTCGCTTCGTTTTTTTTTTTGTTTGTTTGTTTTTTTGCAGTACGCGGGCCTCTCACTGTTGTGGCCTCTCCCGTTGCGGAGCACAGGCTCCGGACGCGCAGGCTCAGCGGCCATGGCTCACGGGCCCAGCCGCTCCGCGGCATGTGGGATCTTCCTGGACCGAGGCACGAACCCATGTCCTCTGCATCGGCAGGCGGACTCTCAACCACTGCACCACCAGAGAAGCCCCACTTTGTATTCTTAATCATACTCTACTTCAATATACACATGCCCTGGAACAATCTTCCCACCTCTGTCAGCCGTTTTCTTTCCGTAATATTCACCTCTCAAAGAGGATACTTTGCCACATTATGACTCTGTAGCTTGTTGGAACAATATGGCTTAGAAGGAGAACTAAACATCCAGTCTTACATTTAAACCGAGGGCCTGGTGGCCTCGCGGGGGCCGGCTCCCTCCTGGCTGCTCGGCGGCGGCGGCGGGGAGCCCAGGCGACCCCGAAGGGCGCTCACTCGCCTGCAGCCGGGCCGGCGCGTCCCCATCAGCATCCATTTTAAAGGCAAAGCCAGTTAAAGCGAGTAAGCTGTGCTGATGAATTGGACATGGAGTGTGAGAGAGGGTCAAGGATGACTCTCAGTGTCTCAGCCTGAGCAACTAGGTTAATCGGGGTGACGTTTTTTGAGATGGGGAAGAATGAGAGAGGCACAGGTTCAGGGATGGGGGAAATCCTCGAGTTTGGGACCTTTTAAATTTGAGGAACCTATTAGGTATCTAAATGCAGATGTGAAGAAGTTTGGAGAAAGGAAATATATATCAAACAAAGGGGTGCAAAGTGCTTGGATGGAAAGGGGGAGTTTCGGAGAAGCAAGCAGAGTTCCAGCAACACCCAGGCAGAGCACATCACACTTCCCAAAATGGAAAGAGAGCAGATTACATGTTTTTTTCTCATTATCTCCCTAACCAAGGACTGGCAAAAAATTCAAGCTATATTAATTGGAGGGTTTTTTGTTACTGTAAATCAAGATAGGTAAAGGGACAGAGACTCTTCTAGCCTCATAATCCACCAAAAAGGCATGCCAAGAGAATGTCAATGATGGTGTGGAATGTTCAGCTTTCTCAAAGAGATTCCACCCCGAGACCAGTCTTTGGTTTCTGCTCTCTCCATCCCCCTCCACTCACAGGACTGGAGAGGCTTCTTCATCTCCATTCAAGTTTGGAACTGGATGGAGCTGAGTGACTACCCAATCTAGACACCCACATCAGACAGGAAAGTTCCCAGAGGTCCAGGTGGATGGAGAGAAGAGGCAGGGAAAGTTTTCCCACCGACTGCAAGAGGGGGAGGAGTGCTCCAAAGAATCTAGAACAGAGGTCTTGTGCCCACTGAGGAACTGAGAATTGAGTGGAGTAGTAAGGGGCCACTCAAAATCAACAAGTCCTATAGATTCGGATTGGTTAGAATGTGTGATTTAAATGGGGAATAAAAGCCATTTTGTGCATTTTTCTGCACCCTGTGTATATATGGGTGACCAACTAACATGCTCTTTTAATCTCTCTCTTTCTTCCACCCAGGGGTTGCACAAGTATTCAGAGCACATGGAAATACTGAACTCTTTGAGGGCAGGAACCGGCGCTTAGTTTAGTAGCCGGCACACAGTAGGCATTCAATAGGTGCTTGCTGAATTTTTTTAAAAGCTAAAAGAATAATCCAAATAAACTGAGATGAGAATCAAACCAAAGGGATAAGTGAGCAGAACAGAAGGAGAGGAGAAAAAAGAAAATGCAAATGTGAGGGATAAGGGCTGTCCGGCTGCACTTGGGAGAACAGTAAGATGCAATAGGAGTAGGGAAATAAAAAGGAAGCAAATTAGAGAGGTTAAAGTTATCATTAGAAAAGAAAGGTAGAATAAGAAAAGAAAAGAAAGGTAGAACTGAGCAAGTTTTGGCTGCCAGCTTTTCTGCCTGACTTCTGCCAACAGGGTGTGCAGTTTTGTTGATGACGACTTTTTCTTGGCCCTGTGCAACAATAGATCAACCACAGAAGAAAACTCAGAGTTTCAGCATTCAGTGGTCACAGCCAGGCAGTGGGGATGGGAGCCAGCCTTGATCAATGCAGAATTGACTTACAATTTAATGCTTTTTTGTTTCAAAGTAAGATACCAGAAGAAGACAACTTGGGGGCAGGCTTCAAATTCCTCCTGCTAACAATGAAACACTAATAGGAGGAGTTGACATCATTGAACACAGGCTATACAGTATCAGGAGAGGCTGACCTGTGGAAAGGGCATGACAACGAAGAGGTAGTGGGAAAAAGAAAAGGCAAAGACCTAAAAGGGAAGGCCAGGAAAGTGATGTACAGAGAAATATCAAAGGAGGGCTAGACCTATAAAATAGAAATTGATGGATGAGGGGATGAGGACATTAGAAAGATCTTTAAGAGGCTTCAGGGACTGTAAGAAAGAGGGCAAAGCAGAGATGTCACGTGGAACATCTTACATAACAAGCAGCTAGTGAAAGCTATTGTAATATATAACATGATGGAAAGAAGGCTGTGCATGTGGAGGAGGCACCCCAGCACTTACTGTCTGCATGTAAATAACGAGTGGAAATTCTATGGCTACCCAGCCAGTGGAGCCCTGATACAACAAAAGTAGATGCTACGGTCCCTCCGTTTTAAACAGAAAGGAGACTGAGGCAGTGTGGTGACCAAGCATTTGTGTCAACAGAGTGGCATTAAGCATCTCAGTTCTGTCATTTAAAAGGTGTCCACTTTGGGCAAGTTCCCTTGATTTCTAAGCCTCAGTTTCCTTGTCCATAAAATGGGGACAATAAAACCTAAATCACTGGGTTGTCACTAGTATTAGCAATGTACGGACCGTTCCTTGCCCATAGGAGGCACTCACTATTATGACTACTAGTACTAGTACTCCTACTACTTCTCCTATTGATTTTATTATTCATCTGTCTTTTTACTTAAAAAAAAATGAAATAAACAAACAAAATACACTGTTGAGGATTATCCCCGCCCTAATGAAAACTTCTTTTTTCTCCTGGTAAGGAAAGAGAGTGAACCAAAGGAGGAAGGGCAAAAAGCATGACCTTGGACATAAAGCCTTATTCAAGTAGGAGAATGCTGGTGTGTGTGTGTGTGTGTGTGTGTGTGTGTGTACAGCAAGCTGTCAGAGCAGGAATAACATATACAGTTGGCCCTCTGTATCGACGGGTTCTGCATCTGTGGATTCAACCAACTCTGCGTGCAAACGCTTGGGGAAAAAATTCCAGAAAGTTCCAAAAAATAAAGCTTGAATTTGCCACCCTGTGGCAACTATTTACATAGCATTTACATTATATATACAACTATTTACATAGCATTTACTTGGTATTATAAGC
>NW_020172466.1:149259-180604 GCF_003031525.2 Neophocaena asiaeorientalis asiaeorientalis | reverse complement strand
ATTGGTATTATAAGCAATCTAGAGTTGATTTAAAGTATATGAGAGGGGACTTCCCTGGTGGCGCAGTGGTTGAGAGTCCACCTGCCAATGCAGGGGACACGGGTCCCGGTCTGGGAAGAGCTCACATGCCACGGAGTGTCTGGGCCCGTGAGCCATGGCCGCTGAGCCTGCGCGTCCGGAGCCTGTGCTCCACAACGGGAGAGGCCACAACAGTGAGAGGCCTGCGAACCACCAAATAAATAAATAAATAAATAAATAAATAAAATAAAGTATATGGGAGATGTGCTTAGGTTACATACAAATAATCTGCCAATTTGCATAAGGGACTTGAGCACCCGTGGATTTTGGCATCCATGGGGGTCGTGGAACAAGTCCCCCGCGGATAATGGGGGACTACTGTATTAAGACCATAGATGGGGAAAGGGTGAAGATTAGAGTTTAGTGTGTTGAAAAAATGGTGTCGACCATTTGTGGAAAGGTGTTTGGTGATAGGAAATGAAGTATAATGGGCAGAATATCTTGAATCTTTTATAATTAAAAACCCCATGGAGGAAACTTGCACAAGCCTCTTAGATAGCCTCATCCACCAGAGGGCAGACAGCAGAAGGAAGAACTACAATCCTGCAGCCTGTGGAACAAAAACCACATTCACAGAAAGATAGACAAGATGAAAATGCAGAGGGCTATGTACCAGATGAAGGTACAAGATAAAACCCCAGAAAAACAACTAAATGAAGTGGAGATAGGCAACCTTCCAGAAAAAGAGTTCACAATAATGATAATGAAGATGATCGAGGACCTCGGAAAAAGAATGGAGGCAAGGATCGAGAAAATGCAAGAAATGTTTAACAAAGACCTAGAAGAATTAAAGAACGAACAAACAGAGATGAACAATACAATAACTGAAATGAAAACTACACTAGAAGGAATCAATAGCAGATTTTATTCCTGTCCTGCCCCTTCGTTCTTCAGAACCTTTTTTTTTTTTTAGATTCATATATATATGTTAGCATACGGTATTTATTTTTCTCTTTCTGACTTACTTCACTCTGTATGACAGACTCTAGGAACGTGAATGGATTAAATGCTCCAACCAAAAGACAGAGTTTTGCTAAATGGAAACAAAAACAAGACACATATATATGCTGCCTACAAGAGACCCACTTCAGACCTAGGGACACATACAGACTGAAAGTGAGGGGATGGAAAAAGATATTCCATGCAAATGGAAATCAAAAGAAAGCTGGAGTAGCAATACTCATATCAGATAAAATAGACTTTAAAATAAAGAATGTTACAAGAGACAAGGAAGGACACTACATAATGATCAAGGGATCAATCCAAGAAGAAGATATAACAATTATAAATATATATGAACCCAACATAGGAGCACCTCAATACATAAGGCAACTACTAACAGCTATAAGAGAGGAAATCGACAGTAACACAATAATAGTGGGGGGCTTTGACACCTCCCTTACACCAATGGACAGATGATCCAAAAAGAAAATTAATAAGGAAACACAAGAATTAAATGACACAATAGACCACATAGATTTGATTGATATTTATAGGACATTCCATCCAAAAACAGCAGATTACACTTTCTTCTCAGGTGCACACAGAATATTCTCCAGGATAGATCACATCTTGGGTCACAAATTAAGCCTCAGTAAATTTAAGAAAATTGAAATCATATCAAGCATCTTTTCTGACCACAATGCTATGAGATTAGAAATGAATTACAGGAAAAAAAATGTAAAAAACAGAAACACATGGAGGGTAAACAATACATTACTAACCAACCAAGAGATCACTGAAGAAATCAAAGAAAAAATCAAAAAATACCTAGAGACAAATGACAATGAAAACACGCCACTCCAAAATCTATGGGATGCAGCAAAAGCAGTTCTAAGAGGGAAGTTTATAGCTATACAAGTAAAACTAAAAATAGGCTTACCATATGATCCAGCAATCCCACTACTGGGCATATACCCTGAGAAAACCATAATTCAAAAAGACACATGCACCCCAATGTTCATTGCAGCACTGTTTACAATAGCCAGGTCATGGAAGCAACCTAAATGCCCATCGACAGACGAATGGATAAAGAAGATGTGGTGCATATATACAATGGAATATTACTCAGCCATAAAAAAGAACGAAATTGAGTCATTTGTTGAGATGTGGATGGATCTAGAGACTGTCATACAGAGTGAAGTAAGTCAGAAAGAGAAAAACAAATATCATATATTAACACATGTATGTGGAACCTAGAAAAATGGTACAGATGAACTGGTTTGCAGGGAAGAAGTTGAGACACAGATGTAGAGAACAAACATATGGACACCAAGGGGGGAAAACTGCGGTGGGGTGGGGATGGTGGTGTGCTGAATTGGGCGATTGGGACTGACATGTATACACTGATGTGTATAAAACTGATGACTAATAAGAACCTGCCGTATAAACAAACAAACAAACAAAAAACAACTAATACTAAACTGTCTTCAGGTTATTTGTATGGAAATAGGTTAATATAACAGTTTCAGACATTAAAAAAACAACAAAAAATCCCCCATGACATGGCTTAGCCCTTCGTTTGTCTGGCATAAAACAGGGGCAGCTCGAACGGAGAGACAGAGGGGAACTGGATAATCTTATCCTTTACCCAGCTGCCTCTTTTTGCTTCCCTTCTCTTGCCTCAGAGAAGAGGCAACCGTCCCAGAGCCTCAGAGCTGAGCTGGGCTACACATCGATAAAATGCTTGCCTGGTAGAGCTGGGGAGGTTTCTTTCCTTTTCTTGGCCATGTGTCTTATTTTAGTAATAAGCAACAAGCAATACAGAGAATACTCAGACTGAGGGGGAAGAGGATAAGACAGACAGTCCTCACAACTCCGGTGAAAGCCTGTTCCTGGGGGTGTAGGTAGGAGCACTGCCCATGGAGAAATACATTTCATCAATGGTTCTGAAGAGGAAAAGGAGCCCCAGGAGGGGACAGAGACTGGAACAAGCCACACAGGCAACCAAACCAAAAAGCTGCCAGTAAGAAGAGCAAGGCTTATAGAAGCCCCAAAGTTAAAAAGCAGAGAGCTTAGAAATGCAAAAGGCTACCTACCTATGCTGTTCTTTGGGGCACAGGCTGGCTGCTGGTTTGGAGTCAAGGTCAGGGGCTCAGAGAGGCCCTAGGAAGAGGAATGGCTACATAACTTGCAAGGCTCAGTGCAAAATGAAAATGCAGTTTCCTTTGTTCAAGAACTATTAAGAATTCCAAGACAGTGACAGCAGAAGATTAAACTAAGCCTGGGCCTTATTGAGCGTGGGACCCTGTGGGACTGCATGGGACCCACACCCATGAAGCCAGCTTTACCTAGTAACTTTTATTTATTTATTTATTTTTCTGCGGTACGCGGGCCTCTCACTGTTGTGGCCTCTCCCGTTGCAGAGTACAGGCTCCAGACGCGCAGGCTCAGCGGCCATGGCTCACGGGCCCAGCTGCTCCGCGGCACGTGGGATCCTCCCGGACCGGGGCACGAACCCGTGTCCCCTGCATCGGCAGGCGGACTCAACCACTGTGCCACCAGGGAAGCCCTACATAGGAACATTTTGAAGTGGATTCCCAAATATGGGCTTATTTTATTTTATTTTATTTTTTGGCCACGCAGCCTGTGGGATCTTAGTTCCCTGACCAGGGATCGAACCTGTTCCCCCTGCAGTGGAAGCGTGAAGTCTTAACTATTGGACCGCCAGGGAAGTCCCTCACTTTTTTACTTAATAAATCAAGAAGATAGGGCTAGAATAACTTTTGTGTTGTTTTGTTCCAAGCTTTGTTTTCTGAATTTGAAAACTCTTATATTATTTTATATTGTGTAATATATATTCTATTAAAACAATGCAACCGTATAGTCATAACAGTAAATGAAGAGAAAGTGTGAATATCTTTTGCAGATGTGCATGAATGGCCAAGCGCCTGTCCTTTAGATAGGAGCTCTGTTTCCTATTTCCTTTAGCGGCCCTGGTCATGTGTGATTTTGACTGAGACTCTGGAAAATGGAGAATAAAGGAGGGGAAGACTATTTCCCAGCCCCATCCTGCACATATATTCTCATTCTGGGCTCTTCTCCCAGCTCCCCTCCCTCCCAAATCTTTCCCTGCGCTCTTTAATGTTCATTCCGCTCAGTTGTCACCCCTTGTGGCAGCTATTAAACCAAATCCTTACTTTGAGGCTTGATAATTAAATGGAAAGAAGCATTTATCCTGCCTTTTCAGTAGGAATTGTATTTCAGCATAATTAAATAGCCATAGTTTCATTTTACTTTGTATTTATTTAACACTTACATAGTACTTACCATGCACCAGGCCTTACTCTGATTGCTTTAGTAATACTACCTCCTTTAACTCTCATAGCAACCACATTTTACAGATGAGGAAATTGAGGCACTGAACAGTTAAGTGACTTAGTCACACGGGTAGCAAGTGGTGGGACCAGGATTGGAATATAGACAGTCTGACTCTAAAGTCCATACTCTTACTGCTGCCCTAGGCTGCCCTGGTTGAACAAAGGAAGTTCTTTCTTAAAGAATGCCAGCTAGTAAAAAGAGATGGAGTGATAGAATTAAGAAACTATTTTTAAAACTGTCATGAATTCATTGATCCAGGCAAAAATTGTCAAGTGGGATTAAAACTATTGTGTGGATAGTTGATGGGGAGCTGGACATCTGTGTGGGGCTAAAGTAACAGTCCACAGACTATTTTCTGGGCATCGGGAGGCAAAGATAACTATAATGGATCTGGCTGCCATCATGCTGATGCAGTGGTCAATCATAGCGTTACTACAGGTGGAGCAACCAGACGTGTGTCTTCTGATGTGCTGCAGTATGTGACACAATGCCACGTTGATGTATACTAGCCAAAGATATTGGACTTCAATGTGATCAAGACTTTAGACCTAACGTCCTGTTTACAGGAAATATAGGAGATTGAGGAACAGCTAAATAATACCACAAGCAAGCACGTAGACAAATTCCAAAAGTGGGACATTCTTCAGAACAACTGGCCTGGTTTCTTCAATAAGTCAATTTAACATGAAATTTAAAAAGAATGTTCTGAAGTTAAGGAGATGTAAGGGACATTTTAAGATGAATGCATGATTTTGGACTGAATTCTGATTTGGAAAAACCAGCTGTAAAGGACATTTCTGGAATAATTGGGCAAAATTTGAGTACGGGGCTTCCCTGGTGGCGCAGTGGTTGAGAGTCCGCCTGCCGATGCAGGGGACATGGGTTCGTGCCCCGGTCCGGGAATATCCCACATTCCGCGGAGCGGCTGGGCCCCTGAGCCATGGCCGCTGAGCCTGCGCGTCCGGAGCCTGTGCTGTGCAACGGGAGAGGCCACAGCAGTGAGAGGCCCGCGTACCGCAAAAAAAAAAAAAAAAAAAAATTGAGTACAGTTTGAGCATTAGAAGGTGTTAAAGAATTTGTACACTGAAGTAAAGAATATATATGATTATTTTTAAAATGTCCCCTCAAAAGTAAATTATGTCCTTTACTCTCACTCTTTTTACAGCATGGTCTGTCCACTTCTTTGCTCTGAGTCCTGGCTCCCTGCTTGCACGTTGCTTCCTGCAGCAGATGTTGTTGATGCTCCACCCATGTCTTCTGGGCTTTTAATATTTCTGTCCATGCTAGTCTGACTTCCAACTACCAGCTCCTCTGTCTCTTTGCCTGGACTTTTTTCTCCAGCCCCCAGAGTCCTCTTTGCCTGCACATAGAAGAAGCCAGAAGTACCAGGGGATGCATGCCCTCCCTAAGACAGCTCTGAATCAATAACTGACAGGAGAGGGTTATCCCTCAGGTGGGATAACTCTGAGATGCATGTTCTACTGTACTTCCTAGAATTCTCCAGCATGATTAAGCTCCAGTTATCCACAGTAGTAATTTGCTTTATAACACACCCATTTATTGGCTTTCTTCTCTCCCATATCTCACTTCCCCACTCCTTTATGGGAATTTCCTACAATCACCTCCCAAACAGAGTACTCATGCTGGAATCCTTATCTCAGAGTCTGATTTGGGAACAATCCAAACGGAAACATTTCCCCTAGAGCTGTCTCCTGTGGGAACTGCTCTTTCTCCCAAAGTCAGAGAGCAATAGAGACACCGCCAGCTTTTTCCTAGCACCCTTCTTTCACTCTTGTGCAACATTTCTTCCTTCTTTCATTCTCACACCATTTACTCCTATGCCTCCTCATTGCTATCATTTATTGGCATCCTGGTCACTACCCCAGATCCATGGAAGATTCTGGTACTCCTCTGTACTCCCCTTCCTGTCATTAGCCCGCGGGCCCCATATGGAAGCCCCAACTCTTAGCTTCTTGGCGCCTTCATCTCAGGTTATCTTCAGCTCTGTCCCATTTCACCCACTGCCTTAGCCATGCTATGGACCTCATCATCACCCACTGCTCTATCTCTGA
This sequence comes from Neophocaena asiaeorientalis asiaeorientalis, assembly GCF_003031525.2. Taxonomy (NCBI): domain Eukaryota; kingdom Metazoa; phylum Chordata; class Mammalia; order Artiodactyla; family Phocoenidae; genus Neophocaena; species Neophocaena asiaeorientalis. The sequence goes on along the minus strand of NW_020172466.1, from coordinate 174,134 downwards.
ATCTCTAAGCTCCAATTTCCATCCTTAAACTGTAAGATCCCACTTCACCAGCTCTTTTTCTTTTTTGATATTTGTTTTTGGACCTGGCTGCACCTGCCCTATAAGCCTCCACCCAAAGTCAGTCCTATAATCTACCTTTTCTGAGAACTGCTGGAGAAGATCACCCAAGCTTGAAGATCATTGACATGGTCTTCAGCCTCATTTGAACTCTCAGCTCTTAGTGAATCTTTTGCTTATGGTTAGCAGCCTCTCTCTCTAGTAATGTTCTTGACAGTTGCCTAGGGCCCTTCTCATTCGCTCCCAACCTCTTCCAACTGGGTTTCCATTTTGCCTCTCAGTCTTGGCTCTGTCCTCTTTTACAATCTTCCTTTTCCCATCTAGTGGTTCCATTCTTCCTCAAGGACTTGGCTCAAGTGTGTATGCACAACATTTCCTCTAGCTGTCCCTTCAGGACCCCAACTCTGGCTCTAGGCTTGGACTGGCAGCTCTGCTGGGCCCATCCAACTTCACTGCTTCCCTAGTGCTTTCCCCTCCCCTCTCAACCACTAAAAGGGGATTCAGACAACTCCTATTCATCAATTCATCTTTTCAACAAATGGTTGTTATGTATTTCTTGAGCCTGGTGACAGGTGCACTGCCAAGAACTATGCTAAGTGCTGGGATATGATGGTAAATGAGAAAGACAAGGTTTCTGACCTCATGGCCTTGCACATTGTGACATTACCATTGAAGAAATCTGATAGAAAATATTAATAGTAAGAAGGAACTACTTTAGGTAGGGTAGTTAGGGAACACCTCTATGAGGAAGTAACATTTGATTCAGGACTTGAAGCTTTCAAAGGAAGCAGACATGTGAAGAACCCAGTGGAAAAGCATTTTAGGCAGAGGGAACTACAAATGGAAGAGTTCCGAGGCTAGAAAGAGCTTGATACGTAACGCAAATACAGAAGGCCAATATGGACGAAGCATATTAAGTTGAGGGGAGAAGAGTGGGAGAAATGAATGGGGCCATATCTGGTAGGAGTTTGAATTTTATTTTAAGTGTGATGGGAATCCAGTAGAGGGCTTTGATCAGGAGAGTGACATGATTTAATTTCCATTTTTAAACGATTACCTTATCTTACAGTTTGGGCAAGTGATGAGTTTCCCTTGGGCTAGGATAGTAAAAGTGGAGGTGGGAGAACTGGATGAATTAGAAATTCATATTGGATGTAGAATGGTCAGGATTTGCTGATGGATTAAATTTGGGGAGTGAGAGAGAAGGAGGAATCAATGATGACTCCCAGGTTTCTGACATAAGTTAGTGTCATTTTTCTAAGATGGAAAACATGGGGAAAGACAGATTGGGTGGGAGGAGGGGGTCAAGAGTTCTATTTTATAGGTGTCGTATTAGAGATGTCCAATAGAAGTCCAAGTGTCGATTTTAAATGGGCAGGTGTATATATGAATCTGAAGTTTAGAGTATTTTTAGGGTCTTCACTGGAAATCATCAGCATAAAGATGGTATTTAGAGCCATAGACAATGATGATACCACTTAAGGAGTGATTTGAGAGAGAAGAGAAGAGGGAGCTCAAGATAAAATATGGGTAACTCTGATATTTAGAGTTCAGGTAGAGGACAATGAGAAGTAAAGATTGGTAAAAAAAATATGGTATTTACAAAGCCAAAGAGGAAAAGTTTCAAGGAAATAAGGAGTGATCATCTATGTCAAATGCTAATGAGAGGGCTAATAAAATTAGGACAAAAATGTAATCATTGGAGTTTTTGGGAGGGCGGTCAAAAGCCCCATGTTTTATTATTATTACTGAAGAAGGACCACCTAAAAAAAGGGTTTGAAGGGTTAAGTACAAGGTCTTAAATTGATCATTTTTAACCTTTTGTTTAATTTTATGTCATTCTACCCTTTCTCAAGCTCCTTTGTAGATCACAAGTAGATTTATTTATTTGTTTATTTATTTATTTTTTAACACCTTTATTGGAGTATAATTGCTTTACAGTGGTGTGTTAGTTTCTGCTTTATAACAAAGTGAATCAGCTATACATATACATATATCCCCATATCTCCTCCCTCTTGCGCCTCCCTCCCACCCTCCCTATCCCACCCGTCTAGGTGGTCACAAAGCACCGAGCTGATCTCCCTGTGCGATGCAGCTGCTTCCCACTAGCTATCTATTTTCCATTTGGTAGTGTATATATGTCCACGCCACTCTCTCACTTCGTCCCAGGTTACCCTTCCCCCTCCCCGTGTCCTCAAGTCCATTCTCTACGTCTGCGTCTTTATTGCTGTCCTGCCCCTAGGTTCTTCAGAGCCATTTTTTGTTTGTTTTAGATTCCATATATATATGTGTTAGCATACGGTATTTGTTTTTCTCTTTCTGACTTACTTCACTCTGTGTGATCATTGGATTTTGCAACATAGATATCTCTGGGGATTTGACAAGAGTGGTTTCAGTAGATTGATGGGCATAGAAGCCAGACTGGAGTGGATTTAAGATGAAATAAGGCGTGAGGAAGAAGAGATTGTATGTGTAGGCAATTCTTTCAAGAATGTTTTCTGTTAATGGATACAGAAATGTGAGGAAGCAGCTGGAGGGATAGTAGGGTCAAGGAAAAGTTTATTTGGGGGATAGTAAATGCTAACTCATGAATTATATGCTGCTAAGAATTGTATGTTGCTAAGAATTATTTAGTAGAGAGACTTCCCTGGTGGTCCAGTGGTTAAGACTCTGCACTCCCAAGGTACGGGGCCCGGGTTCGATCCTGGTCAGGGAGCTAAGATCCCATATACCACAACTAAGCCCACGCGATGCAACTACTGAGTCTGTGCACTCTAGAGCCTGCACACTGCAACTAGAGAGCCCACGTGCTGCAACTAGAGAACCCCGTGCACGACAATGAAGATCCAGCACAGCCAAAATAAAATAATTAATTAAAAAATAGTTATTCAGTAGAGACAGCAAAAGTCCTCATAAAGGAGAGAAGTGATGCCGTGGCAATGATTTCTAGATATCCTCTAATAACTGTCTCCTCCTCTTCCACGATAATAAAACTCCCAATTCATAGCTGGCCTCATGACCTACTAGAATAAATGTTATACTTTCCAGCCTTCTTTGCTGCTAGATGTGGCAATATAACTATCTCTGGCTAATCAGACATAACCAGAAGTGTCATGTGACAGCTCTTGGGAACCTTCTTTGAAAGACAGCTGGCACATGCCCTTTGTCCCATCTTTTGTCCTTTCCTCCATCCAGTTGCCTGAAATTTGGATGTGATGGCTGGAACTCAAGCTATCATTTTGGGCCTTGAGGACAAGGGCCACATCCAAGGGATGCAGTGAGTTGAGAGGCACATGAGATTTGAAGATTTTGTGGAGCAGGGTCACCATATCAACTCTGGACTGCCTACTTTGATTCCTTTATGTGTGAGAGAAATAAACTCTCTTGTCTAAGCCACTATTATTTTGGACCCCTGTCGCTCATAGATGAACTTAATCTTAACTGATTTAGGTGGGATCCAATGTACAAGTGAAAGGAATGGTCTTTAACAGCAGACAGTTCATCCAATATATCAGAAAGCAAGGGTACAGGTAGAGGTAGGTGGGTAGATGTGGTGGTGAGAAAGTAAGGAAGTTCTCATTTAATTCATTCTCTTTTCTCAATGCAGTGGGAGGTGAGGTTTTCAGCTGAGAATGGAGATGGACAGTAGAGGGTTGTATGTAGAATAGAGAAGGTATCAGACAGAATTTAATATCTAGAAGAGCAAGGAGATGGCTTTGACATCTGTGAGGAACCCTCTATTAGAGCTGAATTATTTCTCTCCTTATTTCTACCAGCCCTGTTCTCCTTGACTCCATGATCACTTTTTTGTGCTTTATTTTCTAGAGTACCGTGATTCCGATATCCTCATGATTTCCACCCAGTACTTCCAAAGCTGTGCCCTCTCCCTGAGTTCCCCAGATAGGATTCCCTTGGATCTCAGTGGTTTCCTAAAACTGAACTAGATTTGCCATGCCCTTGTTGGACTGGATTGGCAGGTTTTAACACCCCACCCCACCCTGGTCTCACCATTTACTTTTCTGATTTGCCTCATAGGCCTTCTAGCTTTCTCTCTCTTAAGCAAACTCTGGCCATCAACTGACACCTTCTCCACTTTTCAACCCAATTTCCAGCTTGCCTATCTTTCAAACCCTAGTTCTTGTCACGCTTCCTTCAGGAAGCCTTTTCTAACTCGTTTCATCTACCTTGATTTTTAAATTAGTGAATGAACAAGTTGACACCTAGTATGTGACTAGAGTTGATTACTGTCTCTGAATAACTATCCATAAGTATCCATACACTTATAATCTGTACCACATAGTTGAACACGTGACATGTGGAAGTTTCTTCCCACTCTTTCCACTCTCCCCCTTCTTTCCTTGCACTTTACCCTCTTACTAAGAGTGGGCTTTTTGCAAATAAAAGAAAAGATTCAGCGTTTTCCTGCTCCAAAATGAAGCATTGGAGTCATGCTTCAAGATGAGGTCGTTACTAGCAAGAGAGGTTTATGTTGTACATGTGTTACTCTGAAGAGCATGAAAGACCATAGATAGTGTTTCTTGGACCAGTTACATCAGACCCAATCTGGAGAGCTGGTTAAAAAATGAAGATTTCTATGAGCCAAGAGACATATGTAAGAATATTTAGGGCAATGTTATTTATAATAGCCAAGGAAACAAACAATAACAACAATAAAACTGGAAACAACCCAAATGACCATGAACAAGAAAATGGGTAAGTAAATTGTGCTGTACTCACAAAATGGAATACTGCATAGCAATGAAAATGACTAAACTACAGTCAAATGCACCAACATGAATGAATCTCAAAAACAGTGTTGACATGCCGCGAGCGGCTAGGCCCGTGAGCCATGGCCACTGAGCCTGTGCGTCCGGAGTCTGTGCTCCGCAACGGGAGAGGCCACAACAGTGAGAGGCCCGCATACTGCGAAAAAAAAAAAAAAAGAATCCCCCTGCCAATGCAGGGGACACAGGTTCAAGCCCTGGTCCGGGAAGATCCCGCATACCACAGAGCAACTAAGCCCGTGTGCCACAACTACTGAGCCTGCACTTCAGAGCCCACGAGTCACAACTACTGAAGCCTGCGTGCCACAACGACTGAAGCCTGCGTGCCTAGGGTCCGAGCTCGGCAACAAGAGAAGCCACCGCAATGAGAAGCCCGTGCACCGCAACAAAGAGTAGCCCCCGCTCGCTGCAGCTAGAGAAAGCCCACATGCAGCAATGAAAACCCAATGCAGCTAAAAATAAAATAAATTTTAAAAAAGAAATGGAACATAAACCTAAGTATAAGAGTGAATTAAAACATTTAAAAGAAGAGATAGAAAATCTTTGTGACATTGAGTTAGACATAAAATTCTTAGCTTTGAGACCAAAAAACACGATCCATAAATGAAAAAAATTGATAAGCTGCACTTAATGCTATTTCTGAAGTGCAAAATTTTTTGAATTAAGAAAACTCAACCTACTGTATAGCACGGGGAACTCTATCCAATATTCTTTAATAACCTATATGGGAATAGAATCTGAAAAAGAATTGATATATGTATAACAATCTCTTTGCTGTGCACTTGAAACTAACAACATTGTAAATCAACTATACTCTAATATAAAATAAAAATTTTTAAATAGTAAAAAAAAGTGTTGAATGATAAAGCAAGTTGCCAAAGAATATAAATAGTGTGACATCATTATATAAATTCCTAAAACAAGCAAGCTAAATAGTTTTTTTCTAATTCAAAGATACAATCACATGTGGAAAACAATAAGAAAAGCAAAAAGTAATTAATATAAAATTCAGAAACGTGCTTGCCTCTTGGAAGAAGAGAGAGGAATGCAACTGGGGAGGGGTACACAGAGAAATGTTCTATTTATAAAGCTCAGTGTTTGGTACATGGGTGTTCATTGCATTACGGTTCTTTAAATGATACATATGTATCATATATACCCTTTTGTATGCAGACCTCACAGTGAAAAATTTAAGTGTAGATTTCTAGTCCCTGCTCAGATCTACTGAACCTGAATTATTAATAGTGAAGTTCCTGAATCTATGTTTTCATTTGGTACCCTGAATGGTTCTGTAGACAGAACTACTGACATGAGGGCTCTTTACATACATAACCCATAGAGCCAGGAACCTGGAGCTGGGAAGCAGGCTAGAAAAAGACCCAAGGGTCTGTGGAAGAGAAGAGAAAGAAAAACTATAGAGCAAAGGGATGCCAGATACCCCTTCCAGATGCCTATGTGTTGCCTGGTAGAAGACCTGAGGTTTTGGAAAAGTCAAGACAATTTGTATACCATTCTTTGAGTTCCATATTTTAATTGTGATTGGTCATAGAAAAGGCTTTTCTATATCTACACACCCTCCCAGATATTACAAGCATAAGTAAAGTGTTACATGAGGTTTTTTTTCATCTTACTACAAGTTCCACAACAGTATGTGTACTAGTCAGCTAGGGCTGTGATGACAAAATACTACAGACTGAGTGGCTTAAACAACTGTATCTTCTCACAGTTGTAGAGGCTAGAAGTCCGAGATCAAGGTGTCTACAGGGTTGGTTTCTTCTGAGGCCTCTTTCCTTGGCTTGCAAATGGACACCTTCTGGTTGTCTGTTCACGTGGTTATCTCTCTGTGCGAGCATGTGTTTGGTGTCTCTGCCTGTGTCCTAACTTCTTTCAATACAGACACAGTCATGTTGGATTCGGGCCCTCACTAATGATCCCATCTTAACTTAATGTCCTCTTTAACATCCCTATCCGCTGCATTCTGAGTTACTAGGGGTGAGGGGTTCAACGTATGAATTGGGGAGGGGCGCAGTTCAGCCCATCACAGTATGGAATGTGTATTTTGGTTTTGTTTGTTTGTTTTGGTATGACCTTTGTGGCACCCTGCACAGAGCTGTGCATACAGTGGTGCCTAATTCATATTGATTGCTTGATCAGTAACTCAGCTAAAAGGTTTGGTGGGGGAAAAGGTATAAAGCAATGCGTGAAATGGATTCATCTTTCTCCAGAGTTGACTGGTTGTCGCATGTTCATCAGATTGACTAGCTGATCGGTTATCTTCAATTCCAAATAAGCCAGGCATTAAGAATCCAGGAGACATTCACTCCGAAACATTATAAAGCATTTAGCTGCTTGAAGCCTGAACTCTTAGCACTTTGACATTTCCTTTAAAACCTGTTGGAATCCCTCTCTCCAGGAAACCCCGTCGGAGGGAGCTTAGTGTTTTACTTATCCAAGTCTTTGCAGCAATGAATTAAACATGTATCGAAAAGGGAGGCATCAAATCTTGCAGCATCTCCCTGTCCCAGGCTGAGCTGCCACGTCCCAAGGGCAAGGCCAATCACCTCGTCATGGAATGGCGGAGTCAGACAGATGTACTGGAGAGGAGGAAAAAAAGCAAAGAAAACCCTTTCCTTGGCAAAGAAAGAGCCTTTGATTTAGAGCTGCTGAGACTGTTTCTTTGACTCCTATCAGCACCGGCCTGCCCTCTGGGGGATCTGGCAGGCATGTGGGGATTGGGAATGAGGGAAGGAAGCAGAAGTTTGTAAAGGAAAGACACAAAGCAAACCTGGCCAGACCCTGCTAATAAACATCTAACGTGCGCATCCACATCTACCACTTCATTTCACCTTCACAACAACCTTAGGAAATAGGCAGGACAGGTACTATTTCTCTCTCATTATAGATATGAAAAAGAAGCCCAGAGAGATGGAGACGTGTACAGACAGCTGGTTGGTGGTAGAGCTGAGGCTAGAGTCCAGGGTTCCAGGGCTCTTTCAACAGACTGGTTCTCCTGGGGTCAAGGATTAATCTAATTTTCCTGCCACCCCAATTTTATATAGGGAGCAGGGGGGGATGATTTACACCACAGATTTTAGAATGAGGACATAACCTTGGAAATCATCAGAAGAGAATACAAGAATTCAGGGAAAGGCCCAGCGGGACTCCAGACATCTATTTCTTTCCATAACTCGCTTTGTAAAACCACCTCTGTGAGATTGTCTGGCTTGTGCCTCCTCTGAAACATCCAACTTATCTAACTTCAGTAGTGACCCATGAGGTCTCCCTGTGCCAAGCCCTGCTTACCACTCTGACCTCCTCTCTCTCCAAGTCTCTGCTATTGTCCCACGATCCAGCCAACAGGACCGTGAACAGTTCCTGGAGCATGCTGGGTTCACACCTCTCAGCCTTCTAACACTTGCTTTTCTGCCTCCTTCAGTCTCATGAGCTCTCCATTCTCCCAGTCTGTTAGTCCCTTCTTGGTCTCCCTTCCTTCTCTACCAAGCAGGACCCCATGGCATGCCCCCTCAGCATTATTGTCCCTTTGCTAGCCCCCCTACACTTCATTCACACACACCCAACCAAACCCCAACTAGGGACAGCACAACGCGACTTCTCTGCTCCTACAATTGAATGGCTAAGCACTGCTGGAGGCAAATCCCACAACTCTGGAGACTGCTGCTCCTATAAACTTCCAGTCTCTTCAGCTAGGCCTGCAGCCCACTCATCAGGCCTCTCACTTGTCCATGGTCCAATCCCTCTCACATTCTTCTCGATGATGTCTCCAAACTTTTCACTACCCTCCTCAGTCCCTTTACTTGACCCTGCTTGCCTCCCTCTTGGCAGAAAACTTTGCTTACCACCTCACTGAGAAATTTGAGGACATTGGGATGGATCTCTTCAACTTCCTACTCCCATCAACTCCATCCACAGCCATCCTTCCTTTCTTCTCCCCCAGTTTCAGGGTGTGAGGCACCCTCTTCCTGTTTAAGGCCAATACCTTTAGCCAGGCCTTGGACCTACCCCTCCTGCTTCCTCCAGGACCTTACTCTGTCAGATGACCCCTCTCTCCCTCATCCTCTATATCTCTTCCTCAACTGGGTTCTTCCTCTCAGCCTAAAAATTCAAGCCTCTCTTATAAAAACAGAACAAAAAAGCCAAAACAAACCCAAACCTTTTTTTTTTTTTGGCCCTTTTTCTTGATCCCTTCTAGCTACTATTCAGTCTCTTTTCCTCTCCTTCTCATCTAATTTTCTCAGGAGAGTATTCTACATATGCTATGTTCACATTCTTTACATACACTTCTCAACCAGCTAAAGTCTGGCTTCTGTCCCTCCCCTACTACTTTGCTAAATAGTCTTGCTAAAAATCACTAGTTGCCTACTCCTTGCCAACTCAATGGACACTGCTCAGTTCTTAGCAAATCTCTCAGAGGTTTTTGAGAGTTCTGACCACTCCCTCTTTAAAGAAAAAAAATAACAGGCTCTTGGCTTCCACAGCCCCCTGTTCTCCTTGTAATACATGTTATTTATCCCTCTGCACGTGTGTAGGCTCCTTTTCCGCCACTTACCCCTTCACTGTTGGTATCCCCCGCTGCTGTCCTTAGCCCCCTGCTTTCATCCTGTGCTAGTTTCTCCCTGCATGATCTCATTCATTCTCATGTTAGTAACTCCTCTTTTGGTTGGAGAAAAAAAAAAAAAACCCTTACTCAAGTTATCCTCGATGGCTGGGCTTTGATTTGAGGCTGCACATAGACTGAGATGGGAACTCTATCAGGTAGTGAAGCAGCTTCAAGAATGGGCAAGTCCCTCCATCTTTTTCTTGGGCCATATGCTCACTTTCTCTGTCTCTCTCTTTTTGTATCCTTTTGTCCAGTGTCTGCTCCATTCTTCTCTTTCTACTGCCTGATATCCTCTGTTTATCCATTGTTTTCATCCCCTTCTTACTTCAGCTTCAAATGGCCTCAGCTTGTCGTGTCCCAATTTTCTACAATCTTCCATCTTCGACTTCCAGTGTTAACTGGCCTGGAGTCTCTGTAGTTCTTAGTTCAAAAGAGAGAGAGATTCTAATAATCCCAGTTTATCTTTTTCACCAGGCCATGGGTCATAAATCTCTGGTCAGTTTACAGATTGGCTGCCCTTGGGTCAGGGGCATACTTGGTTCCATTGGCTGCAAGCACGGCAGGTGGGGGGAGTAGGTTAGATGGATCATGTAGCACAAACTATAGCTGCTTGGACATCAGTCAGTGGCTGCATTAAGTTCCCTGAGAAGTGCTGTGGTCATGGCAGGCCATGACTAATATCCTCAGTGTAATCTCACATCTAAATCTCTTGGACTCTCAACCACTGCGCCACCAGGGAAGCCCAAAACGTTTTTAATTTTTAATATTAAAATGGAAGCATTTACCTTTCAAAATGCCCGCTAGGCATCACCTCTTGGATACTCCCTAGGCAAATTAAACTCAACATGTTCAAAAGGGGAAATGCTCCATTTTCTTCTAAACCAGCACTACCTTTTGGATTCTCTATCGTAGTTGATGGCACCACCATTTTATTGCTCTTTTTATTACTGCTGTTGTTAGTACTATCCATAGAGCTACCCAGACTAGAGATCTGAGTATGATTTTGAAGTTTCCTTCACGTAAATCATCCATATTCAATTGATCACAAAGCCCTGCCTATTTTATCTCCTGATTTTTGTTTCTTAATTCCATTCTCTCCTTTCCACACTGCTCCAGTTTAGGCCACCATTATTTATCACGTGGATGGTAGCAACAGCCTCCCAACTGGGTTCCCCTTTTATGGTCTTGTCCCTCTATAACCCATCCCTCACACCGCAGTAGAGTGATCTATATTTCTGAAAACATACGTGACCATTCCTCTTCTCTGTCTTAGATCTTGCAATGACTCTCTGTTGTCTACCGGATCAAGACTAAGCACCTAAAATAACGTACAAGGCCCTGCTCTTCCTTGTGCTCCAGCTCCTCAGCTACCACCACTTGCCTTTCATTTCACATCTCAGCATCACCACACTGCTTATTCCCTCCACACAGCATGCTGTTTCTCACCTCTATGCCTTTGCTTCTGCTGACCCTCTCTGCTTGGAATACCTTCGCCCTGTTCCTTCCTCCACATGACAGGATCATTCAGATTCTGTTCAGGTATAACTTCCTCCAGGAAACTATTTGGTCTTCTCTCCTGTTTCCAATGTGAACAAGGCAGTCCTCTATGTTCTAATTATGTCCTGGTCTTATTTCTAGCATTGCGTATCTTCCCACATTGCTCTTCAGAGGGCAGAACCTGTGTCTTATTCATATCTATATTACTAACACCTAGCATAGGTCTTGGCATGCAGTAGGGGCTCAATTTTTGTTGAATGCATGAAAGAAGGAGAGGAAAAGGATGCTGAAGCAATAATACGTAGGCCGTTGAGACAAAGAAGATAGGGAGGATGAGAGGAAGAGGGAGGGAAGGTAGAGAAGATGGGAGGGGAGAGTGAGAGAGAGAATGAGAGGAACCACCACGCTGGGTCAAAATCATCTTTCCTCTGACCTAACTCAGAGAAACTAGCCAGAGGGCTGGGAGCTGGCTCATCCCCCTTTTCCCTCTCCTAGAATCACAAAAGCTGGCAGAGCTATGTCAAGGGCTGGGCACAAGAAGCCCCAGAGATAGATGGAAATGCAGGCTAAAGGGCTGTCAGCTGGGTCACTGCTGACAGCTGTAGCAAAAGGGCAGCAGACTATAAGAGGATGTGGTCCTGCTGGGCTGCTGGAACCAGAGATGGGAGAGCCATTCGTTATTAATAACCATAACTAGGCCATGGTGGCACAGAGAGGTGACTGCCTCCAACTGGCTAGGATTCCACTTTTCAAATAAGCCATCACTTCCCACACCTGTGGGTAATGGCGCAGTTCCCAAAATGAAGCCACAGTCCTATCAGCCAATCCCAGGTGGTTTGGGCTTTTAAACCACATAGAGAAATGACAAATGACAAGGGTTTTGAAATGAGGCTGAAAGCCTAGGAATTATGATAGTGTGGCTTGGACTCAAGGAAGACTAATCCTAGTAGAAGCAGAAAGAAGGTCCTTCCCCTGGAACAGAATGCTCCATCCTCCCGTTTCCCCCAAACCACTCCTGGCTCAGGCTTCCCCATTTCTGTCAAGGATGTAAATAGCCTCTCAGTCACCAGGCTCTTCCTCACTATTTAATCATTAATTAGTCAAGACTTGCTTAATCTTTCTATAAAATTTCTCTCTGCTCTTCCCCAGTTAAGTTCTTTACACTCAGGTTAACATATAACATAGTTGCCTCCTAAAGCCCAAAGTCTTCAGTGGTTCCATGGTGTCCAACAAATGGAATCCACACTGCTAATCCCAAGCTCTCTTTCCAATTCTGTTTCTTACCATCTCCAGTATCAACCTTTTACTCCTGCCAGTCTAGAAACTCGCAGTTTTCTGAACTCTCCCTTATGCTGTCCTACATCTGGGCTTGACTTGAGGGTTCCTTCCACCTAAAATGCTCTTCACCAATCTCTCCCCCCAGGACATCACTGCTAAGTCCATACTCAGAGCCAAGAACAGCCCCTGTCATTTACTATCAGTGTGAAATTGGGCAAGTTGTGCTGCCCCCCTAAACTTCCATTTCCTCATCAGTAAATGGGGGTAAAAACAATACGATTCAGGGCTGATGGGAGAAATACATAAAATTTTAAAAGGCATTCAGTGCTCTAGTTATGTTCAGAAGAGGGAATTATTGAAAAGATAGCAGGTTGCTCACAGAATCAACTGGAAAGACTGGCTATCCAGTTCAGAAAAGGGTCAGGGACCAAGGAAAGCTGGGCAGGGATACCCCCAAGTAGCTCACATCTCAGGGTCAGTCTAACTAAAATGCCACCGCTGATGCTACCTTGCCATGGGTACCACCCTTGGACTCCTGAACCCCCTCTGCTTAAGTGCTCCGTGAATGGTAGCTTTCATATTAAATCTTCACCATCTTTTGAGGCTCAGCTCAATTACCACAATAATAATACCCCCCCGCCCCCCAGTTTCCAACACCCTGAAATGTTGATATTCTCACTTGATCCTTTCAAGCACCTGGTCAGGTAGAAAGTAGCAAGCTGGAGAAGAACTGATTAGGTCTAGGATACATGGCCAGTAAGTGACAGACTGAAAGCCAGGTCTTCTGTCCTTAAATTCTATAACAGTAAAATTTATCTGGTGATTACTATGTGTCATGCACTAATCTAAGAGTTTTGTGTGTATTAACTTATCTAATCTTAATATAACCCTATGAGATAGGTATTATTATATAGCCTCATTTTACAGTTGGGGAACTGAGGGACAGAGAGGTTTAGTAACTTGCCAAGGTCATTGAGCTGATAAATACCAGATCTGAACCCAGACAGTTAAGCCTTAGAGTCTATCTTCTTAACTGCAACACTCAGGCCAGAGTGCCTTCAGAGCCTAAGCGTTTACTGCTGTACCATATTGCACTGCAAGTCTGAGATCCTTTTTATGCAGACTAATGTTCCTCCTTTTTCAGCAACCAGTCCAATCACCTCAGCTAGAAGTGATGCCACATACCTAGTTCATCTCTCACGCTACAGGGTAGATATGTAGCGTTTACAAGACATTAAGTTCCTTAAGGGCAATGTGCTATATCGCCTGTAGCACTTCGTAACTGGTGAGTGATTGAGTGAAGGAGGAAGTGAATGAAAGAGAAAAAAGACAAGTGAATTCAGCTATGGAGAAATGGGCATTGGGTCCAGGGTGCGTGTTGGGGGAGGATTACAAACCTGGTCAAGCTCCATGTCAGAGGCCCAGATGATTAGGGCCTAGGGATGACTCTGAGGGTTCCCCAGCATCCCAAAGCTGAACTGGAGCCCAAGGTTTGCTGATGATTGGACCTTGTCTTAGTTTGCTAGGGATGCCATAACAAAATACCACAGACTGGTGGGCTTAAGCAACAGGAAGTTATTTTCTTATAGTTTTGAAGGCTGAAAGTCCAATGTGCCAGCAGGCTTAGATTCCTTGAGGCCAATCTCCTTAGCCTATAGATGGCCACCCTCTTGATGCCTCTTCAAGTGGTTGTCCCTCTGTGCCTACATGTCCCTGGTGTCCCTTTTGTGTGCTCAACTTTCCTCTTCTTATAAGGACATCAGTCCGGTTGGATTAGGGCCGATCTTGAGGGCCTCATTTTATACTTAATTACCTCTTTAAAGGCCTATCTCCATATACAGTAACATTCTGTGGTATTGGGGTTAGAGCTTCAACATATGAATTTTGGGGGATACAATTTAGCACGTAACAGACCCCTTCCTCCATCTTCCCCTTGGCTTTTTCCCAGCTAGGGTAGAAGGGAAATGGGTGTGCAGTGGAGGTAAACGCGTTGAGTCACAATGGGCCTTGTTCACCTACCCGGCGACCTTAGGCCTGTGTAACTCTATGCATTTGCCTTGGGCCTGAAGTGGGTAGAGAGTACCTTTTGAGATTGAACTTAAGGTTAAACAGGACAATGCTGGCAACTTTAGTGCATCCCTTCCAGATATACAGAAAATGAAAGTTGTGCCATCTGGCTTTTAATATTCTACTTGGGTGCTGTCTATTTAGTTAATAAAAGAAAACCCTAATCACTGTCCTTTGCTAAACGAGCTGTTATAACATCTGTTTGAAAGCCCCCTACACACAAATAATTAAACAAACACCGTGTCCTCTGCGGGTGAGGCAGGGAAGTCAGCTGTACTGCCAGCGTTCTCCAGCTGTACAATGCTCGACATTCCAGAGTGCTAGTTCATTCAGCAGCTATTTACTCAACGTCTACCATTGCCCAGGCCCCAGGGGAGGAGGTGGGAATAGAGACAGAGAGGGAGGCCTAGTTCTTGCCCTTAAGAAGCTTACAGTCTAGTGGTGGAGAAAAGGGGGTAGCCAGATAATTCAGTACAGTGATCAGTGCTCTGGCAGAGGGAGACACCGGGTGCTGTGCAAGGCGAGGAGGGGCATCTCACCCGGCCTTGGGAGCCAGAGCAGGTTTCCTGGAAGAGGAGGAGATGAAGAGCTCAATCCGGAAGAGGGACTTCCCTGGTAGCGCAGTGGTTAAGACTCTGTGATCCCAATGCAGGGGGCATAGGTTCCCCGGTTAGGGATACCTCATGCCACATGGTATGGCCAAAAATTAAAAAAAAAAAAAGAGAGAGAGCTCAGTCCTGAAGAAGCAGAAGTTAGAAGTTAGTGAGTTAAAGATGGGGACAGGCTGGGGTGGGTAGGTGAGTAGACGCTGCAAGCAAGGTGATTGTGTTGCAAAAATCCAGGGGGCGCCATTCACCCTGTGGTCTATGACAGAAACTGCCCCTGGAGTCATGTGACTCAGTGACAGAAAGGAATTAGCCTCCCAATTTTCCAGAAAACCTTTTTTTTTTTTTTAACTGGTTGGTGCTTTTTCTCTTTTCTTTTTAATTTTATGTTGGAGTATAGTTGATTAACAATTTTGTGTCAATTTCAAGTGTACATCCAGAAAACCTTTAAAAAGCTAGACTGAGAATCTGGACAAGGTCTTATGCTAAATGCAAAGAAAAGGTCTTTAGGAGGAGGCTATGGCACGAGGGAAGGGGGCATGAGTGGGTTTCTAGGTTCCTACAAAGACTGAGTTGAGACCTCCACTGAAAGCATCTCACCATGCCCCTAGACCTGGAAACAGTGCTGGGGCCTGGCTGGAGAAAGGAAAGGCTCTCAGGAGGTAAAGCTGGAGAAGGCTGCAACTTCAGACCAGGAACGCTAACAGGCAAGACTCATCCCTAAGGGAAACCAGGAAAGAAATTCACCATCAGTCTTATATTTTACAATCAGGAATGGCTCATTTTCATAAACCCACTTTTAATACGAGAAAGCCCTGGGCAAGATTGCAAAATAAAATAATCATACTCCTTTCGTTCATACTGTATTGTGTGGTTTACATAAAGTTTCATTTTCTTTGTTTTTCATCCTAGCTTCACAATAAGCCAACGAGGCAGGTAGAACAGGGATTGCCACTCCCTTCTGGCTGATGAAAAAACTGAGGCCCAGAACAGTTAAGTTACCCCAATTCACAGGGAAGCAGCCGAGCTAGAATTCAGGCCCTTTTAGACCTGGTGCATGCTTGTTCCACGCACCACGGAGAAAGGCCTGCCTTTCTGGGGACCACACTTTGAGAACCACCACTGCTTTAGGGGCTATGCTGAGTAGGCTTAAAGGTCACGAGTCTCTGGTCCTGGGAAGACTTGCCCAGTGGCAGGGACTGCCCCGTGTGCCCTGGAGGAGGTTCTAGCTCAGCAGGCAGAGCTCAGCCTGCTGTCACAGCTTGCTGGCGAGCTCCCTCACCCCCGCCTCCTGCCTCGGGGCATCACACTCCTTACATCCACTTTGGATTTTTCTCCCCCTTCGGCAGCTACCCTTTCTAGGCCACATGACCTCATCCACATCCAGCCTTTCTCTTATCTCAGGAATGTGTCCAGGTACAGAAGCTCTTTTTAAGGTTCTGCTCCATGGGAGGGGAGGGCAGAACTTACCCACTAACCTAATTAATATTCCTGAGAGGTTTGGGAAATGACTGTTACCTCTCCCAGAGAACAGTGTGCTTTAAATTCTCAATGCCTTAATCCAAAGGATGGACTCCAATGGTGAGAATTCTAGCGTTTTGGCCTATTTTGAAGCACACTCAGATCCTACCATGTACGTGCCCCCAGCACACACACACCCCGGGGCTAGCCCCACCTGGGTGAGCTAACAAACTACTCATCTAGTCCTTTGCCCATAGGTTAGACAAGTGCCTTCTGCCCTCTGAACCCCACGTACCCAGGGACCACATCTCCTTGACTCACAGCTGACCAACTGGCACGCTGGCCAGCTGGCACCGTGAGCTCTCCATGGAGAGCCAGCTTCGGGTGCTAACGGCACACTCCTGCCTGGTCTGGAGAGCCGGCCCCCCGCCATAGGTGCCCCCTTCCTGCCCCTCCAGGTAGCTGCAGCTTCCCTCTCCTTTCCCCTGGGATTCTTGTCGGGTCGGAGCCAGGAGGCGTGAGGCCTAGGTTTGTCACGATGGGAAAATGGAAATCATGGAAACCACAATCACAGAGCACACGTGTGCTCTGTGCTGACCGAGGTACCAGTCCTGGGGCAGGTCCGCTCAGGCCTCTGATAAGACCCTGGGAAGAGAAAGGAGGAGAAAGATTTCACTTAAAAGCCAACGAAGCCCAGAAAGGAGAGTGCCTTTCTGTAGGAAGGGCTTATGCCTGGCATTGAGCTGGAGGAAAGCGGCCACGCTCCCCATAACTGGGAAAAGGGATGGAGCTGCACAGACCTGGTGGGGGGGAGTCCTGGGGGCGCTGGGAGGGAGATCAGGAGGCCCATTTAGCACTTTGCTCCTGCCGCCTCCCTCGGACTGGCAGGTACAGTGGGGGAGTGCCGATTCCTCTCCCAGCAGGAACTCTGTGGAGCCATCACTGTGGGAAGGGAAGTCCTTTAGTCCTCTGTGCCACTTGCCCATAGGTCTGAGCCCCTGGCCCTAATTTGCCCTCTGGGCTTCTCCCTCAGAGCCCCTTCCCATCCCTGGTCTCCTATCCAGGCCCTCAGTCAACACTGCTGTCCTCCAGCCCCCTCCTTCCACGGTGAGGGCTCCACAGTTTAATTATGCTCCAGCACTGTGTTTCCCTGTTCCCCTGGCTATAAAATTGCCTAATTTAGCTCTCTAGATCTATTTAGATCTCTAATTGATATGACAGTTGGAGCGTATATCTCTCCCACCTCTGCCCTTTATTTTATTTATTTATTTTCTGAAATCTGTTTGCCTTTCTCAAGTCTTCACAACTGGAACTGAAATTAGAGCTGTAAAGCACATCATGCCAGTGGCTGCAATGAAACTAAATCTCTGTTCAAAAATGCTTATTCATATTGTATTCCAAATGTTCTATTTCATGTGCCAAAGCTTTTACCACTAGCAACAAGCCATTGGAGAAATAAGTACTAAATGTAAATCGAGTTAGACCAGCCATGGGTCCTATTTGAAATGACTGGTCAGAACAGGTAAATTCAAAGAGTAAAGTGGAAAGGCAATTCCTTCTAATTAGGAAACAGGGTTTTGTATACCCTCTCTATCAATATGTTTTTGTCTCCCTTTTTATCTTCCGTGTAGTAAGGAAGAAAGAAGTAGCCAGAGAATGGGGCAGCTGAAAAAGCAAATGAAGTTAAACTAGTTTGCATTTGCAAAGTGTAGGCCAGTGGTTCTCAAACTTGAACCTGAATCAAAATCACCTATTGGTCTGGGGCAGGGCCTGAGAATTTCCATGCTAACATGTCCCCAGGTGGTACTAATGCTGTTGGTCTGGGGACCACACTTTGAGAACCACCACTGCTTTAGGGGCTATGCTGAGTAGGCTTAAAGGTCACGAGTCTCTGGTCCTGGGAAGACTTGCCCAGTGGCAGGGACTGCCCCGTGTGCCCTGGAGGAGGTTCTAGCTCAGCAGGCAGAGCTCAGCAACCCGCTCCTGGGGAGCCTACAGTGGCCAAAGAGCACAGGTTACGCCCGGGACCTCCTGTCAAAGGCCTGGTCTCTTCTGGAGTCTTCTAACTCCTGCCAAGTCATGCCTCCCTCTTTCTGGGTGGCAGACAGATCTGTAGCACTGATAAGCCCGAGGGAACGTGGCCTCATATGAGCCCCAGGCTGCAGAGCAGGCGTGGTTCTCAAACTGAGCGTGCATCAGAGTCTCCTGGGGCAGGGGTGCTTGGGAAAAGCCAGATTGCGGGGCCCACCCGCAGAGCTTCTGAATGTTAGGTCTAGGGTGGTGGTGGCTGAGAATGTGAGTTTCCAGCAAGTTCCCAGGTGATGCTGACTGATGCCTCTTGGCCAAGAGAATAAAAAGGCTTCTGTGTTCTTATGACTGAGGCAGAGAGGCTGCTGAGAAAGATGCAGACCAGGAGCAGCCTGAGCAGAGACTGGGTATTTACTTGGCACCAGACTAAAAATTCTGAGTGACTAGATTTTTCTTAAGGATTAGTGACAAAAGCACCAAATTATATACAGCATTTACTCATTCTAAATATATTTGAAACTAATCATTGGATGATGTTATTTACGTTCAGCTGTTTCAACAAAGGGACGAGGCTTTGCAGTAGGCCCTTTACATATGTTACCTCATTTGCTTCTCACAACAAACAAATGGAAAAAGACATCAAAACAAAAAGTCTTCATTTTTCCAGATGAAGAAACTGAGCCTCAAAGAGCTTGAGTGACCTGCCTAAGGTCACACAGCTGATAAGAGCGGGACCTGAGTTGAGGTCTGGCTCCAAAGCCCTTTCCGCTATACCCTGCTCACGAATGCATCCTTATTGAAAGAGCAGAGGAAGGAGGGAGAGTGTTTTCAGGGAAATCATGATAGAAACAAAATATCTGCCATGGAAAGTAAGCAATGAGGATGGAGGCTGAAGGGATAGGTCAGGACTAGATTGTGAAGGGCCTTGAAAGTCACCCAAGGAATTTGTACTTTATCATAGTCAATGAGGAGCTGCTGCAAACATTGTAGCAGGGGTGGGATGCTAAACTGGGTGTAGCCTAAGAGACCCGGTGAGGGGGAGTCCTGGGAGTAAGAGCAGAGGGGGTGGAATCACAGAGCCCTGGAGCTGGAATTCCTCTTAGGCTCTCTCTCTATAACATCCATCCAATGGTCAGGACTAGATTGTGAAGGGCCTTGAAAGTCACCCAAGGAATTTGTACTTTATCATAGTCAATGAGGAGCTGCTGCAAACATTGTAGCAGGGGTGGGATGCTAAACTGGGTGTAGCCTAAGAGACCCGGTGAGGGGGAGTCCTGGGGGTAAGAGCAGAGGGGTGGAATCACAGAGCCCTGGAGCTGGAATGTGACAGATGAGAAAACTGGGCCCCAGAGCAGGGAAGTAACTTGCCGGAAGGATGCAGTGGGGCACCGCCCAGCTCCACCCCTACCCTTTCGTGCTGGAGCCCTCAGTCCCCAGCTGAAGGGCCTGTTGGTGATTGACAGCACACAGCCCAGCCCCTCACCGGGAATGACCCTCAGCTGAAGAGAGCCACCGTGCCCAAGGCTGTGCACCCATCCCAGGTGGCAGCCTGCATCTAGTGACTGGCCAACGCAGGGACATAAAGCCCTGGCTCCTTTACCATAACTTAGGACCTCTCTGAGGGGTCATGCCGGCTCCAGAGCTCCCCATGTTGTGTCTGCATCACAGTTCAACTTCCTCCTCTGCCCGCTCCTGCTTTCTTCACTCCCCACAGGTACTGAGCCTGACGGTGCTCCCCAAGAATCCTCCTGCCTGCGAAGCTCTGTGTCACACTCTATTTCCCTGGGAACACAGCCCGTGATGCTTTCCCAAGGCCACAGGCCAATTCAGTGGATTCGGGACAGGAGTCCATGTCTTCTGACTTTCGACATTTCTACCAAACCTGGCTGACCTCCCACACTGATTCCTCTTAGGCTCTCTCTCTATAACATCCATCCAGGGATTTGGGACAAGTGACCTTAGAGACTGGGTCAAAGGGTGCTAGGAGAAATGCCCCTCGTGCGCCAGGAGTGCCCTGCACGGTAATGAGTACATGCGAGCATCGAACAGTTAGAGCTGTTACAGGTTCATCCGCCAAGAGGAAATGCGAGGTGCCTTCCTGGCCCCTCCAGGCTCCTCCACTTGCCTGGGACAGTGGCTAGGGGAAGTCAGCCTGGACCAGGCTGAAATAAAAGAGATCACGTCAGTGGCTCAGGGCTTGGAACCCAAGGCCCTGGACCAGGTGAGGCTGGCCTTGAGGACTAAAGCTCTGCCCCAAGACACAGAGAGGCGTGCTACGGATTTTCAGAGGGCCCACCACACCCTGCTAATGCATTTCCTGCTCTTCATTTTGCAGCAAGACCCAGGGGTTCACAACTGGCACCTATGCTGTGGCCACCGGCAGGATCTGCTCACTGGAGTCCTCCCTCACCATGTGTCAGCTGCCACTGCAGCCTGTTTGGTGGTGAAGTATGTGCAACCTCGCATTATGGCCTGTTTACAGCCCGGTGGAGCCACAGTGATGGAATTTGTACGGATTCCTTTGCTGCTTCTGCTTATCACTGTACAGTGGCAGCGAGGCCCAAAGGAGACCAAACCCTAGTCTTTCAACAGTTCCCTGGGCCCCTCCGGATTGCCCCTCTGTCTTGGGGAGCTGGAGAGGGGCTGAGAGGAGGCCTCTGACCCCAGTTAACAATCAGGAGGCCAAGTACTTGGGAAGACACAAAGCTTTTGTTTAAATATCAAATCCCCCAAGTAGTAAACAGGCCAATACTTAGCGCAGCGTTCACAATGCCCCACAGCAAGCGAGACAGATGGACCACAGGCCTTAAAAGAAGGCCAGGAAATGGGCATTTTTAGAAGTTCCAAGACTTGAGCCAAATAAGAGTGAGGGCCAAACAAGGCTTTCACAAGTGTTGTGCTGGGCTGAGAGGGAGAAATGGCAGTGGGTCACTGTGCAAGGAAGATTATGGATGCTCGGTCCAGACAGAAGGGTGCTGGTTAAAACCTCACCAAGAGGGACATTTATTGTCCCTGCTTCTGTGTCCTGCTTAATATGTTTCTCTCATCTGTAAACACCAATCTCTCTCTTATTAAAAAATTTTATCAGGAAATATTCAGATATACAAAATATATAGAATAGCCTAATATACACCCATTTATTCACCATTGTGTTTAAGAAATCAGACCTTACAAATATAATTGACATCTCCTGTTTACCCCATTCCCATCCACTTCCCCACTTCCAAGTAAGAGTACCCTGATTTGGAGTTTATCATTCCGTCGCATGAGAAAGCACCTTCTTTGTTCTCTGTTAACCCATATTCATCAGTAATTTCAAACCTAGGGCAAAACTCACCGCCTGGTGCAAAATCATCCCCGAATAATCGCACCTCACCTAAATTTCTTTATTCTCTCTTCTAAGGTTTACATCTATCACTCTTTTTTACTCTGTTCCCTGTTACCTGTGGATTCATTCCTCGATAACAGTAAACTTCCTTTATGGGCTCCCTGATCCCTCCAACCAGCACTGATGTTAGTTCTGAAGGTGAAATGTAGTTGGCTTCTTTCTTTCTTTCTTTCTTTCTTTGCGGTACGCGGGCCTCTCACTGTTGTGGCCTCTCCTGTTGCGGA
Source organism: Neophocaena asiaeorientalis asiaeorientalis (assembly GCF_003031525.2). Lineage (NCBI taxonomy): Eukaryota > Metazoa > Chordata > Mammalia > Artiodactyla > Phocoenidae > Neophocaena > Neophocaena asiaeorientalis. The sequence goes on along the minus strand of NW_020172466.1, from coordinate 152,127 downwards.
GCACAGGCTCCGGACGCGCAGGCTCAGCAGCCATGACCCACGTGCCCAGCCGCTCCATGGCATGTGGGCTCTTCCCGAACCGGAGCATGAACCCGCGTCCCCTGCATCGGCAGGCGGACTCTCAACCACTGCGCCACCAGGGAAGCCCTATAGTTGGCTTTTAAGTTAAAATAGTCCTTGATTCAAATCCTGACTTCATCACTTACTAGCTCTGTGACCTTGAGCAATCAGCTCCTTTCTCTGGGCCCCTAGTTTCTTACCTATGAGATGGGGGGGGGTCACATTAAGTTTGCTGTGAAGATCAAGAAAGATAACATATTGGGGTTTATCATCCCCATGCATGTGAAAGTCACCTTCAATGTATTGAAATCCACAGCCATCATCAATTTCAAACTTGTAAGCCTTGATTTTGTTGCTTGTGCTTATTTGATTCATCTATTGGTTACGCACTGTCTCCTGATACACTATAATCGCTCCATGTGCATAAATGTCTAGTCTTCCCAGAAAAGCTGTATGCTCATGAAAAGCAGAGAGTGACCCACACAGAATGACAATATAATTTATTGCCCAAACCAAGAGATTTTTTAGAGTAGGGAAGGGGTGTTAATAATTGCATCAGGTCCCAGCATAAACAAGGACTGTCCTAAGGTAACCGGGATATATGGTAATCGTAGTCATATATCTCTTCAGAATCTCCTCCAACCCTCAGCCCAGTGCCAGGTGTGGAGTAGATGCTTGCTAAATCAATGCTGTGGAGTGGAATTGAAGGGCTGGCAGCCTTGGAAGTTAGCAAACATGGCTAGCCTTGTGTAGCTCATCCCTTCCTCCCTCTGTCTCTTGCACGCCCTTCTCCTTATTCAGCACTAATGTCACCCCCAAATGGTACATTCATCATCCCAAATTAGCCATTATTAAAGCCATTCATTTGCAGGGCTGCAGCTAAAATGAATTGTGTTATTATTCCAGTTATGGCAATGAATAGCTGAACATCAAAAGCCATTTTGATTTTGCAGCAAGAAGGCAATCAATTATTGTGTCCTGCTGGTTTGTCCAAAGCAGCATCTAGCTTGCTCTGGTGAAAAAAGTCTCCCTTGGGCTTCCCTGGTGGCACAGTGGGTGGGAGTCCACCTGCCGATGCAGGGGACGTGGGTTCGTGTAAAAAAAAAAAAAAAAGGAAAGAAAAAAAAAGTCTCCCTCCCCACCTAGTCATACACACAATTCCTTGGACCTCCCCGCACGACACTTGAGAGTCCAAGGAGAAGGACATATTTCTTCTACCAGTCTGGGGTCAATTTTACCTCTCAAAACCTGGGTTCTTCTTCCACTACAGATGCAAGAAAAAAGTGTCCTTGTGTTTTCTCTCTGATTGTGGTGGCCAGATTGAATGGAGGAATACAGCAAAAAAAATTTGCAGCTCACAAATAACCTTGTGAGCAGTAAAAGCCTGCTTTACCCCAAAGAAGAATTTGAGTTTACAAGAAAAGTATTGGAAAATTATTCCCCTATACCCTTGCTTACTGTGATTCCACTTTTAAAAGCATAAACGTTGGGACTTCCCTGGTGGCGCAGTGGTTAAGAATCCACCTGTCAATGCAGGAGACACGGGTTTGAGCCCTGGTCCGGGAAGATCTCACATGCCACGGAGCAACTAAGCCCGTGTGCCACAACTACTGAGCCTGTGAACCACAACTACTGAGCCCACATGCCACAACTACTGAAGCCTGTGCACCTGGAGCCCATGCTCCACAATAAAAGAAGCCACCGCAGTGAGAAGCCTGCTCACCATGACTAGAGAAAGCCCACGCAGCAAGGAAGACCCAGTGCAACCATAAATAAATAAATAAATAAGGGTTAAGTCTAATTAAAGGCAAGCCAATGGGAAAAAAAAAAAACCTGGGGTCTTCTTGGCTTTGAGGCTGAGGTATGAGACTCCTCCTGGCTTATACTGCTTTCATCTCTCCCCTTCTGATCCCTACAGACACGGCAGTGTGCCAGACTTGGGGTGATTCGTTGGTTCAGTCCCCTCCACTGTCCTGCGTACCTACGCTATAGGCTGGTCTCGTTGGAGGCAACTTTGCAAGGCCCAGCAGCCTCATTTCTGGGTTCCTCCTTCTTGAGTCACATAGTTCTCTGGATCCCCACCCTGGCTGCCCAGTACCATCACGTTGCCAAGTTACTGATGCATGAAAACGGCCTGAGGCAGATCATCTCCCGGAAAACACCTGCATCTTAATAGGGTCTTTACTGCTTTACCTTAAAGGAGTGATTTAAACTCCCAGGGTAGGACAGTGCAGGTTGGGATGGAGTGATGGTGACAATCTTGCCCGGATAAGGTATTGACTAGCAGGCCCTTTCTGGGCTGGGAATAATGATGACGGTGATGAGAATAATAGCAGTGACTGGGCTTTGGCTGTTTACACTGTGCTAGACATAAACCAAGCAGCCCGGGCTCCTCCAAACCCTACTGTGCATAGCCTTGAGCTGTTGGGAAGATTAAATGAGCTAAAGTATTGCAACACTTCAAAGCATATTTCCTGAGGGCTGTACTGGGTAAGGTGCTGTGAGCTCTGCTACTTCTCCTCATGTCACACTTTGGCTCTGCTGCCTGTAGCCAGAGCCCCTCACTGATAGTCCGTCTCCCCTTCTCCCAGCTTGGCTTTAGGAGTCGGGCCTGGGGGTAAGACTTAGCAAGAGTGTGTGACGTAGAGCAAGTTTTCCAGGCCTGTCTCCTCATCCACAAGTAGTGGGAACGGAGGCCACGTTAATTACCTGAAATGAAGTTCTCTCAGTTGGAGAGTGCCCCCAAGGGCTACCACTGTAGAATTCATTTGCCTGTGCCCAGTGACAGAAATTACACAAGCCCTGGGG
>NW_020172466.1:104363-149054 GCF_003031525.2 Neophocaena asiaeorientalis asiaeorientalis | reverse complement strand
CTAAGAAATGGGCTACGGGGACAGAAACGGCCCTCAAGCATCAGCTCCAAATACTTGCCAGCTAATATATGGATTTTTTTTTTTTTAAAGTAGGGGAGCTGGAATTTGAAACATAATCTCCAAAGTTCATCTTTTTTTTTTTTTAAAGAAGATGTTGGGGGTAGGAGTTTATTAATTTATTTATATTTATTTTTGCTGTGTTGGGTCTTCGTTTCTGTGTGAAGGCTTTCTCTAGTTGTGGCAAGCGGGGGCCACTCTTCATCGCGATACGCGGGCTTCTCACTTTTGCGGCCTCTCTTGTTGCGGAGCACAGGCTCCAGACGCGCAGGCTCAGTAGTTGTGGCTCACAGGCCTAGTTGCTCCGCGGCATGTGGGATCCTCCCAGACCAGGGCTCGAACCCGTGTCCCCTGCATTAGCAGGCAGATTCTCAACCACTGTGCCACCAGAGAAGCCCTAACATGGATTTTTGATGTATATTTGCATTGTCTATGGGAACACAAGCAAGATTATGAAGTATTTGATCAGTGTTTTTGTTTATGTTTTTAGCCACATTTCTGCCACTACCATGAAGAGGAAGGCCTCTATTTCCAGGAGCAAAAACAAGTATGAAGAGTAAGTGACTTGTCGAAATGGTGTGACAAATCCGAAACTGGACTGGAACAGCAAATGTAGCTTCAGAGTTTCTGATTTGTTTCCTCACTTTTAAGTTATCCTCTGAGTTGAGAGTACTCATTTATTTGTTCTGTTGGGCCAGGAAGATCTCAAAGATTACTGTGGTCCTGCAAGTATCCATCCAGCTTCTCTTTCTCTATTCCAACTTTTTATATTCCAAAGGGGAGCAACAGCCTTTAAAATACAAAGCCCAGTTCTTTAAAAAAAAAAAAGAATCTGTAATGTTTTTACAATGTAACAGTAAAACAAGCTTACTTCAGATGTTCAGAGAATGAAGATAAGCTGAAGTATACACAACCTGTAAGCATTTTGGTGCATTTCCTTTTTGTCTTTTTTCTGTATGTGTGTTTGTAGACATATTTCAAACCACATTTCCTGAATCCTGAGACACATATTCTTCATTTCTGAAATCAGGATACATCTTATAATGGATGTCAAAAGTGATTTGCAAATGGCCAGACAGAAGAATCCACTGTGATATTGTTGCCGTTGCCTGTGTGTGCGCAGACTTAGAGGTGTCGAGGGTATCTGTTCATCTGACTCTCACTTCAAGTGAGTTATTTGCATTGGTTGCATCACTCGTGGTTAAATTTTTAACTTAAATTTGGCTTTCTCCCTAATTGTCACTTAAAATGTCTTCTAAAAATTACACTATGATGCATCATTGAAATGAAAAATTATTGTGTCTGCAGAAGATTGCCTGTCATAGTGCAGACAATGCAATTAAAGACAGTAGAAATTGCCAGATCTCTTGGAATAGATCATAAAATTTTCATAAAATTTTCAAAGCTAGGGAAGGTTGGTGTGACCGTTGCATGCATTGTGAGGGACTATTACTCAGGCACTGAACGTCTATCTGTCAAAAGCTTCTGAGTGACTTTCAAGAGAAAGTCTGATTGATTTCTAGCTAATGTAATTGAATTGAAAAAAAAAATAGACAACAGAAAGAAAACAAGAAGCTATGAGTTTAACCGAAGAGGAAATGTGGATGAACTTCCAAGATTCTTCTACATGCTTTGATATGATCTTGTCATATCACCACAAGCCAGGGTTATGAAAAGCAGCCACATCTCAACACAATATGCTGTGACACTGCCAATGGCCAAAAGTAATTCAGAAGGATCTTTAGATTCTGGAATGTGCAGAAAGGTTAGACTCTACTTTTGGGGGTATTCCTGAAGAAGAAAGTGGTATAAATTGTATGGATCTATGCACATTACTATCAGCAGAATACAATTTGGGTATATTGAAGGTAGTGTTTCTTTTCCCCCAAGCTATTAATAAACCAATTTCTTACAATCTATGTCATCTCTGAATTGAAAAAAATAGGATCATACTGTATGTACAGTTTTGGATTATGCTTTCTCATTTAATATATCATGAGCATTTTCAATGTGGCTGAATATTTGAAAACCTGATTCTATGGCTTGCTATTTTTTAGTATGTGACTATACTGTAATTATTTCAACCATTCCCCTATTACTGGACATGTAGTGTTATAAATAACACTGAGATCAACATCCTTATCTTTTATCAGGAATTCCTCAGTTGAAAGACATAAAAATTGTGAAGACTCTTGATACACGTTGAAAAACTGCTTCTCAGAAAGGTTTTGCCAATTTACAATTCCACCTACAGTGAATGAGAGTGTATTCCATCAGTACCCTTTTTTTCAATTGAAAAATTGGCCTTTGCTAATTTGATAGAGAAAAAAAGGAAGCATTGCGGGCTTCCCTGGTGGCGCAGTGGTTGAGAGTCCGCCTGCCGATGCAGGGGACACAGGTTCGTGCCCCGGTCCAGGAGGATCCCACATGCCACAGAGTGGCTGGGCCCGTGAGCCATGGCCACTGAGCCTGCGCGTCCGGAGCCTGTGCTCCGCAACGGGAGAGGCCACAACAGTGAGAGGCCCGCGTACCGCAAAAAAAAAAAAAAAAAAAAAATCTCATTTATACTTGCAGTTCATTGATTACTACTGAGGTTAAATGTTTAAAAATATTATTGTTGGCATTCATATTATTTTGTGTACAGTTTGCCAGTTCATATCCTTTGCTCCTGTGTCCACTGGAGTCTCAAGGTCTGTCAGATTTGTTTCCAGTTATGTCCAAGATGCTGTCGAGGCCCCATACTCCCCGGCCCACCTGATTTCACCTGCAGCTGCAGTTTCCAGCGTCCTGACAGTCATCCACGTTAAGTGGACTGTCTTTCCTCTTGCGGACTCTCAACCACTGCGCCACCAGGGAAGCCCAGTCTGCGGCTTTCTTGGGCACAATAGAAGCTTGCTCTGCCTCCCCCAGTTGTGCCCTGGAAGTGCAGGCTATTTTAACACCACTGAGGCTAAACTTCAACCAGTGGGGATGGAAGTCCATGGACAAATATCACAGACTCTCTGTCCTCCAGCGGGATGATTCTGAGACACGTCTCACACAGTTTCTCAGAAAGTCCCCAGCAGGCCTGAGTCCCAGCTGCCCACAGGTAACTTGCCCATTAACATTCTCCATATTAGTTTTTCTTCCTTGTCTCACTTTCCCTATTTTCTTTTTGTGCTTCCTGAGATCACCTCCCAAATAAACCACCTGTACCCATATCCTTTTCTGAGGGTCTGATTTTGAGAATGGAAAGTAAAAAAAAAAAAGGAACCAGAATGTTTTCTGTCCACATGCCTTTTGACAGCAATGTTCATTCTCTCAGACTGAACTCCTCCAATATGAATGGCATGTTTGAAAACAAACACAGAAGAATGAACACTATCCCCTTAGTAAACTTCAGAGTGCAGGACATGGCAAGGCAGATGGTCCCATCACCTGGGGAATACCAGTTGGTTGCTTCCAAAACCTTGCAGGAGATGTCTGGACTCTCAGCATAAAGACAAAATTAGCTTTCTGCAAGGCTAAAGGTCAGAGTCTGGATTGAGTGAATTCAATAAGGTAAAGTCAACTTAAGCAGGCTCACGTGGCTTTTTGATACACAGAGACTTCAATAATGTTTGTATTTATAACTATATTTCTCTATCCTCCACAAATATATTGGTATTCTGGTCTTACATATAGCTATACTGGCGTGCCAACTTATTAATTTACAATGAGAAATACGATTGTTAAACAGGCTAAAATGCTTGAGTGGGCAGATCAGTGTATTCTTTCCCTGTGGGCAAGTTGTATGGGGAGCCAAGTAAATTCTCAAAACATTGCTTGGTGAGCATAAAATCAGAACAAGGGGAGTTAGTTGATCATAAAAAGGATCTCTCAGATTAGACAACCTGAAGCACTCCCATCAGTATGGGGCCAGCCTTGCCAAAGGACCCATAATGCCGGGTTCACTTGGCCAAGATCATTCTCTTGGATGGAGCTGGCTGGTAACTGTCATTTCTTTGCTTCTAGCTGGCCAACTACTTTCTATTCACTCCAAGAAGTGTATAATACAATTAATTTGGTTTCCACTTACCAAAATTACAGTTGCATTCCAGTTCTGCCTCCTTAAGATTTGTCCTAGTTCACCTTGAGCAGAGTTTTGAGAGTTTGCAAAATTTCCAGTCACGTGTTTACTGATAATTTCCTGGTTGGTTTCTAGATATCTAATCCTGTGCCTTGCATGTGAATTTTACTAGGTTAACTCTCAGGTGGCAACTTAATTTACTTTTTTTGGAGCGGGTAAAGTGTATATAGGGAGCATCACATAGGTGCCCCCACCCCTGTTGAGATGAAAACTACTTTCAACTCAACAGACTTCTGCCTTCTTTTCCAGCTTCATCTCCCACAATCACTCTGTGTTCTAGTAACAGCCTTCAACGTGCCATCCCCAGAATAACCAATGCTCTTTCTCTTTCCCATAGTCCACACATGAGAGAATGTGCTTCCTGTCCTCATTCCCCAATGAACTCATCCATTCTTCGAGATCCAGCTAACATAGCACTTCCTCTGAGATTACATCCTTGAAACACCTCCATCCCTACTTCAGCACCAAAGAGATGGACTCTTTCTCTTTAGTGTTGTCACAGCACATAATTCAAACTTCTGTCATACCATTTACCCCATTGTACTACAATAATTTATAGGTCCACCTTCCCAATAGACTATGAGATCCCTGGTGGCAGAGGCTGGAGTATTATTTATTTATTTGTTTGTTTGTTTGTTTGCTTATTTATAAATTTATTTATTTTTATTTTTGGCTGCGTTGGGTCTTCGTTGCTTGCATGGGCTTTCTCTGGTTGCGGAGAGCGGGGGCTACTCTTCATTGCGGTGTGCGGGCTTCTTATTGCAGTGGCTTCTCTTATTGCGGAGCACGGGCTCTAGGCGCACGGGCTTCAGTAGTTGTGGCACGTGGGCTCAGTAGCTGTGGAGCACGGGCTTAGTTGCTCCGCGGCATGTGGGATCTTCCTGGGCCAGGGCTCGAACCCGTGTCCCCTGCATTGGCAGGTGGATTCTTAACCACTGCGCCACCATGGAAGCCCCTTATTTATTTTTATATTCCCAGTGCTTAGCATAGTGCCTAGCCCTCAGTAAATGCTTGAATAAACGAATTATCCGAAGTCAGACAGCCAAGTATCCAGGAACCGTTATATTTCGAAAACCTCACAGGGTACACAGGTTATGTTATACCTGTGTATATTGGTGTCTTGAAAGATATGTGACAGAAAATCATCGAGTGTCGTTTAACAAAGTTGACAGAGAGCTGTGAGCTCATATCTTATGCCATCCAGTCATTCATCAACAAATATTTGTGCCCAGCACTGGTGACACAGCAGTGAGTAAGATACACAAGGCCTCTGTTTCATGGAACTTACATTTCTATTGGGGGCAGACAGATGATAAGCACATAGATAATTAAAATAATTTCCAGATTGTGGCAACTATTGTGAAGAAAATAAAGCAGAGTGACATGAAAGTAAGTGATCGGAAGAAAAAGGGTTTTCTTTGATTAGGTGGTCATGGAAAGCTTTTTTGATAGAATGACATTTGATCTGATATCTGAATGATGAGGAGGGGCCAGGTATTCAAGGATCTGAGGAAAGAGTGTACCAAGCTAAAGGAATGGCAGGTGTCAAGTCCCTGAGGTAGAAACAGGCTTGTAGTTAAAAAAACAGAAAGAAGTTCTCTGGGGCTGAAGAATTTGTGAGTGCTGGAAGCATGGTGCAGGATGAGCTCAGAGAGGTGAGCAGAGCCCAGATCATGCAGAATTGTGTAAGCCACATGAAGAAGCTTGGGTTTTATTCAACGTACAATGGATAAGCACTGGAGGGCTTTCAGTAGGAGAATGATATGCTTTGATTTGCATTTTAAAAAGATCACTAGCCTGTTGCAGGATAATTATACATAGAAACTAAGATTCCCATAAGCAATACAAAACTGAAAGCTATCACTAATTCTGCTACTTCAACAGCACTCAGTCTAATGGTACACTGATACACAAGGGAGTGAAAAACCAACTTAAGGCTCTAATGTACCCTCCAGAAAGTTAGTTGAGTGGCACCGCTTTTACAGATGGTTGGGGCAGGTCATGAACACCTTACTCCTTTATAAAGAGAACTTTAAAGAATGCAGAGTCCACTCCAGCTGGATACTTAAAAATGAGGAGGGAAGAAGAGTAGTCCACAAAATGGCCTAGAGTAGGCTGGGGAGGAGACTTTTTGGTACACGGCCAGATTCATCATTAAGGTATAAGTAGCTTTCAGCTCACTTGTAGTGGTCAGTAATCTGTGCTGAAAACTCCACCTAAACTCCTAACAGAGGTTTAGGAGTTGGAAGAGAAAAGGGCTGAGCAGGAAGCTGTCCAGAGAGCACCCACTTTCTCCTCCTGATAAATCACTGCAGAGAAACTACACAGCCTCTTGGTCTCATTCTCAGCTCCTCTCTGCCAGCTGCAGGATTGGGAGCAATACAGGTGCAATTACAATTCCACCATAACATAACCTGTGTACCCTGTGAGGTTCTGGATTTGAATTTCCCTTAATAAATCTTAGGTGACAAGAGAGGGGAGATTTAGGATACAACAAGGAGGAGGTCAAGATGGATGCTGCAAACTGCCGGGAATCTAAGGTAACACACTGCCAGAGGTACTAGTGATGCTGATGAGACAAGGTCCTTGCATGAGAAGGAAGAAAACAAAAAAATCCAAGGCATTGGGACTACCTAGATGGAAGAAGGGGGCTACTAATACTGTTTGTCCCCAAAGGATATTTAGAATCCAGGTGTTATAGGCAAGGGGATCAGGGTCCAGCTGTGAAAGTGAGGAAAGGGTTTTAAATTCTTTACCCTAATGGGTACACAAAAATTAAGGTAGCATCTAATCCAGGTGTGCAATTGAAACATCAGGTGGGGGAATTGAAGCTGCTTCTAAACTAATCAGGGGAGTTTGGCCATGTAGATTAAATTCAAAGTACTAAGACCTTAACCAGTAATCTGGCATCTATATGAGGGCCCCAAAGAAGGGAAGGGCCTGGAATTTTTTAAACGAGCACCTGGGGAGAGGTTTTGCTAGTCCCTCAGTGAAAAGGATCCCCAAGAAGAGGGCAGGAAGAGAACTGAATGGAGGAGCTACATGCTGTGAGTAAAATGGCCTACCTAGTGAGAGGAACCTAATGGAAATGTGTGGGAAGGGCTGATTAATTAACTGACTTGTATGGAGGGATATAATTATAAATCTCCCACAATTCTATTACAGTGCCTCCAGTAGGGGCAGTCATTTACTTCATAGCCCTTGAGCACCTGAATCAACAGTGCATGTGGTGCTCCTTCCCCCTCCATACGAGACCATCATCCAGAATTGACTGGAGAAGATCACAGATCGTATATGAGCAGTGCATGGAATTGTACTAAGCCAGGCACATGTGGGATGAAGGGCGGAGGGAGAAAACAGTGACCTCGAGGTAGGGAGCTCATCTCTGAAGCTGCTGATTGGCTACTCAGGTGCCAAGGGCCTATTAAGGAATATCCGTATCAGTTGCCACCCGCCCCTCCTCCCCAACATATTGCAGAGCTACTTCAGGCTAGGGAAATAGGGCACCTCGTCAATTGGTGGGAAGACAGAATAGCAACTGCATGATATGCCGTCTGGAAGACAGCTGAAGCTGCAGGTTGGATGCAGGACATTAAGGGAAGGAGTGAATGTCATGGCTCCTATAAAGGGACATATCACAGAGGAGTCCATTTTTGTAATATTGTTTGACCTGATGTGCTTGAAATATAGCAAACTGTCCAACTCTGTAACACTTGAAAGGTTTTGGCCTGACAGTTCCTGATTCCTTCAATATGGGTGGCATTTCATTTAGAAAAATATATGACCATCGCCAGAAGAGATATAAAACTGAGAGAGAGAGAGATCCCAGCAATAGTTAGCCAAAGCTCTATTGGCCTTTTTCTCAACCTTGGGTTGATCTGTCAAGTCTAAATTGTATTGTATTTTCACAGAGCCTTTAGTTACTGTTTCAAAGTGTTCACAGAGGCAGTGGGATATAGGGGTAGAATACTGAATTACACTCAGACCCTCTGAGTTCTAGCAAGTGACAGAACAAGGATATGAGTAGCTTAACCTCTCCAAGCTTCAGTTTCCCCCCCATAAGGAGGAGCCAAACCTCATCTACCTCACAACGTTATTTTGAAAGTCAGCTGAGAGAAAACGAATGTGCTTTGTAAACTGAAATGCACTCTATAAACATGAGGGATTATTGCTTATCATCACCATAGATCAGGGTCAACAATCTTTTATTTGTAAAGAGCCATATAGCAAATGTTTTAGGTTGGTCAGATTTGGCTTGTATACCATAGAATGCCAACCTCTGTCCCAGATTATCAACATATTTTGGGACTGATGATCCACCTTCTCTGTATTTTGTAAGGTCCCCCATAAAACCTATCTTGACTGTAAAATCATAAGGATTATCCGAATCTCTCCAGTTTTATTAAGGTAAAATTCACACAACATAAAATTCTCCATTTTAACCATATTAAAGTGTACCATTCAGTGTCTTTGAGTACATTCAAAATGATGTACAACCATCATTATTATCTAATTCCAGAGCATTCTGATAACACCAAAAAGAAACCCATGCCACTAAGCAGACACTTCCCTTTTCCCACTTCCCCCAGATTGGCAGCTGCCAATCTGCTTTCAGTTTCTCTGAATTTGCCTGTTCTGGACAGCGAATGTAAATGGAATCATGCAATATGTGACTTTTCATGTCTTGCTTCTTTCATTTAGCATAATGGTTTCAAGTTTCATTGATGTAGCATATATCAGTACTTCATTTTTTATGGCTAAATAATATTCCATTGTGTGGACATTTTGTTTATCCGTTCATCAATTCATGGATATTTGGGTTGTTCCCACTTTTGAACTATTAAAATAGTGCTGCTATGAACGTTCATGTACACATTTTTATGTGCACATATGTTTCCGTATTTTCATATTCTAAGTATATATCCATTTCCCTTGGGCATGTGGTTAACAGTGGAATTGCTGGGTCATATGGCAATTCTATGTTTAACATTTTGCAGAACTCCCCAACTGCTTTGTACAGTGGCTGCACAATTTTATATTCCCACCAGCAATGTATGAGGGTTCCAGTTTCTCGACATGTTCATCAACAACTTGTTATTTATTGTTTTTTTTTCTTCTTCTTCTTCTTTTTTTTTTTTTTTTATGGTTCACTGCGTGTGGGATCTTAGTTTCCTGACCAGAGATTGAACCCATGACCCCTGCATTGGAAGCAGAGTCTTAACCACTGGACTGCCAGGGAAGTCCCTTTTGTTTGTTTTGTTTTTTAATAATAGCTACCCTAAAGGGTATGAAATGATATCTCATTGTGGTTTTGATTTGCATTTCCCTAATGACTAATGATGTCATATGCTTATTGGCCATTAGTATATGTTCTTTGGAGAAATGTCTACTCAAGTCCTTTGTCCATCTTTAAATTGGGTTGTTTGTCTTTTTGTAGTTGAGTTGTAAGAGTTCTTTTATGTAGTCTGGATATTAGACCCTTTTCAGATACATGATTTGCAAATATGTTTTGCATTTTGTGTGTTGTCTTTTAATTTTATTGATAATGTCTTTTGATGCTCAAAGTTTTTAGTTTTGGTAAAATCCCATTTATCTATTTTTTATTGCTTTGCTTTTAGTGTCATTTTAAAGAATCCATTCCCAAATCCAAGGTTACAAAAATTTATACCTATGTTTTCTTCTAATAGTTTTATAGTTTCAGCTCGTACATTTAGGTCCTTGATCAATTTTTGGGTTTTCTTTTTTTAATGCGATGTGCTGGTTAATTTTATGTCAACTTGACTGGACCCCAGGAGCCCAGATATTTGGTCAAACATTATTCTGGGTGTTTTTGTGAGGGTGTTTTTGGATGAGACTAACATTTAAATTAGTAGACTGCCCTCTGCCAATTTAAAGGGTAAAGTAGAATGCTCATGTGGATGGACCTCATCAAATCAGTTGAAGGCCTGGATGGAATAAAAAGACTAAGCCTTCTCTGAGTAAGAAAGAGTTCTTCCTGCCTTTGAACTGGGACATTGGCTTTTTACTGCTTTTGGACTCAAAATGAAACACTGCCTCTTCCTGAATCTCAAGCCTGCCAGCCTTTGGACTGGAACTACACCATTGGTTCTTCTGGTTCTCAGGCCTTTAGAATTGGACTGGAACTACAGTCTCCTGAGCTTCCAGCTTGCCCTCCACTCTATCATCTATCTATCTATCTATCTATCTGGAAGAACACAAGAATGTGTGCTCTCACTACTCCTATGCAACATTATATTCCTATTGGCTCTGTTTCTCTGGAGAAACCTACTACATATTGTGTGAGGTCTAACTTCATTCTTTCGCATGTGCATATCCAATTATCGCAGCCCCATTTATTGAAAAGATTCTTCTTTCCTCATTGAATGTCTTAGCACCCTTGCAGTAAATCAACTGACTGTAAATGTAAGGGTTTATTTATGGACTCTCAATTCTATTCCATTAATATATATGTCTATCTTTATGCCAGTATCTCAGTATTTTGATTATAGCAGCTTTGTAGTAGGTTTTGAAATCAGGAAGAGTTTCCCAACTTTGCTCTGCTTTTTCAATATTGTTTTGGCTATTCAAAGTCCCTTGCAATTCAATAAATTTTAAGATCAGTTTATCCCTTTCTGCAAAAAAAGGAAGTTGAAATTTTATAAAGATTACATTGAATCTGTAGATAAATTTGGGTAGTATTGCCATCTTAACAACATTAAGGCTTCCAATACATGACCATGGGATGTCTTTCCATTCATTTAGGTCTTCTTTCAACAATATTTTGAAGTTTTTAAGTTTACAAGTCTTATATCTCCTTGGTTAAATTTATTCCTAAATATTTTATTCTTATTAATGCTTTTATAAATAGAATTTTCTTAATTTGATTTTCAGATTGTTCATTTCTAGTGTATAGAATATAGAAGTACAGCTGATTGGCATTGGAGGGTGTGGAGTTTGCCTCTCCTCACAACTAGGGCACCTGCCGGACACTGGTGGGGGACCTTGGTGCCCAAGGAGACAGGAGGAACCCCTGAGTGACCAGGTAGAATGTTGGGGGGAGTGAGGGGGGAGGAAAAATGGAGGCCAGACAGGACCAGCACCCCTGAGGGGTGGCAGGGAGAGGGGAGGTGTTCCTTGGCCTGGAGGGACCCTTGGGGCCTCAGCGGATCAGGGGAGGCATGGAGGGTGTTTCCCCCACCCACTCAGGCCCCGGGAAGCCTGCTGGGCTCCCAGGCCTGGTCCTCCACCCTCCAAGACCCCCTCTGGCCACGAGGGAACTAGGGGTGTTGGAGGGAGGGACGAGGGGGGAAGAGGAGGAGAGGCAGACAGGGGTGACCCTCCGGGATTGGAGGATCAGGGGGAATGCGCTTAGCGTTTCCCCACCCACACGGGCCCAGGGAGCCTGCTGGGGTCCCGGACCTGGTCCTCCATCCTCCAAGGCCAGAGGCACTCCTGGGCACCTCCTGCTGCGTTGAGCCTAAGCCCCACCCCACCACCCAGGGCCTTTTCCGGCCCAGTGGGTCCTAAGCATAGGCCCCGCCCACTGCCTAAACCCTGCACCTGCCTAAGCCCCACCCCCACAGCCAAGGCCTTTGCCAGCTTCTTTTTTTCTCTTTTTTGCCATTGTGGTTCTGTTTTACCTTCAAGTTGTTTCATCTATATTTTTATTTTTCTAACATATCTGTTAGTTTTCTAATCTTATTTTATTCTTTACTCCTTGTTACTGTTCTATTCCTTTTTTCTTTTTTTTTTTTTTTTTGCCTCCTCATGCAGCTTGAAGTATCTTGGTTCACAAGCTGGGGGTCAGGCCTGAGCTCCTGTGGTGGGAGCACCAAGTCTGAACCACTGGACTAACAGAGAACCTCAGACCACAGGGAATATTAATGGGAGTGAGTTCTCCTGGAGGTCCTCATTATGGCACCAAGACCAGGTCTACCCAACAGCCTACAAACACCAGTGCTGGAGTAAAAATATGTCACAGATGAAGGAGCAAGGTATAAACCTACCAGACCAAATAAATGAAGAGGAAATAGGCAACCTACCTGAAAATGAATTCAGAGTAA
The DNA here is from genome assembly GCF_003031525.2 of Neophocaena asiaeorientalis asiaeorientalis. Lineage (NCBI taxonomy): Eukaryota > Metazoa > Chordata > Mammalia > Artiodactyla > Phocoenidae > Neophocaena > Neophocaena asiaeorientalis. The sequence continues at coordinate 136,826 of NW_020172466.1, read as the reverse complement.
TGATAGTAAAGATGATCCAGAATCATGGAAATAGAATGGAGGCATGGATCAAGAAAATACAAGAAATGTTTAACAAAGATCTAGAAGAACTAAAGAACAAACAACCAGAGATGAACAGCACAACAACTGAAATGAAAAATACACTAGAAGGAATCAATAACAGAATAACTGAGGCAGAAGAATAAGTAAGTAAGCTGGAAGATAGAATGGTGGAAATAAGTGCCAAGGAGCGAATAAAGAAAAAAGAATGAAAAGAATTGAAGACAATCCCAGAGACCTCTGGGACAACACTACATGCACCAACATTCGAATTACAGGGGTCCCAGAAGAAGAAGAGAAAAACAAAGGGACTTAGAAAATATTCAAAGAGATTATACTGGAAAACTTCACCAACATGGGAAAGGAAATAGTCACTCAAGTCCGGGAAGCACAGAGAGTCCCTTACAGGATAAACCCTAGGAGAAACACACCAAGACACATATTAATCAAACTGACAAAAATTAAATTAAAAAAATTAAAAGCAGCAAGGGAAAAGCAAAAAATAACATACAAAGGAATCCCCATAAAGTTATCAGCTGATTTTCCAGCAGAAACTCTGCAGACCAGAAGGCAGTGGCAGGATATATTTAAAGTGATGAAAGAGAAAACCCTACAGCAAAGATTGCTCTACCCAGCAAGGATCTCATTCAGATTTGAGGGAGAAACCAAAAGCTTTACAGAAAAGCAAAAGCTAAGAGATTTAAGTACTACCAAAACCAGCTTTACAACAAATGTTAAAGGAACTTCTCTAGGCGGGAAACACAAGAAAAGAAAAAGACCCACAAAAACAAACCCAAAACAATTAAGAAAATGGTAATAGGAACATGCATATCAATAATAACCTTGAATGTAAATGGATTAAAAGCTCCAACCAAAAGACATAGACTGGCTGAATGGTTACAAAAACAAAACCTGTATGTATGCTGTCTACAAGAGACCCACTTCAGACCTAGGGACAGATGATACAGACTGAAATTTAAGAGATGGAAAAAGATATTCCATGCAAATGGAAATCAAAAGAAAGCTGGAGGACAAAATAGTTTCAGAACTCCATTGATGTATCAGACTTGTTCAAGTGAAGGCACATTGGACGGTGGCAGGAGAGAAAGTTGACTGTCTCAGGATCTTTCAATAACATTGCCCCAGAAGCTTGAAAGAGGAATAAAAGGAAATGTCAAAGTTGAATTATGGAAGAAAGCCTCCTCACTGACACAATTAGACTGCCATGTGGCTGACAGGGTCTTGGTGCTCCGGTCAGGTGTCAGGCCTGAAACTCTGATGTGGGAGAGCCAAGTTCAGAACATTGGACCACCAGAGACTTCCTGGCCCCACATAATATCAATCAGCAAGAGCTCTCCCAGAGATCACCATCTCAACACTAAGACCCAGCTCCACTCAACAACAAGCAAGCTCCAGTGCGGGACACCCAATGCCAAACAACTAGCAAGACAGGAACACAACCCCACCCATTAGCAGAGAGGCTGCTTAAAATCATACTAAGTTCACAGACACCCCAAAAACACACCATAGGATGCAGTCCTGCCCACCAGAAGGACAAGATCCGGCCTCATCCATCAGAACACAGGCACCAGTCCCCTCCACCAAGAAGCCTACACAACCCACTGAACCAACCTTACCCACTGGGGGCAGACACCAAAAACAACGGGAACTACGAACCAGCAGCCTGTGGAAAGGAGACCCCAAATAGAGTCAGCTAGGCAAAATGAGAAGACAGAGAAACACACAGCAGATGAAGAAACAAGGTAAAAAGCCACCCAACAAAACAAATGAAGAGGAAATAGGCTGAAAAAGAATTCAGAGTAATGATAGAAAAGATGATCCAAAATCTTGGAAATAGAATGGAGAAAATACAAGAAATGTTTAACAAGAACCTACAAGAACTAAAGGGCAAACAAACAAGGTTGAACAACACAATAAATGAAATTAAAAATTCTCTAGAAGGAATCAATAGCAGAATAACTGAGGAAGAAGAACAGATAAGCGACCCCTGGAAGATAAAATAGTGGAAATAACTACCACAGAGCAGAAAAAAGAAAAAAGAATGAAAAGAATTGAGGGCAGTCTCTGAGACCTCTGGGACAACATTAAATGAACAAACATTCACATTATAGGGGTCCCAGAAGAAGAAGAGAGAAAAAAGGGACTGAGAAAATATTTGAAGAGATTATAGTTGAAAATTTCATTAATATGGGAAAAGAAAGAGTCAATCAAGTCCAGGAAGCACAGAGAGTCCCATACAGGATAAATCCAAGGAGAAACACGCCAAGACACATATTAATCAAACTTTCAAAAATAAAATACAAAATATTTAAAGCAGCAAGGGAAAAGAAACAAATAACATACATGGGAACTCCCATAAGGTTAACAGCTGATCTTTCAGCAGAAACTCTGCAAGCCAGAAGGGAGTGGCAGGACATATTTAAAGTGATGAAAAGGAAAAAACTACAACCAAGATTGCTCTATCCAGCAAGGATTTCATTCAGATTCGACAAAGAAATTAAAACCTTTACAGACAAGCAAAAGCTAAGAGAATTCAGCACCACCAAACCAGCTTTACAACAAATGCTAAAGGATCTTCTCTAGGCAGGAAACACAAGAGAAGGAAAAGACCTACATAACAAACCCAAAACAATTAAGAAAATGGTAATAGGAACATACATATTGATAACTACCTTAAATTTAAATGGATTAAATACTCCAACCAAAAGACATAGACTGGCTGAATAGATACAAAAACAAGACCCATATATATGCTGTCTACAAGAGACTCACTTCAGACCTAGGGACACATACAGACTGAAAGTGAGAGGATGAAAAAAGATATTCCATGCAAATGGAAATCAAAAGAAAGCTGGAGTAGCAATTCTCATATCAGACAAAATAGACTTTAGAATAAAGACTATTACAATAGACAAAGAAGGGCACTACATAATGATCAAGGGATCAATCCAAGAAGAAGATAGAACAATTGTAAATATTTATGCACCCAATATAGGAGCACCTCAATATATAAGGCAAATGCTAACAGCCATAAAAGGGGAAATCAACAGTAACACAATAATTGTAGGGGAATTTAACACCCCACTTTAACCAATGGACAGATCAACCAAAATGAAAATAAGGAAACACAAGTTTTAAATGACGCATTGAACAAGATGGATGTCATTGATATTTATAGGATATTCCATCCAAAAACAAGAGAATACACTTTCTTCTCAAGTGCTCATGGAACATTCACCAGGATAGATCATATTTTGGGTCACAAATCAAGCCTTGATAAATTTAAGAAAATTGAAATCATATCAAGCATCTTTCCAACCGCAACGCTATGAGACTAGATATCAATTACAGGAAAAAAACTAAAAAATACAGACACATGGAGGCTAAACAATACGCTACTAAATAACCAAGAGGTCACTAAAGAAGTCAAAGAGGAAATCAAAGAATACCTAGAAACAAATGATAATGAAAACACAACTACCCAAAACCTATGGGATGCAGCAAAAGCAGTTCTAAGAGGGAAGTTTATAGCAATACAATCCTACCTAGAGAAACAAGAAACCTCTCAAATAAACAAACTCTCCTTACACCTAAAGCAATTAGAGAAAAAAGAACAAAAAACCCCCAAAGTTAGCAGAAGGAAATAAGTCATAAAGATGAGATCAGAGGGCCTCCCTGGTGGTGCAGTGGTTGAGAGTCTGCCTGCCGATGCACGGGACACGGGTTCGTGCCCTGGTCTGGGAGGATCACACATGCCGCAGAGTGGCTGGGCCCATGAGCCATGGCCGTTGGGCCTGCACGTCTGGAGCCTGTCCTCTGCAACGGGAGAGGTCACAACAGTGAGAGGCCCACGTACAACAACAACAACAACAACAACAACAAAAATGAGATCAGAAATAAATGAAAGAGAAATGAAGGAAACAATAGCAAAGATAAGTAAAAGCCAGTTCTTTGAGAAGATAAACAAAACTGGTAAACCATTAGCCAGACTTATCAAGAAAAAAGGGGAAAGACTCAAACCAAAAGAATTAGAAATGAAAAAGGACAAGTAACAACTGACACTGCAGAAATACAAAGGATCATGAGAGATTACTACAAGCAACTCTTTGCCAATAAAATGGACAATCTGAAAGAAATGGACAAATTCTTAGAAAAGCACAACCTTCCGAGGCTGAACCAGGAAGAAATAGAAAATATGAACAGACCAATCACAAGCACTGAAATGGAAACTGTGATTAAAAATTTTTCCAACAAACAAAAGCCCAGGACCAGATGGCTTCACAGGCGAATTCTATCAAACATTTAGAGAAGAGCTAACACCTATCCTTCTCAAACTCTGCCAAAATATAGCAGGTGGAGGAACACCCCCAAACTCATTCTACTAGGCCACCATCACCCTGATACCAAAACCAGTCAAGGATGTCACAAAGAAAGAAAACTACAGGCCAATAACCCTGATGAACACAGATGCAAAAATCCTCAACGAAATAATAGCAAACAGATTCTAACAGCACATTAAAAGGATCATACACCATGATCAAGTGGGATTTATCCCAGGAATGCAAGGATTCTTCAATATATGCAAATCAATCAATGTGACATAGCATATTAAAAAACTGAAGGATAAAAACCATATGATTATCTCAATAGATGCAGAAAAAGCTTTTGACAAAATTCAACACCCATTTATGATAAAATCACTCCAGAAAGTAGGCATAGAGGGAACCTACCTCTACATAATAAAGGCCATATATTAGTATGGTACTGGCACAAAAACAGAAATATAGATCAATGGAACAGGATAGAAAGCCCAGAGATAAACCCATGCACATATGGTCACCTTATCTTTGACAAAGGAGGCAAGAGTATAATGGAGAAAAGACAGGCTCTTCAACAAATGATGCTGGGAAAACTGGACAGCTACATGTAAAAGAGTGAAACTAGAACATTCCCTAATGCCATACACAAAAATAAAGTCAAAATGGGTTAAAGACCTAAATATAAGTCCAGGCACTATAAAACTCTTAGAGAAAAACAGAACACTCTATGACATAAATCACAGCAAGATCCTTTTTGACCCACCTCCTAGAGAAATGTAAATAAAAACAAAAATAAATAAATGGGACCTAATGAAACTTAAAAGCTTTTGCACAAAAAGGAAACCATAAACAAGACGAAAAGACAGCCCTCAGAATGGGAGAAAGTATTTGCAAATGAAGCAACTGACAAAGGATTAATCTCCAAAATTTACAAGCAGCTCATGCAGCTCAATATCAAAAAAAAAAACCCAATCCAAAAATGGGCAGAAGATCTAAATAGACATTTCTCCAAAGAAGATATACAGATTGCCGATAAACATGTGAAAGGACGCTTAACATCACTAATCATTAGAGAAATGCAAATCTAAACTACAATGAGATATCACCTCACACCAGTCAGAATGGCCATCATCAAAAAATCTACAAACAATAAATGCTGGAGAGGATGTGGGGAAAAGGGAAACCTCTTGCACTGTTGGTGGGAATGTAAATTGATACAGTCACTATGCAGAAGGGTATGAAGGTTCCTTAAAAAACTAAAAATAGAACTGCCATATGACCCAGCAATTCCACTACTGAGCATATACTGTGGGAAAACCATAATTTGAAAAGAGTCATGTACTACAGTGTTCATTGTAGCACTATTTACAATAGCCAGGACATGGAAACAACCTAAATGTCCAAAGACAGATGAATGGATAAAGAATATGTGGTACATATATACAATGGAATATTACTCATCCATAAAAAAGGAACGAAATTGGGTCATTTGTAGAGATGTGAATGGACCTAGAGTCTGTCATACAGAGTGAAATGAGCCAGAAAGAGAAAAACAGGTATCGTATATTAAAGCATATATGTGAATCTAGAAAAATGGTACAGATGAACCTGTTTGCAGGACAGGAATAGAGACATAGATGTAGAGAATGGACATGTGGGCACGGAGGGTAAGGGGACTATGGGACGAATTGGGAGATTACGTTTGACATAAATACACTACCATGTGTAAAATAGCTAGCTAGTGGGAACCTGCTGTAGAGCACAGGGAGCTCAGCTTGGTGCTTTGTGACCACCTAGATGGGTGGGATGGGGGGGATGGGGGGGATGGGAGGGAGATCCAAGAGGGAGGGGATATAGATATACTTATAGCTGATTCACTTCATTGTACAGCAGAAACTAACACAACATTGTAAAGCAATTATACTCCAATAAAAAAAAAGAAGTACAACTGATTTTTGTATGTTCTCATATCCTGCAACTTTGGTGAATTCATTTATTAGCTCTAATACTTTCTTTGTATGTGGATTCTTTAGGGGTTTCTATATGTGAGATCATGTCATCTACAAATAGAGATAGTTTTACTGCTTCTTTTCTAATTTGGATGCCTTATATTTCTTTTTCTTGTCTAATTTCCCTGGCTGGAACCTCCAATACAATGTTGAATAGGATTGGTGAGATCACACATTCTTGTGTTGTTCCTTATGTTAGGGTGAAAGCTTTCAGTCTTTCACTATTATGATGTTAACTTTGGGTTTTTAATAGATCCTCTTTATCATTCCTATTCTGTTTGTTGAATTTTTTTTTTTTATAAATGAAAGGGTACTGGATTTTGTCAAATGCTTTTTCTGCCTTAATTGAGATGATAATGGTATTTTTCCTCTTCATTCTTTTAATAAGGTATATTATATTGATTGATTTTCATATGTTGAAACACCCTCACATTCCTGGGATCAATCCCACTTGTTCATGTGTATAATCCTTTTGATATGCTGCTAGATTTGGTTTGCTAGTATTTTGTTAAGAATTACTGAAACTACATTCATAAAGGGTATTGGTCTGTAGTTTTCTTTTTTTGTGACATCTTTGTCTGGCTCTGGTATCAGGGTAATGCTGGCCTTAGAATAAATTAGGAAGTGCTCTCTCCTCTATTTTTTGGAAGAATTTGAGAAGGATTGGTTTTAATTCTTCTTTAAACAATTAATCAAATTTGCCAGTGAAACATCTTGTCGTGGACTTTTATAATTCATTTTATTACAGTAAGGTCAGTAGTAATGTCACCACTTTTATACTTGATTTTAGTGGTGTGAGCCTTCTCTCTTTTCAAAGAACTAGCTTTTGGATTTGTTGGTTCTCAATGTTTTTCTGTTTTCTATTTTATTTATATTTTCCCTAATCTTTTTATTTCCTTCCTTCTGTATGCTCTGGGTTTAGATTGTTCTTCTTTTTCTAGTTCCTTAATATGGAAGATTAGGTTATTGATGAGATCTTTTTTCTTTTTCAATCTAGGCATTTACAGCTATAGATTTCCTTCTGAGCACTGGGTTAGCTTTATCCCATAAGTTTAAATGTTGTATTTTCATTTTTATTCATCTTTAAGCATTCTCTTATTTACCTTGTGATTTCTTCTTTGATCCATTGGTTGTTTAAGAGTGTTAATTTCCACATATTTGTGATTTTTACAGACTTCCTTCTGTTATTGATTTCTAATTTAATTCCATTGTGGGTGAAAACATACTTTTTGTGATCTAAATACTTTAAATTTATTGACTTGTATTATGGTCTAATATATGGTCTACCCTGGAGAATGTTCCATGTGAACTTGAGAAGAATGCATATTCCTCGGTTGTAGGGTAAAGAGTTCTATATTCTTTTAGGCCTGTTTTGTTTATAGTATTATTTAAGTCTTATAGTATTATTAAGTCTGTTTCCTTGCTTATCTTTTGCCTAGTTGTTCTATCCATTATTGAAATTGAGATTTGAAGTTTCTAACCATTATTGTTGAACTATTTATCCTTTCTGCTCTATCAGTTTTTGTGTCACATATTTTGGGGCTCTATTGTTCGCTGTATATATGTTTATATTGTCTTGATGGATTGACCCTTTTATCATTATATAATGTCCTTCTTTGTGTCTTGTAACAATTTTTGTCTTAATGTCTGTTTTGTCAGATATTAGTATCCACTCCATTTCTCCTTTGGTTACTGTTTGCATGGAACATATTTTTCCATCCTTTCACTTTCAACCAATTTGTGTCTCTGGTTCTAAAGTGAATATCTTGTCTGCAGTGTATAGTTGCATCATGGTTTTTATCCATTATTCCAAACTCTGCCTTTTAATTGGAAAGTTTGCTCCATTTATGCTTAATGTAATTACTTATAAGGAATGACTTACCTCTGCCATTTTAGTATTTGTTTTCTATATATCTTACATCATTTTGGTTCACCAAATCCTGTTATTGCCTTCTCTATTTTATATATTTTTTAGTATACTAATTTGATTCAATTCTCATTTTTTTTACTATATAATGTTGATCGTTTTTCCTGGGGATTACAATTAACATCTTAATTTATAACCATCTAGTTCTGATTAATATCAACTTAATTTCAATAGTTTACAAAAACTTTTCTCCTATAAAGCTCTGTCCTTCCCCTTCATATTGTTCTGATCACAAGTAATATACTTATATATTTTGTATTCACCAACATAGATTGTCTTATGTTAATTGTCTTGGAAAAATGAGGAGTTACTAACCAAAAATATAGTAGTACTGACTTTTATATTTTCTTATTTAATTATCCTTACCAGTGTTTTTAATTCCTTATATGAATTTGAGTTATGTTATTGTGTTTCCATTTTAGCCTGACAGATTCCCTTTGGCATTTCTTGTAGGACAAGCCTACTATCGATGAACTCTCTAGGATTTTGTTTATCTTGGAATGTCTTAACTTCTCCTTCATTTTTGCCAAACACAATGTAGAATTATTGGTTGACAGTCATTTACTTACAACACTCTGAAGATGTCTTCCACTGCTTTCTGGCCTTCATGGTTTCTGATGAGAAATTACCTGCTTACCTTATTGAGAATCCTTTGTATGTAAGTTACTTCTCTTTTGCCACTTTCTGAATTATTTTTGTCTTTTGACAGTTTGATTTTAACATGATCTCTGGATTTATCCTTTTTGGAGTTCTTGAGTTTACTGGGCATGTAGATTCATGTCTTTCATTATAACTGGGAAGTTTTGGGTCATTATTTCTTCAAATATTCTTTCTGTACCCGCCCATCTCCTTCGGTGACTAACATTATACATATGATTGTACACTTGATAGTGTTCCATAGGTCTCTGAGGCACCATTCATTTTTCTTCATTCCCTTTTCTTTTTGTTCCTGAGACTAGACACTTTCAATTATCCTATCTTCACCTATTCTTTTTCTTCTGATTCAAATCTACTATTGAACTCCTCTAATGAATTTTTAATTTTGTTGCAATTTTTAACCTGAGAATTTCCATCTGGTTCCTTTTTATAATTTCCATCTCTTTATTCATATTATCTATTTGGTGAGACATCATTATCATGGTTTCCTTTATTTCTTTGTACATGGTTCCCTTTAATCTCTTTGAGTATATTTAAGTTAGTTGATTTAGTCTTTTTCTAATCAGTCCAATGTTTGGGCTTCTGCAGGGACAGATTCTATTAATTTTTTTTCTTGTATGGGCTCTATTGTTATGTATGTACATATGTATGCATTTATTTTTCATGCCTTGGAATTTTTTTGTTGAATACTAAATATTTTGACTATTATGATATGGTAACTCTTGAAATCATGTTGCTGCCCCTCCCACCCCACATAGTTTTCTGTGTGTTTGCTCTTGTTTGTCTGTTTAGTGACATTTCTGAACTAATTTTGTAAAGTCTGTATTCCTTGCTGTACATGGCTATTGAAGTTTCTGTTAATTTAGCTTAGTAGTCTGTTAGTGAGTAGAAAGTCACAAAGCTCTTCCACAAAGATTCAGGCCCCATTTTTTCTTGATTAAGCATGTTCCTGGTTACTGTAAATCTTTGATTAGTTTCCAGAGCTCCAATAAAGTTGATTCTGATAGTTTTTGCCCATTTATTCACTGTTTTGTTGGAGGGATGGGCCCTTGGAGTTCCCTACTCTGACATTTTCACTGATAAACTTAACTTGTTCAGTTTCCTTCACCTCTCTGGTCTCAGCTTACTCAACTGATAAATAGGAAGAATATAACATATCTCACCAGGTTGTTGTAAAAATTAAACAGTGCCATCTAGCATGGTAGGCTAGCAATATATATTTTCCAAAATGCTACTTGGAAAGAGTATCTCACTAAGCCTTATAGATCATTACCACCTTAGCTCTAATTGGTTTCCAAGGAGATGGTGGATCTTGAGAAAAATGTGGACATAGGACAGGTGAGTTGGATTAAGTAGAGGACAACAATTTGGATGCTACTGGCAACTTGAGAAGTATTAGACACTGCCCAGGGAAAGGGGTAGAATGAAAAGGCAGGAAAGACAATTTTTTACTTTATAATTTTGTCCTAGATCAATTACCAGTGGCCAGCACTTGTGACTTAGCCTCACAGAAAGCCTCTGAGACACACAAAAAGCAGAAGATCCTTTGCCTATTAAGACCTCATTTGATTTATTACCTTCTCCCAACAACCTTCCCAATTTGTCCAATCCACAGAGATTTCTCCATCTTTATCCTGACTTATTTTTTAGTATTTATTTATTTTTATAGCTGTGTTGGGTCTTAGTTGCAGCATGTGGGCTCTTCATTGCAGTGTGCAGGCTTCTCTCTACTTGTAGCATGTGGGTTTTCTCTTCCCTAGTTGTGGCGTGCAAGCTCCAGAGCGCTTGGGCTCTGTAGTTTGCATCACGCGGGCTCTCTGGTTGAGGCGTGTGAGCTCACTAGTTGTGGTGCATGGGCTTAGTTGCCCAGCAGCATGTGGGATCTTAGTTCCCTGACCAGGGATCGAACCCATGTCCTCTGCATTGGAAGGTAGATTCTTTACCACTGGACCACCAGGAAAGTCCCTATCCTGAGTATGTTTTTGTATTATTATCCTGACTTTAAATCATAAGTTGCTTTTGTACCATCGTAGTTTTAACTCTTCTTGTATGCTAACTCAAGTCATCCTCTACTGCCCCTCCCTAATTGTACTATAATCTCCTTGAGAGTGTATTTTGACATTTATTTATTTGTATTTGTTATAGCATTCAACAAGTGCTATACACATAGTAGGTATCCAATGCACATTAAAGAAATATTTCTAGCATAATAAAAAAAATCACTAGCTCAAAAAATAGATGGAGGGCTTCCCTGGTGGCGCAGTGGTTGAGAGTCCGCCTGCCGATGCAGAGGACGGGGTTTCGTGCTTAACCCCAAAAAAAAAAAAAAAAAAAAAAATAGATGGAATTCTTTCAACATCTCCATGTCAAGGCAAATCATTTGAGTGATAATTAGTTTTCTGAGCTCAGCTATAAGCTTTGTCATGCTTCAGCAGAGAGCAACGGTCCTATATAATAGTCAAAATGGAGCAAAATTCTTGACCCAAATCAAAGAAATTCTCTTTCAAGGAGAGCACTTCAATTTCAAAGTCCTTCTGCTCACTATTAATTGAGAGTTACCTCCTGCTCATATTAAAGCCCCAGAAGCTCTTTTAGCCCAAAGAACCCTGGCTTCAAAGTCAAAATTCCTAGGGACTTCCCTGGTGGTCCAGTGGGTAAGATTCCACGCTCCCAATGCAGGTGTCCTGGGTTTGATCCCTGGTCAGGGAACTAGATCCCACATGCATGCCACAACTAAGAAATCCACATGCTGCAACTAAGAGCCTGTGCCCTGCAACTAAGACCCAGTGCAGCCTAAATAAATATTTTTTAAAAAGTCAAAATTCCTAGTACATTGTATTGATTCTCCATCCCAGACCTTTTAGGAAGTAACAGAAGCTTTGCACTTGCCCATTTCCTGACAGGCTATCAAGTCAGTTAACTCTGGGATGCATCAGTCCATTCCTCTAGCATCCAGGCAATCAGAAAGTGATCATAATGATAGGGGGTCCTCCCTAGCCTGTTGGTTTCATTATCCTTCTTGATTAAAAGGGCAACCTGGCCCATTCTACAGAGCTTCTTCCTGCCTTTGTGTTATTGGCCCTTAGTTATGAAAGCTTTTGCCTGGAAAGCTGTGTCAGAGGTTAATGTGACTATTTTTTTTCCTACCCAGATTCACTTTACTGGAAACAAACTCCCTAGAATGTTGCTTAGATAGTTATTTATCTTTATAACTTGAAAAGGCCATGTTCATGCTAGGGGCTCTGGGTGAATTTCACCATTGTTATTTTCCCTCTGTCACCTCCCACTAGTCTCATCAGCTAAAAAGATCCAAAACAGACTGTAAAAGAGAGTAGGTCAATGGGATGCAGGGCTTGGCCTTCTAAAGGGCATGCTTTTTTCTCAAAATGGTTTGTCACTGGACACTGGAAGACAAGGACATGGATGTCTCTCTAGGGCCTTCCCATCTTGAATTTGAATGAATAATGATCTTTGCTTTATGGGTGAATCAATAATGATCTTTGCTTTATGCTTTTCATCTACCCTGGCCCAGGGTGAATCAATAATGATCTTTGCTTTATGCTTTTCATCTACCCTGGCCCAGGGTGAATCAATAATGATCTTTGCTTTATGCTTTTCATCTACCCTAATATGCTGCTCAGAGCATCATCACTGTTAAAACACAGGGTGGAAGGCAGTTTCTTTGTGTTGGAAGGACAGTCACATTTTCTTTCCAGTTCAATCTTCAACTCAGGACTTTAGTTTACTACTTACTCTGAGGCTTGAAGTTTGGGGGGATAGTGGGTGGTCCACCTTACTATTTAAAAAATCACATTGTAGCTTCTCTGGAGATGCCTCTGTCATCTGGAAGGACAAGAATACAAAAAATTGAGCTATGTTCTGGACATGGGAGAGCCACAGGGCTGGATGGAGAACAAGGACTGGGACAGCCTCAAAGCCTCGTTCAAAGGCTACCCCTTCTGGAAGATTTAATGTTCGCTCCTTTGTGTTTCCAGAGCAGTTAAAAAACCTTTAAATAGTATTTCTTTATTTATAGTTGCTCAATTAATACATGAATACATTCTTAAATGATTCAGATAATTCAGGAGAAGATAAAGACCCACTTACCTACCTCTTTGCCCTGCAATCCTAAACCCCTTTCCAGAGGTAACCCCTATTATCAGAGTGGTATACCTCCTAGACATCTTATATGTACATGCAAACATATATATTATATACATATATATGTGTACATTGAAAACATTCAGTGTTTTTTAAAACATATATAGAGTATCACACTGTGTATTTCATTCTGCAGCTTTTTTCCTTCTAAACTAATGGTTCTCAAATGTTAGTATGCATCAGAAACACCTGGGGTGGCTTGTTAAAACACAAATTTCTGGGGGCTTCCCTGGTGGCACAGTGGTTGAGAGTCCACCTGCCGATTCAGGGGACGTGGGTTCGTGCCCCGGTCCGGGAAGATCCCACATGCCGTGGAGTGGCTGGGCCCGTGAGCCATGGCCGCTGAGCCTGCAAGTCCGGAGCCTGTGCTCTGCAACGGGAGAAGCCACGGCAGTGAGAGGCCCGCATACCGCCAAAAAAAACCCACCAAAAACAAAAAAACAAATTTCTGACTCCCACCTCCAGACTTTCTGATTCAGGAGGTCTGGGATGAAGCCAAGAACGTACATTTCTAAAAAATTCTCAGGTGAGCTGAAACTGATGGTCAGGCAACACACTTTGAGAACCACCGCCTTAAACTTCACTTTATTCTAAAAACTGCTGCATAGCATTCCATAATAGCATCACGTATATACCCCTTCTATAGTGTTTATCATGTGTCATTTTAGTTAACAATCTTCTCTGCCATCATTGCCACACTCCCACACTCACAATATATTGAGCTCTGTGAGGGAAGAGATTGCAGCTTTGATTTTTATTGCCTCCATAGTGCCTGGCATGTAATATATACCAAATAAATTAGTGATTGAAAGGAATAAATGGCCAACTGATCTGAGGGGCTATTTGAAGCTGAGTATTTGTGTCTGGGGGGAGGTCCAGTAAGATTTAGGAGCACTAGACATCTTGGACTCCATTTGAGCTCTGATGACTCACTGATTTATCGATGGGAAGGGTGTGTGTGTGTGTGTGTGTGTGTGTGTGTGAGTGTTAGGGTGGGGATGGAGAATGTACAGTAGGAGAAAAAGCTGTAAGTTGATTTCTTATCTCCCCCACCTCTTCCTCACCCTTCCACCCCCTCCCACACTGTCCACTGCCTTTTCAAAAAAGCAGTGGCTTATATGAGGGCAGAATAAATGGCTTCTGTCTGTGCTCAGATGCTAATAATTTGCCGGTTACACATTACCAGAGGTAGAAATCACTCCTCTTGCACTTGAATATTCTCATCTATAAGATGGAATGGCACTGGAAAAGGATACTCATTTTACACTTTGAGTTTAGCACTTTTCATTTGAGAATCATAAGGCATTCTTACCGCTTTTGTCCTTATCTCCTCTGCCTGCGTCCTGATAATTTGCTATCAGAGAAACATTTACTACAGTCATATGCAGATGCCTGACATATCTCCAGTGGACTTGTAGTATGTTTCCCAGTCACATTTCTTTACTGAGGTGTGAATTACAACCCTCTGCTCATTGTATGATGCAACCAAAATCACTTATTCATGCTATTAACTACTATTAGCGTAGTACCATGCTAAAACTTGAGGGCCATAAAAGAATTTTAAGGTGAGATTTCTGTTCTCAAGGACCATAGGTGTTAGGTGGAAAGATTAGAAATTTACACATGAAACATTCAAGTAGCAATACATCATGATGTATGATTAGGTGCCAATGTGTATAGTATAAATTTGTGTGGTTCAATACATAGCCACTAGCCACATGTGGCGATTGAGCAACTGACATGAGACTAGTCAGAATTGAGATGTGCTATACATGTAAAACACACCCCAGATTTCACAGACTCAGGAAAAAGAAAAGAATGTAAACCATCTCATTAAGAATTTTTATGTTGATTATATGTTAAAATGATAATATTTTTGATATATTGGCTTAAATAAAACATGTTAACTGTATTTCTCCTGTTTCCTTTCACTTTTTAAAATGTGGTTACTAGAAAAATTAAAGTTATATATATGTGGCTCATTGTCTTTCTGTTGAACAGAGCTGGTATAGATAGCTGTGTTGTAAGAATTCATAGGAAGCTGAAGCAGTCACAGAAGAGATGGAACTCTTGGTAACGAAAGATGAAAACTCAACTCAGCTTAATTAAGCACAACACAAGGTGGAGGTGGTACTTTATGGATTCAATTAACTGGGAAAACTAGAGAGTATATTTGGGACTGTAGGAAGCCATCTCACGCACCATGTGAAAATAACATTGTCGAGACAGGAACAATTCTGATGATGCTGTTGGAGCCCCAGACTCACAATGCCCTAGGTAAGCAACCCAAGCAGGAAAAAGAGACTCTTTTCCTCTAGCTTCGATAAACAAGTCTTATTTCTGTTTTGTATATAAGTTCATTTGTATCTTTTTCTTAGATTCCATATATGTGATATCATATGGTATATGTCTTTCTGTGTCTGACTTACTTCACTTAGTATGATAATCTCTAGGTTCACCCATGTTGCTGCAAATGGCATTATTTCATTTTTTTATGGCTGATGTACAAAAAAGAAATAGACCCACAGACACAGAAAACAAACTTATGGTTACCAAAGGGGAAAAGTGGGAGAGGGATAAATTAGGAGTTTGGTATTAACATATACACACTACTATATATAAAATAGGTAACCAACAAGGACCTACTGTATAGAACAGAGAACTATACTCAATATTTTGTAATAACCTATAAGGGGAAAGAATCTAAAAAAGAATATATATATATATATGTATATATATATATATAGTGTGTGTGTGTGTGTGTGTGTGTATAACTGAATCACTTTGCTGTACACCTGAAACTAACACAACATTGTAAACCAACTATACTTAAAAAAAGGCAAGTCCTGAGGAGGATCCTCATTGGCCCAGCCACACCTGTGGTTGGGGGAAGCAAGAGTTCTGTGATTATGAGATTTACTAGGGTCATATGGAGAGGGGGAAGTGTTCTTCAATGGAACCAGAAAAAGAGAAGTAGGAAAGAGTAGACAAAAACCAGTTACTATGTCCACTGCTGCTGGACTATATATATATGTAAATACAATTTAGATAAGAATATAAATATAATTTAGATAAGCTAATGTGCTACACAATGCCAGAGGCAGACTTGTTTTTTCTTTTAGTTAACTTTATTTTTTGAAAATTAATGTCAAGGCTGGGAATTCCCTGGCGGTCCAGTGGTTAGGACTCTGCACTTGCACTGCAGGGGGCACAGGTTCCATTCCTGGTCGGGGAACTAAAATCCCACAAGCATCAGGGCACAGCCAAAAAAAAAAAATCAATGTCAAGGAAGTTTTTAAAAAAAGTTTTGCCTCACCACTTCTCTCTGGTATGTATTGTCTCCTCCCCTCTAGAGAGCCGGTGTACTGAGCTTAGACCCAAGGCTGAATTAAGGCTCTGCCATTTACTCGACATGCAACATTGATAAAATACTTAATGTCTTGGGACTTCCCTGGCAGTCCAGTGGTTAAGACTCTGTGCCTCCACTGCAGGGGGCACGGGTTTGATCCCTGGTTTGGGAACTAAAATCCCACATACTTCACACAGCATGGCCAAAAATAAACTAAAATAAATGAAACTACAGAAAGAAATTCACAGCATTTGTGTTAATAAATGTTTATGAACCAATTCCCTGGGTAAAAAGTGCTCTGATTCGTTGAGTTTACCAATTTCTGTGGTGTAAATACTCCCACCGTGGCAGATTTCAAGTTACCAACGTAAGATCACTGAACACAAGGTTAGGAATAGATGTGCAGAATCAATGCTCTTCATATCACCTTTACAACTCAATTCTCTCCTCGAGCTTTGAAACTATACTGCTGTCCCCTTCAAAGGGGACTATAGAACAACATGGAGAAGTTATCATTTGTGAATATTGTCCTGGAAATTCTCTCCTGATATCTCTTCTTTGCCTGGCTCTTCTGATTACCTCAGATGAATCGCCTGTAGCCATCTCAGCTTTTCTTTGGTCTTAGGACTACTTGCTCCCATATGCATGGAGATCTTTTGTAGCAAAGGTCAAAATGGCTTTCCAGGAAAAACCAGTCAGGAGGCTTAAACTGAAATAGTAAGAGGTCTTATCTCAAAGGAATTTCAAAACAGCTTCTCCTCTCAAGTTTGCCTGTTTAAAAAATGAAAGATTGGGCTTCCCTGGTGGCGCAGTGGTTGAGAGTCCGCCTGCCAATGCAGGGGACACGGGTTCGTGCCCCAGGCCGGGAAGATCCCACATGCCGCGGAGCGGCTGGGCCCGTGAGCCATGGCTGCTGAGCCTGTGCGTCCGGAGCCTGTGCTCCGCAGCGGGAGAGGCCACAACAGTGAGAGGCCCGCGTACCACAAAAAAAAAAATTAAAAATTTAAAAACACAAAATAAAAGATTGACATCACTACATACCCATTTAAATGACTAACAAAAAAAAGTAGTGAGACCACCAAATACCGGTGAGGATGTAGAGAAACTGGACCACTCATGCATTGCTGGTGGGTATGTAAAATGGTACAGCTACTCTGGAAAACATTTGGCACTTTCTTAAGAAAAACTAAACACACCACTGTAAAACCACCCAGGGATTGCACTTCTGGGCATTTATCACAGAGAAATGAAAATTTATATTCACACACAAACCTGTGCATGAATGTTCATAGCATCTTTTTTCATAATAGCCAAAAATTGGAAACCCAGATGTCCTTCAATAGATGAATGGTTAAACAAACAGTGATACATCTATACCATGGAATACTACTAATCAATAAAAAGGAGCAAACTATTGATATACACAGTAACTTGAATGAATCTCCAGGAAAATTATGCTGAGTAAAAACAGCCAGTCACAAAAAGTTACACACTGTATGATTTCATTTATATGACACTCGACAAAATTATAGAGATGGAGAGCAGGTTAGTGGTTGCCAGGGGTCAGGGATGGGGATATGATGGAAGGTGAAGGTGAACTTGACTATCAATGGCAACATGAAGGATCTCTGTACTGTTGAAATTTCAGTATTTTGACTGTGATGGTGGATACATGGACCTACACAGGTGATAAAATTGTATAGAACTGCACACACACACACACACACACACACACACAAACACATGAGTACAAGCAAAATTGGGGAAATCTGAGTAAGACTGGTGGATTATATCAATATCGACATCCTGGTTGTGATATTATACTATAGTTTTGCAAGATGTTACCATTTGGAGCAGTCAGACAAAGTACACAATGGCTCTCTCTGTATTATTTCTTACAACTGCATGTGACTCTACAATTCTAAATTAAACGACTAGTTAAAAAGTCAGAGAAATGCTAAAAAAGAAAAAAGAATAAAAGATCCTCAACCTCAGAATTCTCCAATGTGCTAAAGTCCTTTCATCTATTTGCTTCTGCCAGATGTCTCATCCTTTAGCACTGACCTTTTCTACATTAATGTCTTCACTTAAATGCCTGTACTTTTTCACTTGCCCCCAATTTGCTACTGTGTGTTGTGTGCATCATGCCAAGCACTTCTTAGTCATCTTCTCCTGTCTCGTTTCACACACTTCTTCTTACACATAGTATTCTTATTGGTAAACTGTTTGTCTTTTTATAAATCTGGTGATTTAAAAACAACAACAAGGACTTCCCTGGTGGTCCAGTGGCTAATACTCTGTGCTCCCAATGCAGGGGGCCCAGGTTCAACCCCTGGTCAGGGAACTAGATCCCACATGCCGCAACTAAAAGTTCGCATGATGCAACTAAAAATCCCGCATGCCACAACTAAAAATCCCGCATGCCACAACTAAAAATCCCGCATGCCACAACTAAGACCCAGCACAGTCAAATAAATATATAAATATTTTAAAATAAAAATAAAACCAACAACAGTGTCAAAGACACTGGCCCAGGGCCTTGCACTGCCTGTCTATCTCCGTTAGATCTGGCAGCCTTACTTAGTCTTCCAGGCTAGGCCTTCCTTAAGCCATGCCACTCTCCTGGATTTTATTTATACAGAGGTAATCTAGAAAACTCTTATTTTTCTGTCATGTTAGAGAGTGCTGTTTAAGAACAAGAGCTTTGGAATTAGACAGACCTAGGTTTCAATCAAAGGTTTGGCACTTACTAGCTGTGACCTTAGGTTACTGAGTCTGTTTCCTCATATGTGAATGGGGGTAGTAATAATATCTACCCCATAGGTTGCTTTGATGATGAAATGAGATAATATATGTTAAATGCCTAGCATACAGTAAGTGCTCATTTATTATTTTCTGAGATCTTGGATCATCTTTACTATAATTACTCTAAGTTCTTTTATAGGTAGTTTGCCTATCTCTTCTTCATTTAGTTGTTCTTGTGGGGTTTTATCCTTTGTCTTAAACATATTTCTCTGCCATCTCATTTTACCTAACTTTCTGTGTTTGTGGTCTCCTTTCTGCTGGCT
Source organism: Neophocaena asiaeorientalis asiaeorientalis (assembly GCF_003031525.2). Classification (NCBI taxonomy): domain Eukaryota; kingdom Metazoa; phylum Chordata; class Mammalia; order Artiodactyla; family Phocoenidae; genus Neophocaena; species Neophocaena asiaeorientalis. Next base: position 117,276 of record NW_020172466.1, on the reverse strand, counting down.
GGAGGGTCGTAGTTCCTCCTACTTCTGTTGTCTGCCCTCTGGTGGTTGAGGTTCGTTCTGAGGCTTGTGCAGGCTTCCTGGTAGGGGGGACTGGAGCCTGCCCACTGGTGGGTGGATCTGGGTCTTGTCCCTCTGGTGGGCAGGGCCGTGTCAAGGGGGCATGTTTATAGGTGGCCGTGAGCTCAATATGGCTTCAGGTACCCTGTCTGCTGATGGGTGGGTCTGTGTTCCTACCCTGCTGGTTGTTTGGCCTGAGGTGTTCCAGCAATTGTAACCTGTAGGTTATTGGGTAGGGCTGGGTCTTGATGCCAGAATGGCAACCTCTTGGGGAGCTCACACTGATCACTATTCTCTGGGGCCTCTGTCACCAGTGTCCTTGCCCACAGTGAGTGCTCACTTATTATTATTTCATTACTCTTGCACTTTCTGCCTTTAAACTTCACAGCATGCCAGCTTTGCACCCTCAGGCTTTTTTGTGTATGTATCCTAGGCCAGGATCAATTTTTCCAGTCTTTTGCCTCCCAATGCCCTGCATGCTTTTGCTACCTAGTGCCTTTATAAAGCTAAAACAGATGACTATGCTCAGTATAGAGGAAGGATGTGGCTACTGACAAGGGATATCTCAGGGTTCAGTCCCTTCCTTGTTTGAGTCCTAAGCCAAGACTGCCCTGAAATCTTTTCTTGCCTTCTCAGGATTTGGATCAGTTTAGCAATGTCCCATCTAGTAAACATCAATGAGCTGGTAGGATTATCCTTTTTCCCAGTCCCACCATATCCCTTAGGCCCTAGAGCTCAACTGGTCTCTCCTGTACTAGTCAGAAATATGGGTGCTTTACTCAGATAATTCTAGACAGGGTGGTAGGATAATTCTTCCACCACAACCTAAGGGAGAATATTTCAAAGCAGTTGGGGAAAGCAAGCAACACCAACATTATCACAAGCCTTTCTTTCCCCATGTACAAAAGGGTGGTGGTTCTCAAAGTGTGGTCTCTGGACCAGCAGCATCAGCATCACCTGGGAGTCTGTTAGAGATGCAAGATCTTGGGCCCCATCCCAGACCTTCTGAATCAGAAAGTCTAGAGGTGGGGTTCAGCAATCTGTGTGTTAACAAGCCCTCCACATGACTCTGATAAACACCACAGTTTGAGAGCCACAGGTGTAGTTGTTAGAAGCACAGACTCTGAAGTGATTGCTTGGGCTTAACTCCCTGCTCTTCTGTTACTAGCTATGTGACCTTGGGCAGATTACTAATACTCCCATGCCTCAGTTTTCTTACCTGCAAAATGGAAATAATAGTACTCTCTCCCCTTGAAACTCCCACTATTTTTTCTCTTGGCTTCAGTGACACTACACTTTCCTGGTTTCTTTTATACCTCACTACCCCTCAGCCTCTTTTGCTGGTTCCTTGTCCACTGATTGACCTCTAAATGTTGGAGGCTCCATGGCTCAGTCCAGGAACTTCTTTCTCTTTTCTATTCCATTCTCTCCCTAGACAAGGTCATCCAATCACAGGGCTTTAACTATTGTCTACCTGTTGTTGACTCCAAAATTAATTTGTATCTCCAACTCTCATATCACCCAGAACTCGGACAGGTATATCTGATTATTTGACACCTCAGTTGGAATTTTATTAGGCATCTCAACCTTTACATGTCTAAAACTGAATTTTTAATATGTGACTCCTTCTCCTTGAGTCTTTCCCATTTTAGTAAATGATGTCACCATTCACCCAAGTCAAGAAACCTGGGAATACCCTTGAGTCTTCTCTTTCCTTTTAGACCCTTCATCCAGACCATCACCAAAATCCTAACTCCAAAATACATACAGAATTGTCCTTGTCTCTGCTCCCTATCGCCTTACTCCAAGGCACCACCACCTCTGACATTGGCTACGCCAGTAGTCCCCTAACTGGTTTCTCTGCTTCTGTTCTCACTCTAAGATGGTTTATTGTCTAAAAGTATCAGGGAGATCTTTAAAAATGTCAATCTGACCACCTCACTCCTCTGCTTAAGACCTTCCAATATCTTTTCTGAACAAGTGTTCAGAAGAAGAATGAAATCCAGGCCCCTGACCCAGGCTGACAAGGCCTCCATGATTTAAACACTGACCGCCTCCCCGACCTCCTCTCACATGACTCTCCCTGTTGTTCATGATACTCCTGTCACACCAGCTTTCTTTGCATTTTTCTCCAACACATCAAGCTCTTTCCTGCCTTCAGGCTCCTGCATCAGCTATTCCCTCTGTCTGGAACATTTCTCTCCCAGGTCTGCAAATGGCTGGCTTTTTATCATTTAGATCTTCACTCAAATGTCACCTCCTCAGAGAGCCATTCCCTTATCAACCAATCAAAAGTAGACTCTCCATCTCAATCACATTACTCTATTTTTATTTTGTTCATAGCACTTATCAAAGCACCTGTCATAATATATTTCTTTGTGTGTTTATCTGTCTCTTTGCACTAGAATGTAAGCTCCATGAGAGCAGGGACCTATCTTGCTCACTGTGTGTCCCAGTGTCTAGCACTGTGCTGGCACATAAAAGGCTCTCAATAAATATTTGCTGAATTAATGAATATTCTCAAATACAGTCAATCCTTCAGTAATCGCAGGGGATTGTTTCCAGGGCTCCCTGCAGATACCAAACTCTGCAGATGCTTGTCCCTTATATAAAATGGTATAGTATTTGCATATAACCTATGCACATCCTCCTGTATATGTTAAATCATCTCTAGATTATAATACCTAATAACAATGTAAATGCTATGAGAATAGTTGCCAACACGTGGCAAATTCAAGTTTTGCTTTATGGAACTTTCTGGATTTTTTTTCGAATATTTTCAATATGTGGTTTGTTGAATACACCAATGCAGAACCTGTGGATACAGAGGGCCAACTGTAGTTGTAATTCTAGGAAAATGGGTAGTCCTCCATCTGTACGCTGGAAAATGCCAGACATAAATTCCTACACGCATGCCTATATTCACACCTAACCTTAGGCTCTTGTTTTCTCTGAGCAACTTATGACTCTCTCTCTCTCTCCATGTATACAAAATATATAATATATATATATATTCCCTGTATATATATATTTTCAGTAAATGTTCCTAGAATGAATAAATGAAGGAACGAACTTCTACAACCTCCTCTCTGTTTCACCTAACACATAGATACAAGCAACAGTGATGATTCTGATATTTGCTTAGCCATTATATTGCCCTAAAGGCACTGCCCTCCAAATGAAGGAATAGGGCTACCTACATGTCATAATGGAAGAAGGTAACAGTTAAAGCAGTTAGCAAAGGCAGTGAGCGGCACAGTGAGCCAGCTGCAGGCTGTGTGTGTGTGGAGGGGGTGGTCTTCAGGGGGGAGTGGAGGAGATGGAGTGCTTTGGCCACTACAGTGGTTGTCAAACTTCAGTACTGATAAGAAGCAGTGATTCTGATTCAGTAGACCTGGGGTAGGGGCGACCATCCACGCAGGTTTGTCCAAGACTTTCCCAGTTTTAGTACTGAAAGTCCAACGTCTGGGGAAACCCCTCAGTCTTGGGAAAACCCAGATGATTGGTCACTCTGGTTCTGAGTCAGTTATTGTAAAAACAACACCCCCAGGTGTTTCTGATGCAGGTTGCCCCCAGGCCACACTTTGAGACACTGCAACATGAATAAAAGGTTTGGTGGAGGCCCAACTTGCCTCACTAACTCTGATCTCCATTCTGATACCAAATAATAGGGTTGGCTCAGCTGCTGCTGTTCTCTTTCCAACCTTAGCTAAAAGGAACACTTTGTAAGGCTTCAACTGATTCAAGAAGATTGAAAATACAGGGCTAAGTGATTAAACCTCTTACAGATGGAAGAACATTTAAATGCCTGAATTGCCTGAGTACTTTAAAAATAAGGAGAAATGGCCAAATTGTATCACCCAGGAAAGTCTAAAATAATCAACTAAAAGGAACCACTCAGAAGGTGAGTGGCGTAGTGTCATTTCTTCCCAGTCTGCTGACCACTTCAATGGCTATGGGCAGAGCTGTTAAGTGATCTATGAAATGTTAACCTTTCTATCATGGCTGCAGATGCTGTCACAGGAATAAATTTGAATTCAGTCAATGAAAGTGTGTCAGAGGACACCAATCTCTCTCCTCAATCATCTCCAATTCTTTCAAAGATTTTCTGCTCAGTTGTCATTACGATTTGAAATGCATTTCAGTTTCTTCACCTTACATTTCGTAGTTGAAGTGTGTACAATTAAGGATACAACCTTTAGTTTCAAATAAGCCAGTCTGAAGACAGACAACTACCTAAGTAGAGGTGTATTTGCAATACAGGGGCTATTTACGGTTTGTGGTATGTGTCAGCGGGGATGTGGAGAAATTGGAGCCCTCATACGTTGCTGGTGGGAATGTAAAATGGTGCAGCTGCTGTAGAAAAGTTTGGCAGTTCCTCAAACAGTTCAACATAGAATTACCATATGACCCAGAAATTCTATTCCTAGGTATATGCCTCAAAGAATTGAAAACAGACTCAAACAAATACTTGTATGCAGATGTTCACAGCAGCATTATTCACAATGGCCAAAAGGTGGAAACAACCCAAATGTCCATAGATGGATGAATGGTTAAACAAACTGTGGTATATATACATACAATGGAATATAATTCAGCCATAAAAAGGAATGAAATCCCTTCATCCAAAGTGGAGTTCAGACACATGCTACAACATGAATGAACCTTAAAGACATCAGGTTGAGTGAAATAGGCCAGGCACAAAAGGACAAATATGGTATGATTCCACTTACATGAAATATCTAGAATAGGCAAATTCATAGAGACAGAAAGTAGGCTAGAGGTTACCAGGGACTAGAGGAAGGGAGAAATGAGGAGTTATTTTTCAATGGGTACAGAGCTTCTGTTTGGGGTGATGAAAATATTTTAGAACTAGATTGTAGTAATCATTGTACAACAATATGAATGTAGTTAATGGCACTGAATTGTACACTTACACATGGTTAACATTTTATGCTATATATATTTTAACCTCAATTAACAAAAACAAACCCTGGTAGTGAGTAGGCACTAAGTAGTTGGGGGTGGTGGTAAGCTGGAGGAGAGGATGAGAAGCCTGATGCCCTGAAGGGAGTTGCCTGGTAAGCCTGTAGTTTTGAAGATAGGATTATGTAGGGCCCAGAACACTGCAACAAAGATACAGAAGGTAGTATATGAGGTGCCACTCAGGTGAGTGGTGCAGGTAGTCCTTGGAGCACACTTCCATAAGCTACAGAGTACAATGATGGGTAAGTGATCAGCAAAGTCCTGTTAACTGGAAATTTGAGTGAGTGAACAAGCATCTAGGAGCCTAGCGTAGCACCTAGTAGGTGCTCTAAAAATTGTGTTGCATTATTTTATTTTATTTTTTTTTTGCTGTACGCGGGCCTCTCACTGTTGTGGCCTCTCCCGTTGCAGAGCACAGGGTCCAGACACACAGGCTCAGCGGCCACGGCTCAGGGTCCCAGCCGCTCCGCGGCATGTGGGATCTTCCCGGACTGGGGCACGAACCCGTGTCCCCTGCATCGGCAGGCAGACTCTCAACCACTGCGCCACCAGGGAAGCCCTAAAAATTGTGTTGCATTATTGATTGATGGGAGGAGTGCTCAATAAATCTTTTTGAATAAATAATTTCATATTATTGCCTCTTTTTGAGATGCCTTTTTCCTCCGTCTCTGAGGAAATCCTGCCCCCCCAACCCTCAAAACTTGGTATAAACACAGCCTCCTCTGTGAAGGCTCTCTTGATTTCATGTCCCCTACCCTAAATATGTGACCTCTCCTGTGACCATGAGGAGTTATGGAGAGGCATTAGTGCCATGGTTCCAGGGAATATTAACACTGGGGCAGCTAGGCGAGAAATGTCAGGAATGGTCACAGGTTTGCACTAGGAGTTTGTACACAGAAGTTAGGGTTGCTACAAGGGAAGGGAGTTGAGGGTCAACCAACAACAAAGTAAGTAAGGGCAACCCCCTCCCCCCTAGTGATTGGTCAGAAAAATGAACGTAAGCTACAACTGGAGGGAAACCAGTCAACCGATAACAAAGTACCCCAGCCCTAGCCCCCTGATTGGTCCCAGTGACACATTCAATCCACATAACAACCCTTCTCTTTGTCTTTACATTAATGTATGGCCTTGTCTCCTTCTGGAACATTCTTTCTTTTCCCATCTCTGCCTGTGGAAATCCTGCCTTGTTCTTCAAGACCCAGTTCAGGCTGAAGCTCCTTTTATGAAGCTTTCTCTGTTTTCATGTCTCCCATCCCCAACAGGAAGATGAGCCTGCTCATAATGCAATGAAAAGGAGATATGGGGGCACCAGACCCGGAGTGCAGGGCATTGTTGGAGGCGGTGGGATAAGAGAGATGGGAGAGTGCTGGAAGGAGACTCAGGTTTTGCATTAAGATTTTGCACCTGCGTTTGTTCATTTACGTTGTGGTTACTGTACATAACAAAGCAACCAACCCTGGCCTCTGAGGGTAAGAACTAAGCCAGTGAGATAGGAGCACAGGTATGAAGACAAGGAGTAGGCAGTGATACCTAAAAAGAGAAGGTAAAACTACTCATTGGCAGAGCTAAGATTTGAACCCAGGTTCTTTTGGCTCTAAAACCCATGAAGTCATTCTTTATATCAGTTGTTCTCAGACTTCAGTATGCATTTGAATTACCTAGGGAGCTAGTTAAAATGCAGATTCCTGGGCACCATACCTGAGATTTTGATTCACTATATTAGAGCCCAGGAATTGGCATTTTAATAGACTCCCCAACTGATTCTGAACTCAGTTGTCCAAGGACCACGTTCTGAGAAACTTTTCTGTTTCCCAGTGCCATGACCTCAGTCCTTAACCCATCTTCATTCATCTTTAGCAGTGTGATAGACATCTCATTTTAGAAAAGACTCTTTTCCCCATTGATTGGTCTTGGCACACCCTTGTAGAAAATCAATTGACCACAGATGTACAGGTTTATTACTGGACTCTCAGTTCTTTTTCAATGTACAATATATCTCAATTATCTATATTTCTATCCTTATGCCAGTACCACACATCTTTTTAAATTGAGGTAAAGTTCACATCACATATAAATCACCATTGTAACCATTTTAAGTGTACAATTCAATGGCTTTTAGTACATTCACAATATTGTGCAAACATCACCAATATCTAATTCCAGAACATTTTCAACATATCAAAAAGAAACCCTGTACCCATTAAACAGTCACTGTTCATTCTGCTTCCCTCACTCCCAGCTCCTGGCAACCACTAATCTGCTTTCTGTGTCTATGGATTTGCCTATTCTGGACATTTCATATAAATGGAATCATACACTATACAGCCTTTTGTGTTTTCAAGGTTCATCCATGTTGCAACGTGTCAATACTTTATTCCTTCTTATGACTGAATAATATTCCATTGCATGGATATACCCTATCCATCAGTTGATGGGCAATTTAATCATTTCTGCTTTTTCACTCTTATGAATAATGCTGCTATTAATGTACACGTTTTTTTGTGGACATATATTTTCATTTCTCTAGGAGTGAAATTGCTGGGTCAGATGGTAACGCTATGTTTAACTTTTTGAAGAACTGCCAAAATGTTTTCCACAATGGGTGTCCTACTTTACATTCCTACCAGCAATGTGTGAGGGTTCCAATTTCTCCACATCCTTGCCAACACTTGTTGTTTTCTTTTTCTTTTTTTTTTTTAGTTATAGCCATCCTACCAGGTATGAGATGGTATCTCAGTATGGTTTTGATTTGCATTTCCCTAATGACTAATGATGTTGAGCATCTTTTCATGTGCTTATTGGCCACTGGTATATTTTGTTTGGATAAATATCTATTCAACTCCTTTGCCCATTTAAAAATTGAGTTGTCTTTTTTGTTGTTAAGTTGTATGAGTTCTTTATATATAATATTTATGCTAAACCTTTATTAGATATATGATTTGTAAATATTTTCTCTCATTTATGGGTCGTCTTTTCAGTTCCTTGATAGTGTTCTTTGATGATCCAAAGTTTCAATTTTGTTAAAGTTGAATTTTTGTATTTTTTCTTTTATCATTTGTGTTTCTGTCATATTTAATTATAATTCATTACCAAATTCAAAGTCATACAGATTTTACCTTTATGTTTTCTTTTAAGAGCCATATAATGAATTATTAAGCCATATAATTTTAGCTCTTGATTTAGGTCTTTGATCTGTTTTGAGTTAATTTTTTTATATGATGTGAGGTATGGGTCCACCTTCATTCTTTTGTATGTGGATATTCAATTGCTCCAGCACCATTTGTTGAAGAGACTATTCTTTCCCCATTGCACAATCTTGCCACCTCTTCAAAAATCAATTTTGTGTTGGTTAAAGGTGTTGGTTAAGCCTATACACCTATAGAGTGTATAGGTTTCTATCTGACTCTCAATTCTATTTCATTGACCTTACATGTCTATCCTTATGCCAGTGCCACACTATTTTGATTACTGTAGCTTGTAGTAAGTTCTGAAATTGAGAAGTGTGACTCCCACAATTTTGTCCTTTTTCAAGATTATTTTGGATATTTAGGGTCTCTTGAAATTCCATGTAAGTTTTAGGATAATCTTGTTCATTTCTGCAAAAAAAGGCAATTGCATTTTGATAAGGATTGCATTGAATCTGCAGATAGCTTTAGGTGATATTGTCATCTTAACAATATTTAGTCTTCTAATCCATGAACATAGTATGTTTTTCCATTTGTTTAAGTCTTCTTAATTTCTTTCAACAATGTTTTGTAGTTTTCAGTGTATAAGTCTTACACTTCCTTGGTTATATCTATTCCCAAGTATTTTATTCTTTTTGATCTTATTGTAAGTATAACTGTTTTCTTAATTTCTTTTTCAGATTGTTCATTGCTAGTGTACAGAAATACAAAAGATTTTGTATGTTGGTCCTGTATCCTGAAACTTTGCTGAATTCATTTACTAGCTCTAGAATTTTTTTTTTTTAATTTTCTGTATGTAAGATCTTTTTTTAATTTTCTGTATGTAAGATCTTTCACCACTGGGTATAATGTAAGCTGTGAGTCTTTCATAAACACTCTTTTTCAGGTTGAGGGATTTCCGTTCTATTTCTGGATTGTTGAGTGTTTAAACCAACCTTACATTCATGGGATAAATCTTGCTTGGCCATGGTATATAATTCTTTTCTTATGTTGTTGGGTTCATATTGCTAGGATTTTACTGAATGTTTTGCTTCTATATTTATAAGGGATACTGGTCTTTAGTTTTATTTTTCTGTGTGATGCCTTTGTGTTCTCTGTCAGAGTAATACTTCATAAAACGTGTTAGGAAGTTTCCCTTCTTTTTAATTTTTCTGGAAAGTTTGAGAAGGACAGGTGTTTATTTTTCTTTAGACATTTGGCAGAATTCACCATTGGACCATCTGACCTTGAGTTTTTCTTTGTGAGAAAATTTTTTTATAACTCGTTCAATCTCTTTACTTGTTACAGGTCTAAACAGATTTGCTACTTGTTCTTAAATCAATTTCAGTAGCTTTCATGTTTTTAAGAACTTTCCCATTTCATCTAGCTTATCTTATTTGGCGACATACAATTATTCATAGTATTCCCTTGTAATAATTATTTCTATATAGGTTGCTGGTAGCACCTCCTCTTTCATTCCAATTTTAGTTTTGTAAGACTTCTCTCTCTTTTTTTATTGGTCAGTCTAGCTAAAGGTTTGTCAGTTTTGTTTATCTTTTCAAAGACAAAATTTTGGTTTCACTGATTTACTCTATTGTATTTCTATTCTCTATGTTATTTATTTCTCCTTTAATCTTTGTTATTTCCTTCCTTCTATTTGCTTTTGGTTTAATTTGTTCTTTTGTGTGTGTGTGTGTGTTTCTCAAGGTAGAAGGTAAGATTTTTGGTTTGACATCTTCTTTTTTAATGTAGGCATTTACAACTATAAATTTCCCTCTGAGTACTGGGTGAATTTCATCTCCTAAGTTTTGAAATGTTGTGTATTCATTTTCATTCATCTGAAAGAATTTTCTTATGTGCTTTGTGATTTTTTTAATCCCTTGGTTGTTAAAAAGTATGTTGTTTAATTTCAACACATTTGTGAATTTCCAAATTTTCCAAATTTCCTTCTGTTATTGATTTCTAATTTCATTCCACTGTGGTCTGAAAACATATTTTGTATGATTTATATACTCTTGAGAGGGCAGACAGCAGAAGAAAAAAGAGCTACAATCCTGCAGCCCATGGGAAAAAAACCACAATCACAGAAAGATAGACAAAATGAAAAGGCAGAGGACTATATCTCAGATGAAGGAACAAGATAAAACCCCAGAAAAAAAACTAAATGAAGTGGAGATAGGCAACCTTCTAGAAAAAGAATTCAGAATAATGATAGTGAAGATAATCCAGGACTTCGGCAAAAGAATGGAGGCAAGGATTGAGAAGATACAAGAAATGTTTAACAAAGACCTAGAAGAATTAAAGAACAAGCAGAGATGAAAAATACAATAACTTAAATGAAAAATACACTAGAAGGAAACAATAGCAGAATAACTGAGGCAGAAGAATGGATAAGTGACCTGGAAGACAGAATGGTGGAAATCACTGCCTGGAACAGAATAAAGAAAAAAGAATGAAAAGAAATGAAGACAGCCTAAGAGACCTCTAGGACAACATTAAACGCACCAACATTCACATTATAGGGGTCCCAGAAGAAGAGGAGAGACAGAAAGGACCCGAGAAAATATTTGAAATGATTATAGTCGAAAACTTTTGTTTTGTTTATCTTTTCAAAGACAAAATTTTGGTTTCACTGATTTACTCTATTGTATTTCTATTCTCTATGTTATTTATTTCTCCTTTAATCTTTGTTATTTCCTTCCTTCTATTTGCTTTTGGTTTAATTTGTTCTTTTGTGTGTGTGTGTGTGTTTCTCAAGGTAGAAGGTAAGATTTTTGGTTTGACATCTTCTTTTTTAATGTAGGCATTTACAACTATAAATTTCCCTCTGAGTACTGGGTGAATTTCATCTCCTAAGTTTTGAAATGTTGTGTATTCATTTTCATTCATCTGAAAGAATTTTCTTATGTGCTTTGTGATTTTTTTAATCCCTTGGTTGTTAAAAAGTATGTTGTTTAATTTCAACACATTTGTGAATTTCCAAATTTTCCAAATTTCCTTCTGTTATTGATTTCTAATTTCATTCCACTGTGGTCTGAAAACATATTTTGTATGATTTATATACTCTTGAGAGGGCAGACAGCAGAAGAAAAAAGAGCTACAATCCTGCAGCCCATGGGAAAAAAACCACAATCACAGAAAGATAGACAAAATGAAAAGGCAGAGGACTATATCTCAGATGAAGGAACAAGATAAAACCCCAGAAAAAAAACTAAATGAAGTGGAGATAGGCAACCTTCTAGAAAAAGAATTCAGAATAATGATAGTGAAGATAATCCAGGACTTCGGCAAAAGAATGGAGGCAAGGATTGAGAAGATACAAGAAATGTTTAACAAAGACCTAGAAGAATTAAAGAACAAGCAGAGATGAAAAATACAATAACTTAAATGAAAAATACACTAGAAGGAAACAATAGCAGAATAACTGAGGCAGAAGAATGGATAAGTGACCTGGAAGACAGAATGGTGGAAATCACTGCCTGGAACAGAATAAAGAAAAAAGAATGAAAAGAAATGAAGACAGCCTAAGAGACCTCTAGGACAACATTAAACGCACCAACATTCACATTATAGGGGTCCCAGAAGAAGAGGAGAGACAGAAAGGACCCGAGAAAATATTTGAAATGATTATAGTCGAAAACTTTCCTAACATGGGAAAGGAAATAGCTACCCAAGGCCAGGAAGCACAGAGGGTCCCAGGCAGGACAAAGCCCAGGAGAAACACACAAAGACACATAGTAATCAAATTGACAAAAATTAAAGACAAAGAAAAATTATTAAAAGCAGCAAGGGAAATACAACAAATAACATATACGGGAATTCCCATAAGGTTAACAGCTGATTTCTCTGCAGAAATTTTGCAAGCAACAAGGGAGTAGTATGATATATCTAAAGTGAAGAAAGGGAAGAACCTACAACCAAGAATACTCTACCCAGCAAGGATCTCATTCAGATTCGAAGGAGAAATCAAAAGCTTTACAGACAAGCAAAAGCTAAGAGAATTCAACACCACAAAAACAGCTCTACAACAAATGCTAAAGGAAGTTCTCTAAGTGGGAAACACAAGAGAAGAAAAGGACCTACAAAAGCAAACCCAAAACAATTAAGAAATGGTCATAGGAACATACATATCGATAACGATGTTAAACGTGAATGGATTAAATGCTCCAACCAAAAAACATAGACTGGCTGAATGGATACACAAATAAGACCCATATATATGCTGTCTACAAGAGACCCACTTCAGACCTAGGGACACATACAGACTGAAAGTGAGGGGATGGAAAAAGTTATGCCATGCAAATGGAAATCAAAAGAAAGCTAGAGTAGGATTTCTCATATCAGACAAAGTAGACTTTAAAATAAAGACTATTGGGCTTCCCTGGTGGCGTAGTGGTTGGGAGTCTGCCTGCTAATGCAGGGGATGCGGGTTCGTGCCCCAGTCCAGGAAGATCCCACATGCCGCGGAGTGGCTGGGCCCGTGAGCCATGGCCACTGGGCCTGTGTGTCCGGAGCATGTGCTCCACAACAGGAGAGGCCACAGCATTGAGAGGCCCGTGTACTGCAGAATAAATAAATAAATAAATAAATAAATAAATAAATAAATAAATAAAGGCTATTACAGGAGACAAAGAAGGACACTACATAATGATCAAGGGATCAATCCAAGAAGAAGATATAACAATTTTAAATATATATTCACCCAA
>NW_020172466.1:95325-103827 GCF_003031525.2 Neophocaena asiaeorientalis asiaeorientalis | reverse complement strand
TGCTAAAGGAAGTTCTCTAAGTGGGAAACACAAGAGAAGAAAAGGACCTACAAAAACAAACCCAAAACAATTAAGAAATGGTCATAGGAACATACATATCGATAACGATGTTAAACGTGAATGGATTAAATGCTCCAACCAAAAAACATAGACTGGCTGAATGGATACACAAATAAGACCCATATATATGCTGTCTACAAGAGACCCACTTCAGACCTAGGGACACATACAGACTGAAAGTGAGGGGATGGAAAAAGTTATGCCATGCAAATGGAAATCAAAAGAAAGCTAGAGTAGGATTTCTCATATCAGACAAAGTAGACTTTAAAATAAAGACTATTGGGCTTCCCTGGTGGCGTAGTGGTTGGGAGTCTGCCTGCTAATGCAGGGGATGCGGGTTCGTGCCCCAGTCCAGGAAGATCCCACATGCCGCGGAGTGGCTGGGCCCGTGAGCCATGGCCACTGGGCCTGTGTGTCCGGAGCATGTGCTCCACAACAGGAGAGGCCACAGCATTGAGAGGCCCGTGTACTGCAGAATAAATAAATAAATAAATAAATAAATAAATAAATAAATAAATAAAGGCTATTACAGGAGACAAAGAAGGACACTACATAATGATCAAGGGATCAATCCAAGAAGAAGATATAACAATTTTAAATATATATTCACCCAACATAGGAGCACCTCAATATAAGGCAAATGCTGCTAGCTATAAAAGAGGAAATCGACAGTATCGCAATAATAGTGGGGGACTTTAACACCTCAGTTACACCAATGGACAGGTCATCCAGACAGAAAATTAATAAGGAAACACAAACTTTAAATGACACAATAGGCCAGATAGATTAAATTGATATTTGTAGGACATTCCATCCTAAAACAGCAGATTAAACTTCTTCTCAAGTGCACACAGAACATTCTCCAGGATAGATCACATCTTGGGTCACAAATCAAGCCTCAGTAAATTTAAGAAAATTGAAATCATATCAAGCATCTTTACTGGCCACAATGCTATGAAATTAGAAATAAATTTTAGCAAAACAAAACGTAAAAAACACAAACACATGGAGGCTAAACAATACGTTACTAAATAACCAAGAGATCACTGAAGAAATCAAAGAGGGAATCAAAAAATACCTAGAGAAAAATGACAATGATCCAAAACATGGGATGCAGCAAAAGCAGTTCTAAGAGGGAAGTTTATAGCAATAAAAGCTTACCTCAAGAAACAAGAAACATCTCAAATGAACAATCAAACCTTACACCTAAAGGAACTAGAGAGAGAAGAACAAACAAAACCCAGTGTTAGTAGAAGGAAAGAAATCATAAAGATCAGAGCAGAAATAAATGAAATAGAAACAAGAAAAACAACAGAAAAGATCAATAAAACTAAAATCTGGTTCTTTGAGAAGATAAACAAAATTGATAAACCTTTATCCAGATTCATCAAGAAAAAGAGGGAGAGGACTCAAATCAATAAAATTAGAAATGAAAAAGGAGAAGTTACAACAGACACCGTAGAAATACAAAGCATCCTAAGAGACTACTACAAGCAACTCTATGCCAATAAATTGGACAACCTGGAAGAAATGGACAAATTCTTAGAAAGGTGTAACCTTCCAAGACTGAACCAGGAAGAGACAGAAAACATGAACAGACAGATCACAAGTAATGAAATTGAAACTGTGATTAAAAATCTTCCAACAAACAAAAGTCCAGGACCAGATGGCTTCACAGGTGAATTCTATCAAACATCTAGAGAAGAGTTAACTCCCATCCTTCTCAAACTCTTCCAAAAAATTGCAAATGAAGGAACACTCCCAAACTCATTCTACGGGGCCACCATCACCCTGATACCAAAACCAGACAAAGATACTACAAGCAAAGAAAATTACAGACCAATATCACTGATGAACATAGATGCAAAAATCCTCAACAAAATACTAGCAAATAGAATCCAACAACACATTAAAAGGATCATACATCATGATCAAGTGGGATTTATCCCAGGGATGCAAGGATTCTTCAATATACGCAAATCAATCAATGTGATACACCATATTAACAAATTGAAGAGTAGAAACGATATGAGCATCTCAATAGATGCAGAAAAACCTTTTGACAGAATTCAACACCAATTTATGATAAAAACTCTCCAGAGAGTGGGCATAGAGGGAACCTACCTCAACATAATAAAGGTCATATATGAGAAACCCACAACAAACATCCTTCCCAATGGTGAAAAATTGAGAGCGTTTCCTCTAAAATCAGAAACAAGACAAGGATGTCCACTCTCACCACTATTATTCAACATAGTTTTGGAAGTCTTAGCCACAGAAATCAGAGAACAAAAAGAAATAAAAAGAATACAAATTGGAAAAGAGATGTAAAACTGTCACTGTTTGCAGATGACATGATATTATACATAGAGAATCCTAAAGATGCCACCAGAAAACTATTAGAGTTAATAAGTGAATTTGGTAAAGTTGCAGGATACAAAATTAATGCACAGAAATCGCTTGCATCCCTATACACTAACAATGAAATATGAGAAAGAGAAATTAAGGAAACAATCCCATTCACCATTGCAACAAAAAGAATAAAATACCTAGGAATAAAACTACCTAGGGAGACAAAAGAACTTTATGCAGAAAACTATAAGACACTGATGAAAGAAATCAAAGATGACACAAACAGATAGAGAGATATACCATGTTCTTGGATTGGAAGTATCAATATTGTGAAAATGACTATACTACCCAAAGGAATCTACAGATTCAATGCAATCCCTGTCAAATTACCAGTGGCAGTTTTTATGGAACTAGAACAAGAAATCTTAAAATTTGTATGGAGACACAAAAGACCCTGGATAGTCAAAGCAGTCTTGAGGGAAAAAAACAGAGCTAGAGGAATCACACTGCCTGACTTCAGACTATACTACAAAGCTACAGTGATCAAGAAAATATGGCACTGGCACAAAAACAGAAATATAGATCAATGGAACAGGATAGAAAGCCCAGAGATAAACCCACACATCTATGGTCAACTAATCTATGACAAAAGAGGCAAGGATATACAATAGAGAAAAGACAGTCTCTTCAATAAGTTGTGCTGGGAAAACTGGACAGCTACAAGTAAAAGAATGAAATTAGAACACTCCCTAACACCATACACAAAAATAAACTCAAAATGGATTAAAGAGCTAAATGTAAGACTGAACACTATAAAATTCTCAGAGGAAAACATAGGAAGAGCACACTTTGACATAAATCACAGCAATATCTTTTTTGACCCACCTCCTAGAGTGATGGAAATAAAAACGAAAATAAACAATTGGGACCTAATGAAACTTAAAAGCTTTTGCACAGCAAAGGAAACCGTAAACAGGACAAAAAGGCAACCCTCAGAATGGGAGAAAATATTTGCAAATGAAGCAACTGACAAAGGACTAATCTCCAAAATATATAAACAGCTCATGCAGCTCAATGTCAAAAAACAAACAACTCAATCAAAGAATGGGCAGAAAACCTAAATAGACATTTCACCAAAGAAGACATACAGATGGCCAAGAGGCACATGAAAAGTTGCTCAACGTCACTAATCATTAGAGAAATGCAAATCAAAACTACAATGAGGTATCACCTCACACCAGTTAGAATGAACATCATCAGGAAATCTACAAACAATAAATGCTGGAGAGGGTGTGGAGAAAAGAGAACCCTGTCACTATTGGTGGGAATGTAAATTGATACAGCCACTATGGAGCACTGTATGGTGATCCCTTAAAAAATTGAAAATAGAATTACTATATGACCCAGCAATCCCACTACTGGACATATGCCCAGAGAAAACCATAATTGAAAAAGACACATGCACCCCAATGTACATTGCAGCCCTATTTACAACAGCTAGGTCATGGAAGCAACCTAAATTTCCATCAACAGAAGAATGGATAAAGAAGATGTGGTACATATACACAATGGAATATTAACCATAAAAAGGAATGAAATTTGGTCATTTGTAGAGACGTGGATGGACCTAGAGACTATCATGCAGAGTGAAGTAAGTCAGAAAGAGAAAAACAAATAGCGTATATTAGCACATATATATGGAATCTAGAAAAATGGTACAGGTGAACTAGTTTGCAATGCAGAAATAGAGACACAGATGTAGAGAACAAATGTATGGGTACCAAGGGGGGAAAGCAAGGGGTGGGAGGTGGGGCGTTGGATGAACTGGGAGATTGGGATTGACATATATACACTAATATGTATAAAAGAGATAGCTAATAAAAACCTGCTGTATAGCACAGGGAACTCCACTTCACTGTACTGAAAAAACTAACACAACATTCTAAAACAACTAAACCCCAATAGTAAATAAATAAATAAGTAAATAAATATTCTTAAATATATTGACACTTTTTTTAAAGTGTGTTTTGTCATTTATAATGTCCTACTTATTGTATAATATAAAATAGTAAGTTTCCAATATGGGCAAAGATTATGTTCAAAATCTTATTTAAGTTTTTAAAATTATATTCTATTCTAAGCTATAATACAGTTTTGGTGGCAACATCTAGAACTTTCTTCCCACCTGAAATACCTTTTTGTCCTTAAATTTCAATTCAAAATTCAGTTGGAATTGATAATATTCCCCAGAAATTAGCACATATTCAGAAAAACTTCAGACAAGAACCAACTGTACAATATATCTGTAATGAGCTACTTAAATCATGTTATCACATGCAATTCTAGTTTTAGTCTGTACTTCTATATCATGAAAATTAAAGGATTTTGCCACATTTCTATACATCTTAGTCACAGAATAGCAAGACTTGAATTACTCTTTTTGTTGTCATTCATCCAATGATGGACACTTAGGTTGTTTCCATCTCCAGGCTATTGTAAATAGAGCTGCAATGAACATTTTGGTACATGACTCTTTTTGAATTATGGTTTGCTCAGGGTATATGCCCAGTAGTGGGATTGCTGGGTCATGTGGTAGTTCCATTTTCAGCTTTTTAAGGAACCTCCATACTGCTCTCCGTAGTGGGTCTATCAAGTTACATTCCCACCAACAGTGCAAGAGGGTTCCCTTTTCTCCACACCCTCTCCAGCATTTATTGTTTCTAGATTTTTTGATGATGGCCATCTGACTGGTGTGAGGTGATACCTCATTGTAGTTTAGACTTGCATTTCTCTAATGATTAGTGATGTTGAGCATCCTTTCATGTGTTTGTTGGCAATCTGTACTTTTTCTTTGAAGAAATGTCTATTTAGGTCTTCTGCCCATTTTTGGATTGGGTTGTTTGTTTTTTGATATTGAGCTGCATGAGCTGCTTGTAAATTTTGGAGATTAATCCTTTCTCAGTTGCTTCATTTGCAAATATTTTCTCCCAACCTGAGGGTTGTCTTTTCATCTTGTTTATGGTTACCTTTGCTGTGCAAAAGCTCTTAAATTTCATTAGGTCCCATTTGTTTATTTTTGTTTTTATTTCCATTTCTCTAGGAGGTGGATCAAAAAGGATCTTGCTGTGATTTATGTCATAGAGTGTTCTGCCTATGCTTTCCTCTAAGCGTTTTATAGTGTCTGGCCTTACATTTAGGTCTTTAAACCATTTTGAGTTTATTTTTGTGTATGGTGTTAAGGAGTGTTCTAATTTCATTCTTTTACATGTAGCTGTCCAGTTTTCCCAGCACCACTTATTGAAGAGGCTGATTGACACTTGTTTTATAGCTTAACGTATCTTCTATCCTGAAGTATGTTCCATGTACACTTGAGAAGAATGCATCTTCTCTTGTTATTAGGGGGAACGTTGTTCCGATGTTTGTCATGTCTGCTTGGTTAATAGTGTTTTACAAGTTTTCTATATCCTTGCTGATCTTCTGTCTAGTTATTCTACCCATAATTGATAATGGTGTGTTAAAATCTCCAACTACTATTGTTGAATTGTCTATCTTCCCCTTCAATCTGTCTGTATATGTTTCAAGTTCTTTGGATTTCTGTTGTTAGGTACACATATATTGGTAATTGTTATATCTTCGTTTTGGATTAATCATTTTGTCCTTATGAAATGTCTTACTTTGTCTCTCTAAATAATGTTTGTCTTCATGTCTATTGTGTCTGTTATTAGCCACTCCAGCAATCTTTTGGTTACTGTTTGTGTGATATATCTTTCCCTCTACTTTTACGTTCAACATCTATTTATCTTTGATTCTCAAATGAGTCTCTTGGACTTTCCTGGCAGTCCAGTGGTTAAGACTCTGTGCTCCCAGTGCAGGGGGCAAGGGTTCAATCCATGGTTGGGGAAGGCCCTGCATGCCGCAAAGTGTGTCCAATAAATAAAATAAAATAAAATAAAATAAAATAAAATGAGTCTCTTAAAGACAGAATCCAGTTGGATGTTTTTAAATATACATTTTATTTTTGTTTATTTATTTTTGGCTGCATTGGGTCTTTGCTGCTGCACACGGGCTTTCTCTAGTTGCACCAAGTGGGGGCTACTCTTCATTGTGGCGCACAGGCTTCTCATTGCAGAGACTTCTCTTGTTGTGGAGCACGGGCTCTAGGCATGTGGGCTTCAGTAATTGTGGCTCATGGGCTCAGTAGTTGTGGCTCACAGGCTCTAGAGTGCAGGCTCAGTAGCTGTTGCACATGGGCTTAGTTGCTCCATGGCATATGGGATCTTCCTGGACAAGGGCTCGAACTGGTGTCCCCTGCGTTTGCAGGCAGATTCTTAACCACTGTGCCACCAGGGAAGCCCACCAGTTGCATTTTGATTTTTATCCATTCTGCTAATCTCTACCTTTTTCTTTTTTTCTTTTGCTTTTTTTTTTGCAGTACGCGGGCCTCTCACTGCCGTGGCATCTCCTGTTGCAGAGCACAGGCTCCGGACGCACAGGCTCAGCAGCCATGGCTCATGGGCTCAGCTGCTCTGCAGCACATGGGATCTTCCTGGACCGGGTCATGAACTTGTGTCCCCTGCATCGGCAGGCAGACTCTCAACCACTGCACCACCAGGGAAGCCCTAATCTCTACCTTTTCATTGGAGAGTTTAATTCATTTATATTTAATATAATAACTGTTAAGATAGGATTTATGCCTACCATGTAGCTATTTTTTCTATGTGTCTCATGTCTTTTTTGCTTTGTTATTTCTCAATTACTGCATTCTTTTGTGTTAAATAGATATTTTCTAGTGTATTATTTTAATTCCTTACCTTTTTTCCCCACTATATATATATATTTTTAGTATATTTGTGGTGACTCTAGGGAGTATAATTAACCTCCTAATCTATATCAAAATAGTTTACATTATAACCAATGGAACTTCAATAATGTAAAAATCTGCTCCTACATTGCTTCATCCACCCCTCTTCTATCCATATTATTGTCACAAGCTACATCTTTATATATTGTGTTCATCAACATAGATTTATAATTTTTGCTTTATGACGTTGTCTTTTAAATCAGATATTAAAAAATTAGTTACATGTAAAGAGTACATTTGTACTGTCTTTTATATTTTCCTATGTACTTATTTGTGAGCATTCTTTATTTCTTCATGTTGATTCAAGTTAATATCTTGTGTCCTTTTATTTCAGCCTGAAAAACTCCATTTAGTATTCTTGGAGAACAGTTCTGCTAGAGATGAACTCTCTCAGTTTTTGTCTCTCTTAATTTTTCCTTTATTTTGAAGGTAGTTTTGCCAGATATAGAATACTTGGTTGACCTTTAAAGTTTTTTCTTCCAGCACTTTTAGAATGTCATCCCACTGCCTTCTTGCTTCCATGGTTTCTGCTGAGAAATCAGCTGCTAATCTTATTGAGGGGCTCTTGTGTATGCTTACTCATTTCTCTCTTCCTGCTTTCAAAATTCTTTGTCTTTTGACAGTTTGATTATTATGTGTCTCAGTGTGGATATCTTAGTGTGTCCTACTTTGATTTCATTGAGTCTCTTTTATATGTAATGTGTTTCATCAAATTTGGGAGTTTTTCAGTCATATTTCTTCAAATATTCTTTCTGCCTCCTTTTATTTTTTTCCTTTCCTTCTGGGACTCACAGTATATGTATGTTGGTATACTTCATCATATCCCACAGGTCTCTGAGTTTCTGTTCAGTTTTCTTCATTCTTTTTTCTTGCTGCTCCTCAGACTTGGTAATTTCAATTGATCTGTCATCATATTCATTGACTCTTCTGTTCTAATATGCTGTTGAGCCCCTCTAGTGAAATTTTTATTTCACTTGTTGTACTTTTCAACTCCAATATTTCTATTTGATTCAGTTTTATAATTGCTATCTCTTTATACTGTCTATATAAAGAGACACTATTCTCCTAATTTTCTTTAGTTTCTTTAGAAATTGTTTCTTTTCCTTCTTTGAACATATTTAAAATAGCTGATTAAAAGTTTATATCTAGTATTGCCAATGTCTGGGCCTACTCATGGACAGTTTCTATTGCTTGGTGTTTTTCCTGTGTTATGGCCATAGGTTTATTTC
>NW_020172466.1:92903-95019 GCF_003031525.2 Neophocaena asiaeorientalis asiaeorientalis | reverse complement strand
TCCCAATACTGGATATTTTAAATAATATAATTTGACAATCCTAGAAGTTATGTTGCTCCCTCCCTGCTCAAATCCCCAGGGTTTGTGGTTATTGCTGGTTTTTGTAGTTGTTTTTTGTAGTTCTTTGCTTGTTCAGTGAATTTTCTGAACTAATTCAGTAAGCTCTATATTCTTTGTCATATGTGGCCAGTGACGTCTATGCTCAAGTAGCTTAGAGGACAACTAATGACTAGGTAGAGATTTTCTTAAATGCCTAGAGCTAAAAATCTCACAGTCTTTGCCAAGGGACTCTGCAAGCATGTTGGACACACTTTCAACTCTCAGCCAAACACTTTACAACTCTGCATTAGCTTATGCTTCCTGCTTGCACAGAACCACAAATCAGCCAGGGGTGGGTGAAAGTTTATGGCTTTCTCAGGTCTTTCTCAGGTCTTTCCTATGTGTATGCACAGCCCTATGCATGTGCCTCGTCTTCTAGATTATAAGAAGAAATATGTACTAGCTTTTCAAAGTCCCTATGGACAACTCATTTTTCAGTTTTTCCTTTTAAGCTTTTCAGGTAATCTATGGTTTGCTCCAACTGTTATCCATTACCTTAGGCATCTATCACATTAAAACACTTGCTGAAGTCTTCACAAAGTTAATTTCTCAATACTCCAAAGCAACATATCATTTTGTTTACATTATTTCCTAGAAAACCAATGAAAAGTAAATTTTAGCTCAGTTCAAGTCAAACTATTTCAAAACAATACAATTTTCTAAGCACTTTAAATGTAACTGAGGATCAAGTTAGCAAGCTTTCCCAGAGTCTGGTTGCTAAATCATTTTAGGCTTTAAAAAAAGAATATTTAGAACTAGCAGTAAGTGGGAGAATGCTAGCACAGTAAATGAAAGTGACAATGATGCCTTGCCATATCAAGATTCAAAGGTATTAACCAACTTCAAAGCTGTGAAATAGTAAAGGTACAGTATTTGTGATGGAAATAGTCTGAGACACAGTTTAGTCCTAGGTTTGTCTGACTCTGGAGACTATTTTCTTTAATTACTAGGTTATATATTTCCTCTTATCTCTGTCATGTCAATTATCTGATAAAAATCTGGATTTACTGGATCAAGGCTAAACTCTTCTTCTGACTTTCAAGCTCCTCTCCAATTTTTCTTCCACCTGCCTAGCCAGATTTATTCTCTGCTAATTCCTAAAGCAATCATCCTATTTAGTCAGATCACAGTATGCATACTGTGATTCAAATCTGTCATATTCATTTCTCATTCTGGGTCTTCACTTACCAGGAGTGCCCAAATCTCAACCATCCTCCAGAAGCCAGATCAAGACCCATCTCATGTACAAAGCTTTCCTGATGTAGTCCTCTGAAAACGTATAGAATTTATCATCGTAGCACATAATTTTTCCATCTGGTTTATTTTTCAATGATTTAAAAATTGAGGTATAATTTACATACCATGAAATTCACCCTTTTAGAATGTACAGTTCAGTGGTTTTTAGTATAATTCACAAAGATATACAACCATATTTTTATTGCCTACTCTTCACCCCATTGGTGAGAGAGGGAGTCTGACCCTAAGATTATGGGGATGGCCAAGCACATGACACCTGACACTGGACAGATGAGATTGACAGCAGTTTACTAATCACGTATACTCAATCCCCAGGGGAAGGCACATGTCACACAGGGTCACAGAGGAGTTGTACTTGGGAACAGAATGAATATGCAGGGGCTGTGGGAGGCAGACTTTGTAGTATCAGGAATGTGGAGTGATCCTTGGTTCCCACATGAGAATGTGATTGGTTTGTTTGAATAATTTCACAGAATGGCAGGGAACTGAAACCTTTTACTTAAAGATAAGCAAGAATTTTGCCTGGTCCCTGTGATAAGGAGGGTTATTTAGCCAGGGGACCTTATCCACAGGAGTAGACTGGGGAGGATGGCTTACAGTTAGGCTATTAGATCCACACCTTCCTCCTCACTTTAGATGTCAAGGAAGTACATAATATTGATCTACAAACCATCTCCACTTTCTAGAATATTTTTATCACTCCAAAAGAATCCCCATGCCCATTAGCCCATTCCTCCTTTTGTCAGATGTAGGCAACCAT
>NW_020172466.1:80475-92369 GCF_003031525.2 Neophocaena asiaeorientalis asiaeorientalis | reverse complement strand
TTTTAGTTGCGACTGGTGGGCTCCTTAGTTGTGGCATGCAAACTCTTAGTTGTGGCATACATGTGGGATCTAGTTTCCTGACCAGGTATTGAACAAGGACCCCCTGCATTGGGAGCTCGGAGTCTTAACCACTGCCAGCAGAAAAGTCCCTGAACATTCTTGATTATGGTACTTTTGTGGTAAGTTTTGAAATTGGGACATGTGGGTTCTCCAACTTGTTTTTCTGCTTCAAGGCTTTTTGGGCTATTCTTGGTCCCTTGCATTTCCACATACATTTTAGAATCAGTCTGCCAATTTCTGCAAATAAGCTACCTGGGATTTTGATAGGGTTTGTGTTGAATCTGTAGATTAATTTGAAAGGATATTACCATCTTAACAATATTAAGTCTTCTAATCCATGACCATGGAATGTTTTTCCACTTATGTAGGTCTTCTTTAATTCCTTTCAACAGTATTTTGTAGTTTTCCATGTAAAAGTCCTATAGTTCTTTTAAAAAATTATTCCTAAGTATTTTATTTTATTTTATTTTATTTTCTAGCCATGCCACATGGCATGTGGGATTTTAATTCCCCAACCAGGAATCAAACCCACATTCCCTACATTGGAAGCATGGAGTCTTAACCACTGGACCGCCAGGGAAGCCCCAGTATTTTATTATTTTCGATGCCAGTGTAAATGTAATTGTTTATTTAATTCATTTTCAGATTGTTTATTGCTAGTGTATAGAAATACAACAAATTTTTGTATGTTGATTTTATTTCCTACAGCTTTGGTAAACTCATTTATTAGCTTTAAGAGGTTTTTTGAGAGTTATTTGGGTTTTTCTATATACAAAATTCTGTAGAATTTGTTCTGTATACAAGATCATGTTATCTGCAATAGTTTTATTTCTTCTTTTCCAATCTGGATGACTCTTATCTCTTTTACTTGTCTAATTGCCCTGGTTAGAACCTCCAGTCAACTGTTGAATAGAAGTGGTAAGAGTGGACCTCCTTGTCTTGTTCCAGATCTTAAGAGGAAAACTTTCTGCCTTTCAACATTAAGTATGTTGGCTGTGGGTTTTTCATCGATGCCCTTTATTAGGGTGAGGAAATTTCCTTCTATTTATAATTTTTTGAATGTTTTTGTCATGAAAGGTATTTAATTTTGTCAAATGCTTTTCCTGTGTCTGTTGCGATGATCATGTGGTTTTTGTCCTCTATTTTATTAATATGCTGTGTTACATTGATTTTCTTTTTTTTCTAACATCTTTATTGGACTTGCTTCCATGTCCTGGCTATTGTAAATACTGCTGCAATGAACATTGTGGTACATGACTCTTTCCACCAATTGATTTTCATATGTTGAACCAGCCTTCCAGTCCTCCGATAAATCCCACTCAGTCATGGCGTATGATCCTTTTGATATGTTGCTAGATTTAGTTTGCTACTATTTTGTTGAGAACTTTTACATCTATATTCATAAAGAATATTGGTCTGTAGTTTTCTTTTCTTGTAATGTATTTGTCTTATTTAGGTATCAGAGTAATACTGGGCATGGAACTTTGAAGGAGCTCTGCATTAGTTAGGGTGCTCTAGAGAAACAGAACCAATAAGATATATATATGTGTATATAGATAGAGATGTAGATTTATTATAAGTAATTGGCTCACACGGTTATGGAGGCTGAGAAATCCCATGATCTGCCATCTGCAATCTGGAGATCCAGGAAAGCCAGTGGTATATTTCAGTCTGAGTCCTAAGGCTTGAGAACCAGGAGAACCAATGGTGTAAATTCCAGTCTGGGTCTGAAGGCCTGAGAACCACAGGTACACAGGGGACAAGAAAAGATTGATGTTCCAGCTCAAGCAATCAGGCAGGAAGAGCCGAATTCTTCCTTGCTTCACTTTTTTGTTTATTTAGGCCCTTAATGTATTGGATAATGCCACTCACGCTGGGGAAGGCAAACTGCTTTACTGAGTCCACAGGTTCAAAATGCTAATATCATCCAGAAATACCCTCACAGACATACCCAGAAATAATGATTAGCCAAATATCTGGACACTTTGCGGTCCAGTCATGTTGAGACATAGAATTAACCATTACAATCTCCAACCTCATTTTGTTTGTGCCTCCTCCTAATTGGCTTCTGGGGAGTGTGCCTTTTTGTTACTGGTCTCTTCGTGGAGGGTGCTTTTGGGGGGGCCTTTTTGTCAATGCGTGAGGCAGGGGAGCTTTTTCTTATTTGCATAAAGATTCCATGTTAACATTGGCCTTGCCTTTCCCTGTACTCAGAGTAATCTATAAGTTAAATGTTGTAAACAAAAAAATTACCTTTGCCCTTACTACCTATCTGTTCAACTCCCCCCTCCTCCATACCACTCCTGAATGTGGGAATATTTAGACAATACATTTAGATAAAAACACTGCTTAGGAAGAAGGGTGATACTGTTCTTTACTGCATGGAGTATGAAACAAACAAAACAATAAACAGATAGGCAGGATGAGGAAAAAAGGTTGCTTTTCAGCACCTCTCTAGTTGGGTGTTCATAATGAAGCTTCTTAAATTTGTACGAGCATAAATTCAGTGTAAGACCTATTCATACATATGTGAATGTATTTTAAAGTCAAATAGAAACATTGCAAAATTATCTTGTCAGAAGAGTTGACTAAAAGTGCATTGTACTCAAATTCTGTTACTTTGTAATATATTACAAATCATCAACTGCTCTTCTCACAGCATAATTTATGGATGATTTCATGATAAAATTAAATGGGAGAAGCCAGAGTGTGACAGTGAATGTTTTAAATGTATTTTATAATGCTCAAATCTAGTATTAGGAGACTAAAAATTAATTGTTCTAAAATAAATTCCAGATGGATACAGTTTAAAAGTAGAAGATGAAGCCTTAAAACCACCAAAATAAAAATAAGTGAAGGGACTTCCCTGGTGGTGCAGTGGTTAAGAATCTGCCTGTCAATGCAGTGGACACGGGTTCAAGCCCTGGTCCAGGAAGATCCCACATGCCACAGAGCAACTAAGCCCATGCACCACAACTACTGAGCCTACGCTCTAGAGCCTGCAAGCTACAACTACTGAGCCTGCATGCCACAACTACTGAAGCCTGCGTGCCTAGAGACCATGCTCCACAACAGGAGAAGCCACCACAATGAGAAGCCCGCGCACCACAAGGAAGAGTAGCCCCCGCTGACGCAACTAGAAAAAGCCTGCGAGCAGCAATGAAGACCCAACGCAGCCAAAAATAAATTTTTAAAAAAGTGGATAATCTTTCTACAAATATACTACATAACAATAAAAAATTCCTATTAAAAATATTATAAACAAAATTAAAAGGTAAAGAACATTCTTGGGGAAATATTTGTAAAATATATTATAAATAACCAAATTTGACAAATCAATAAGGAAAAGTTAAATATTCTTATAGAAAAATGATCAAAAGAAAAAACAGTCCTCAAAACAAGAACATAAGAGGCTAATAAATGTATGAAAAATTGTTTAACTTCACTAGTATGTCCATAGTGTAAATGCCCAACAATTAGCTTTTTTGATTTTAATATAAGCGCCTGACATTAAGCTTTTGATTTTTGAGGCATCCATTTCAAAGACATCTGTCTTCAATAAACACATTGCCAGTTGCACAAGTAGATACAGAGCCAGGCCACCCTGCCTGTGAAGTTCCCCTTTTAGAAAGCCCTGGGTGACCTAGATAACTGACCCATTACATTTCCCTTCCTGTGATTTAATTCCTGCTCTTACGTTTTAAATTCACCAATAAAGGGTGAATCAAGGGAAACCTTGGACACTTCACACTTGAACCCAATAAAGGCAGAACCCCAGGTCCACACAATATCTTTTTACCTGTGACCTCTCCATGTGGCCCTCAGACATGTTGTGTACTGTCCAGAATGTGTAAGTAACATATCTCGTTTTCTCAAAGTTCCTGATGGTTGTTGCAGAAGTGGGTCTTGCAATCGTAATAAGAACTGCAAGGGCCAGTTGGGGAACTGTCTATGGGGGCACCTCACAGGTAGCATAGGCCCAGGTAAGAGCCGCAGGCATTCCTAGCTGATAGCATCACTATCAATAGGTGGAAACCAACACAAAACAATGTCGAAGAAGGGTATTTGTCAAAATGACATGATGCTATTTTTCCTTATTAAATTGGAAATGATGAAAAGGCATGATGACTTTCAGGACTTCTTCGAGTGTAGAGAAATGGGTACTCATATATTGTTGGGGGAAGTATACACTAGTATAAGCATTTTGATAGGCAAGTTAGCTAAACTTATAAAAATATTTTAAAATGTGTATATCTTAACAATTTCACTTCTAGGAATTTAACCTAAGGAAAAAAGTATGAGATGTAAACAAAGAGAATGTATAATAATGCTCATATCAGTATTATTGATATAGGAAAAATTAGAAATAGCCAATCCATTATTATTTGATATTTAGAATCAATAAATTGTATTATATACATGTGATGGGATATTCTGAAACCATTAAAAATCATTGTAGTGGACACTATTATGTGCATACAGATCCTGCTTCAAGACAGAAGGCCTTATTCCTCCAGCAGCTAGCAGAGCTGCTGGCAGATTGTCCTCAGCTGTCAGCCTTTTCTGGGAACTCAGCCCAAGAGAGTGACCTATCCCAAGGTTAACACTCTCTTCCAAGGTGCAGTTTGCATTCAATGACCAGTCAATGCTGGAATATAAAGGTTCAGCCTCCTTGTTCCAACTGAGGACAATTCTGGGAGATTATTCCAGATTCAGAGCTCCCTATGTGGTCTGCTAAGGCCCTGTGACTGCTTTGCAACCCAACATCTCTCTTTGTCCAATATTGTTTCCTTTCCTTCCTTCAACAGGTGTTGATCTCAAGAGCACTCTCTAATATGCTTTTGCCGAGTTGGAGTCTGATTTCTGGGAAATTCAATCTACAACAGTTGTGTTGAAGAATATTAACATGGGAAGATATTAAAAATATTTCGCTAAATTAAGAAAGCTGACTGGCCATGGCCAATTAAACTAACTGAAAAATCCTTTTGATACAGACCTCTGTGAGTGCAAGATAAAAATATACAAACATTTTTTAAATTGCATAACTGAGTTCACAAGAAATCAAGGAAAACTCTCAGACGCCAGAAATGAAGAGGAAATGGAAAATCAGAGTTGTAATCTTGTGAGTGGGAGTTGTGGTTACCCTGGGAAGGGAGGTTTTGTTTTGTTTTGTTAGTTTTTTGGGTTTTTTTTAGTTTTAATAATAAATTTTATTCAACCCAATATGTCAAAATGTCATTTTAAAATGTAGTCTATATAAAACATTATTAATGAGATTAAAAATTTTTTTTGCACATTAAGTCTTTAAAATCAAGCAGGGAAGGGAGTTTCAACTTTTAAGAACCACAGGGACAGGAGATGAGGTCTGGGGCCCAAGGGTCTCATCATACATGTCCCCTGGAAGGGCTGTACTCTGTATAAATTTTGGAGTAGAAAAAAATCTGCATCTTTGGCATAGGGAAACAAGGAAGTTTATCTGACTGACTAAATCAAAGATGGAAGAAAAAATTTCCTCTGAGAATTTAAAGCACAGGTCTGGAACTCATGTGAGCTTTGGGTTTTAATTTATCCTACCTGCATGACCAAGGAACCTGTACACTGAGGCTCTTGGAAGAAGCAAAGGTAAAACTGCTTTGAAGGGCTGCTCCCACAACACAGACTGTAAGAGTTTTTCGCAGAATATTTTTAAAGCCCAATTAAAGAAGATATTTCAATTTTAAAAAACCTACAAGATTTAGAGAACAAACGTATGGACACCAAGGGGGGAAAGTGGGGTGGTGGTGGTGGTGTGATGAATTGGGAGATTGGTATTGACATGTATGCACTAATATGTATAAAATGGATAACTAGTGAGAATTTACATGACTCTTTTTGAATTATGGTTTGCTCAGGGTATATGCCCAGTAGTGGGATTGCTAGGTTGTATGGTAGTTCTATTTTTAGTTTTTTAAGGAACCTCCATACTGTTCTCCATAGTGGCTGTATCAATTTACATTCCCACCAACAGTGCAAGAGGGTTCCCTTTTCTCCACACCCTCTCCAGCATTTAATGTTTCTAGATTTTTTGATGATGGCCATTCTGACTGGTGTGAGATGATATCTCATTGTAGTTTTGATTTGCATTTCTCTAATGATTAATGATGTTGAGCATTCTTTCATGTGTTTGTTGGCAATCTGTATATCTTCTTTGGAGAAATGTCTATTTAAGTCTTCTGCCCATTTTTGGATTGGGTTGTTTTTTTTTGATGTTGAGCTGCATGAGCTGCTTGTAAATTTTGGAGATTAGTCCTTTGTCAGTTGCTTCATTTGCAAATATTTTCTCCCATTCTGAGGGTTGTCTTTTCGTCTTGTTTATGGTTTCCTTTGCTGTGCAAAAGTTTTAAGTTTCATTAGGTTCCATTTGTTTCTTTTTGTTTTTATTTCCATTTCTCTAGGAGGTGGGTGCTTTATTTTTAAAGAGCTTTTCTGTATTGTTAAAGTTTCCTACTTGGATCATGTAAGCATGTACTTTTGTTCTAATTAGAAAAAAATCAAATAAATTTTACTTAGGATGCAGTGTAGAATAATAACTTGCCTAGGCTATTGCAATAGCCTCCTAAGTGGTCTCCTCATTTTCATTCTTGCCTCCAAATACATCCTCTTCTCCAAAGAACTTAGAATAAAATTCAAGTTCCTAACCTTAGCCTGTAAGGTTCTACATGACATTGCTGCAGCCTACATTTCCAACCTTACCTCCAGTCACACTTGCCAGATTCATTCTACTTCAACCACACAGGCTTTAATTTCCTTGAACTCTACGCTCCAGGTTCTTTCCATCCTGGGTCTTCACATTTGCTACTCCTTGCACTTAGAAGCCCTACCACCCTCCTTCCCTCAACACTCTCTTTGCCTGGCTAAATCCTAGTTATTCTCCATGTTTCAGCTGAGTATGAAATCCTTAGGGGAGCCTTTTCTGACCTCCTTCCCCAGACTAGGTTTGGTTTCTCTGATATTCTCAAAGCACGCATTGTTCTCCTTCATACTAATAATAAACTTGAAAATATGTGTTTATGTGTTTACTTGGTTACTGTTGGTCTCCCTTGCTAAACTACTTGCTCCATGAGCACAGGGACCACATCCGGTTTGCTCATTGCCATATGCCCAGCATATAACATAGTGCCAGGCATGTGGTAAATGCTCAGTGAATATTTGTTGAAAGAATGCATTAATGAGTGCATGAATGAATGACTGAATCTTCAGAAACGCAACTAGAGATTATAAAACCAAAAAGGGGGGTGAAAAAGTTCATGAAGGAGAAGGCTAATAATATGCCACAATCGTGGTTTTAACTTCCTTTTGTATTCTCTTTTTCTACATTTGCTTTAATGGACTATTCCCCTTTAAAGAGAGAAAAGTCCTGTGAATTAGCTTAAAAAAACAAAACAGCAACGATAACAAAGTTGTTACTTCTGAGGCCAAGGACAGTGAAGTAGGATGATTTGAAGATGGGTATAAATTACTGGATCACATTTCATTGTCCTGAAGCTCTGTTTCATCATATAATTGATACAGTACAACATAACCAAAGCCCAATTCAAGTTGCCCTGGATATGCTCTATCTTCTCTTCCAGGGACAACTTGTACACATGCAGTCAGCTTGAGTAATAATGGTCTTTGTAATTAGGGCCACTACATAGAAAGAAGAGATACATTTTCCACTGACTCACTGTTGCTCTCTAGAGAAGAAAAATATTGGCTACTGCTTAGGCTTACTCCAGAGTTTAAAGTTTAGGGTATAGTCTTAAATTCTTAAAATACAGCCTTTTAAAAAGATGTTAAGAAAGCAAAGTAGGACACGTTTAATTCTGTGACACCATGGACTTAAATTCACAGACACTAACTTCTTTTCAGTTAATCCCACCCTCAGAAGAAAGTCATGGTGGTAATTTCAAAGTCAAATTCTCTACAAGAGCTTGATGTTTTAACATAACCACTTTTTCCAAAATCTCAGTCTTTTCCTTCTATTTGATCTAGTCATAAACTAGATGCTTCGTAGTTATCTGCATAATTAAACCTAGACAATATCTGCTTGAGTATTTAGTCCCTTAATTGTTCACATATTTCCGCTGTTTATCTCTTTTCAAACTTTACTCCCAGGTAACTCCAGAGTTCTACAATGATGTGTGAGACCAAGTCAAGTTATTCATAAATAATTCTAAAGTAAACTTATGCAATACAGTACAGAAGAGGCAGTGTACAAATTCATAACGTAAGTATGTCCAATTACGATATACGAAATGAGAGAGAACAGGATTTGTAAATGCGCCACACTTTTCTTTATATTCCTTTTAAATGTCAAGAAATTCAATTAATATAAACACAGTACTCATAAAGGCATTATTAATAACTATTAGTGCACAAAAGGAAAATATTTTTAACTTAAATAGATCCAAACACTGAGAACAGGACCGAGGAAGCCAAATAACACTGTGTGCTCAAGAGTATTCTTATTCAAGTAAACATGTTGTTAGTATGGCACATCAAACTATTTATAATCCTCTGTTATTTGTATATTCCAGAACAATAGTGAGAGCCTAAACAGAGAACACTCAAAATCATTTGATTAAATCAACAAAAAGGAAACTAAATAAACTTTTCTGGTGACGGTAATGACCAATTGCTATGCACCTGATTGTATCATGGTATAATCAATTGGCTTAAGTTCTTCAAACTACTGAAATAAGTGGACCAACGATTTCATGGTCATATTTCAGTTATTTAGCTGACCATGTAGTAATCTAATTGGTTAGCCTGTAAATTCTATCCAGCTATCACTATAAAAATGGAATAGGTTATTAGTATGAGAAATCAGCATTTCCTACTAGATTAATAGAAATGACTGTAAATGATGAGAATAGCATTAGAATTGAATTTAGGCCCTGCCTGAAATATGTCAGAATAATAAAGAGAAGATAGAAAACATTAACCAATTTTTTCAAAGTTTTTTTAATTTTTTATCAGTGGTATTTTACCACTTTTCCTCCTTATTCATGTTGTTTCAGAAGAAATTAATAAAATCCAACTCTCGTTTCATAGTCATGGTGACCTCGAGAGTCTCAGTTTCAGCAATATAGAAAGCTTTGGCATTGTTGCATTCCACAGGATAGGGAAGAGTTAACAACAGCTTCCTAAAAAACAAAACAAAATAAAAACCTAGAATCAGTGATATCAAGACAATGGGAAGCAATATATATCACCACAATGTTAGGAACCAAAAAACTATTTAGTATACCATTTTTTTGGCCTTAAAAATCCAACCAGTGGTTTTGACCACCCCTCTTTTTTTCTAAATTGACCTCATTTTGCATTATATACACATAGTCTCAGGCTATGTTTATTGGCATAGAAATAGAACCATTGCAACTTTAAGTTGGCTGGATAGATCTATTGCCGGTCATACTTATGTGTAGATGGAATGTGGCTGCCTGATAGAAACCTGAAAATTGGAATGGTTCTAAATAATTCTGCTAACACAACTGAGTCTCTACTACTACATTAGGTGTAGTTATTGAAATTCAGGCCTGGAATGATTTCAATACCAGATCAATGAAAGTGCTTCTCTCTGCCTGTTTCTGTTCTTTCTACTATACATTGGCAAAAATTTCCTGTGAGAGATTGCTGAGTGTAGTTTGCAGTTTATGGCTCAGCTGCCGGATAATTGTATGCTTTAGATGCATGGTTGGGATGAGACATCCATAATTCTGTCATAGTGGTATGAATCTGAATTATGCATAGGGTCGGCACATGCTGGTATCTGAAGAAAATTAAATACATGAAACACTTGTTACCTCACATTCTCAGTAGAGAAGTCTTGAGTATCTCTATAAAAAGTGGGCAGAAAAGCTCTGTTAGAAGGTATAAGGTCCAAATCAGTATAGGAAATGTGGTAATTTTTAGGGGTACTTATTGAATACTTGTACAAAGAACTAGTATTTGAAAACAAAGCCCTTGAAAATCAATTGCTTCTTTGCTCATTTGCAAAGACCTAAGTTCAGGAAACTGGGCTCATTAAAAGTATTTATCACACATCTCTGGAACCTATAGGAGGAATTTTCTGTTACTCTTGCTCCATTCCAGATATTTGGGGTAGGAGAAACAACTCTCTCCACTTGAAGTAATGAAATCACGATGTTTCTTAATATACCCTGTAATATTTGGCATCTCAAAAAAATGGGTGCAAAAACCATTGAGTCTTTTTTTTTTTTTGGCCATGCTGCACAGCTTGCAGGATCTTAGTTCCCTGACCAAGGATCGAACCTGGGCCCACGGCAGTAAAAGCGCCAAGTCCTAACCACTGGACCACCAGGGAATTCCCGAGAGTCCATCTTTTTAAAGTTGTTTACAGTATAGGTTGTACTAGAGTTAGATTTGCTTTATCCCTTATTCTACAAATGATAGTATATTCACTTTTAAAAGAAAGTTTAAATACATGAAACACTTGTTACCTCACATTCTCAGTAGAGAAGTCTTGAGTATCTCTATAAAAAGTGGGCAGAAAAGCTCTGTTAGAAGGTATAAGGTCCAAATCAGTATAGGAAATGTGGTAATTTTTAGGGGTACTTATTGAATACTTGTACAAAGAACTAGTATTTGAAAACAAAGCCCTTGAAAATCAATTGCTTCTTTGCTCATTTGCAAAGACCTAAGTTCAGGAAACTGGGCTCATTAAAAGTATTTATCACACATCTCTGGAACCTATAGGAGGAATTTTCTGTTACTCTTGCTCCATTCCAGATATTTGGGGTAGGAGAAACAACTCTCTCCACTTGAAGTAATGAAATCACGATGTTTCTTAATATACCCTGTAATATTTGGCATCTCAAAAAAATGGGTGCAAAAACCATTGAGTCTTTTTTTTTTTTGGCCATGCTGCACAGCTTGCAGGATCTTAGTTCCCTGACCAAGGATCGAACCTGGGCCCACGGCAGTAAAAGCGCCAAGTCCTAACCACTGGACCACCAGGGAATTCCCGAGAGTCCATCTTTTTAAAGTTGTTTACAGTATAGGTTGTACTAGAGTTAGATTTGCTTTATCCCTTATTCTACAAATGATAGTATATTCACTTTTAAAAGAAAGCAAAGCTCAGTGGTGGTAGCTTCATTGCACTAAAAGACACCTAAAATCAGTTGAAGAAGGAGTTCCAATGATAATGTGCACTTCTCTATCCAGAGAGAAATAAATTCAAAAGAGACAGTGGCCATTGGAATGGTACATTTATCCCTGCATTTTTGTCTAGTCCTTAGTAGTACAGCTTCCCATACTAAAATTTTGAATAGAAACTGTGCAACTTATTTAGGCTCTTAGAAGAAGGAAAATACTGTGTGATATCTGAAGTGAGAGTTATATTTTAAACAATAAAAAATTCTACTAATACTTAATCATATACAATTCATTGAAGAACAGGACTGTATTTTATTTCGGTGTCCCCCCAGTGTCTAGCAGACTTCATAAATGTTTGTTGACTGAATGAATAAACGAATGAAAAGCAAACAGGTCACCACAAAATGATATTTGAATAACTGGTATAAATTAGTACTATAATAAAATATGAATGAACATTTAAACCCAATCCCTCTGCCTCTACTTTGAAAATATATTTGCCTTTTAAGAAGCTACAGTTTAGTCACTGATCAAATGTTTATCCAGTGTTAATTTTCATTAGAAATTATTTAAATGCAAACAATAATATATGAAAGTAAAACCCCCAAATTATCTATACAGTGAACTCTATAGACTCACATGTTTACATTTATATTAGAGAATTCAAGTTGATGTTTCTTTTTTTTTTTTTTTTT
>NW_020172466.1:23806-80369 GCF_003031525.2 Neophocaena asiaeorientalis asiaeorientalis | reverse complement strand
GCGGCACGTGGGATCTTCCCGGACCAGGGCACGAACCCGTGTCCCCTGCATCGGCAGGCGGACTCTCAACCACTGCGCCACCAGGGAAGCCCCAAGTTGATGTTTCTTGCAAGAGATTTAAATAAAGGACAACCTTGTTCTGTACATATTCACATAATGCACTTTTTATTTTATGTAGTTAATAAATTATTTGATTTACATATCTGGGATAAAAAAAGGACATGGCTTTTTTAATGTTTCCTATTGGAGACATAACTATTTTCAAAGAAAGTGCAGAAATAGCTACTGAGCTGCAGTTCACTATTCCATTTAGAAAACATTTTTTTAGGTGTTTACGTCTTTGAATATCAGCCAACTCTCAATCTATTGGGTTGGCCAAAAATTTTGTTCGAGTTTTCTTGGAAGACATATGGAAAAACCCGAAATAACTTTTTGGCCAATGCAATAAATCAAAGGAGCACCGCAAAGGTGAGATAATCTAAAGCAACACACAAACAAAAATTAACTCATATTTGTCTTCAGAGTGTGTTTTTATTATCACATTCAAGGAATTCATTTATGATATTCTTAGAATTCATCTTAAAAACTAATGAAACCCCATATGAAGATAAAGTCAGGAGATTCTGAGACATTATACCATTTCCCCTATCTTTCTTCCTTTCTATCTACTCCATGTTGGGAATCTACATACCAAAACAATGTTGTAAAAAATGAAGAATTCAGCAAACTGTTTTATTTCTTTTCGATCTACAATGCTAAAATTCTGTTTTATTTATAATTTTAATGCAGTTGACTATCAATAGACTGATATTACTAGTCAATTCAGTTAAAATAAATTCACTTGTTTTGCCTTATAGATACATTAGCAGAATGTCCGCTCTTATCTTTCTTGGAGCCGGTAAGCATAGTGTTACAGGTGTCAAAGTTAGAAACTAAAGAAAGTAGATGTGAATATCAATAAACTAAAAAAACAAGACACATTTCCAATAATACAATTTCAGGTAATAGCATGGCTCCAAATCATGTTCAAGTGTTTAGGAAAAGTGATAAAAACTTTAATTCTATCTTCTGTCTTCTATCTTAATTAATGAATCTTTTTCTTAAGAGACAGTACCTTCATGCACTGAGCATTTAATGTATAAGTACTGTAAGATCCAAATGACCTAGTGCAGGCTACATTCTATGTGGAAAAATATCTCTGTGTGAGTCTTTCATTTAGTGAGCTCTGATAAATATCTGGAATGACAGCATAGCCAGAGCAGCTGCCTAAAGATGGATGGAGACAGTGAGAACTGCTAGGGGAACGGAAATTAACTCCATAGTGTGTAGATATGTGTGTGCTTTTAACAAGTGCACAAATATCATGAAAAATTTGACTGTTCATTTAACCAACTTTCCTTGCAAAGTTTGTGTGGAAGAGTAAATGCGCGTATAACATGTAATGGAAAAAAAATTACAATACTCCTTGAAGTGAATGGTAGGAATAGGGAATGTAATTTTTATAATATGAGACATTTTTTTGAGTGAATACATTTTTGAAATTATATTAAGTAATGAGAAAATATTTGATATGTATTCATCTGTAGATCATTCGGGGTTAAATGCATCTACTGTAGAAATCAAGGTTAAGCTATGCATGTTATGTTGGGTTGTTTACACACAGAAGTCTTTTGTACCAGAGATTTAATTTTATTATTTTCTTGAAGCCCTACAATCGACAAAGGACAATTGTAGGTACTGATAATGGAAGGAATTGTAGGTACTGATAATGCTAGGAGCTGACTGCTCCCCGCACCCAGTTTGAAATGTCTGTGAGTTACAAAGAATCACTGCACTCAACCAAAGTGTGCTCACTGCTATATATCCAGATGAAAAGTGAACAAAGCAGTGAGATATTTAGACATTTTATCTAGCACCTGCCAGGTTCTATAGATTCCCTCCTTATAGAGTTAGTTTTGAGAGACAGGGCTGATTTATCCAGGTTTCAAGATAAACATTTTTATCAGAATTTTACCGTATACATTGTGTTCGGGGAACATGATTTGAACTTGTATAATAACAAGACTATTTTGAAAATATCAAATGTTTAGTTGAATTATTCCATTATCATCTGCATTATTTTTAAATGTATTCATGCAACTTGAGGATCTAGTGATAAATTAGCTGTTAGAACGTTTGTTTTAAGCAATTGATAAGACTTTTTGTTGATTTTTAGATGAATATAATCAAATTTAACCTTAGAGCCCCACAGTATCCAATATGCTTAAAGATTGCTTCTTTCATGCCATCACTGTACCAGAAAGCTACATGCAAGACTTACAACTTAAGAGATTTTCACCTCTAGCTATTTTTCCTGACAGATAAGCAAACTGTATCTGAATGTCAAGGACTATTTCTTGGTGGTATCAACCTAATCCAAATGTATGCATGTAAAGTAGGAAAAAATCTAGGTATTTACAAATATATGTTTATATTACCTAGATCAAACATCTGAATGACTGACTTTTTCACTTTTTTTCAGACTTTAGGAGTGATACAAAATAATTATGTACACCTTTATAAAGGATATTGACTAAAGGTTCATTAATATTATAATATTCATTATTCTAGTTCTAAGTTTTACTCACTTATTAGGAGTACGGAGGTCAAGGGTCATTTCCTGAATGTTGAGTTCAATTTCAGAAGTGTTCGTATTTGGCAGTTTAATTTTAATCTGAAAGAGAAAATGAAAAATACTGTTGTCTTGAGGAACAGTTAATTTGAAGAGTGCAGTAAAATACAGGGGAATGAGAAGTAATACTTATTTAATGCCGACTATGTGCCAGACTATGCTCTTTCCTCGTAACAATCTTGAGAAGCAGTGATTATTACCGCCTCCAAAACTATTATAGAAACACTTTGGTTACATGCCTGTACATTCACTGCTTGAAGGTGCATACTAGTGCACCTGCTAGAGTTGGGGACCTTCAACTACTTTTATATCACTGGGTACTTTGTATAAAAAGTGGTTAGTTCTCATGTTGGGTGTGGGTTGGTGATGCCATGTCATAGTCTCCTGGTATAAACTCCCATACACATTTCCTGGAGAAATGTAGGGGTCCAGAAAAGTTGTTAACAGAACAAAAGAGAAATAACAATATGACCCCTACACAAAAATGGGACTATTTATTGATTTAGTAAGATTTCACTTAAAACTGTCTCATCTCAATTATGAGCTAGAAGACTTGAAATCTTGGCTATCTGGTGAGTTCAGAGTTGGAATAGCAAGCATAAAAGCAACAGGTTATAAAGGAAATACATATCAAATAAGTAGTGGCAAAAATTAGAATTCCTTATAAGAAGCTTAAAATAGGCAATGGTGTTTTTGTGATATAAAGTATGTGAATAAATACATGTCTGTGAGTTATATTTTACTTTATTGAACTGTATATAAACAAACATTTGTAAATAGAGCTCTACAGGTCCTACTATCTAAATATATCCTTTAGTTAATATTTTCATTAAACAAAGAATTACCTCCTAATTTATATTTTGAAAATTCATATCTTCTTAATTAGAGATGCTTTGAATGAGAGAAATAGAACATTTCTCAAAGAGGTAGTTATAGGGGCTCTACCTCAAATTAAATGAGCAGTCTACTGGACAAGAAAGACC
This sequence comes from Neophocaena asiaeorientalis asiaeorientalis, assembly GCF_003031525.2. Classification (NCBI taxonomy): domain Eukaryota; kingdom Metazoa; phylum Chordata; class Mammalia; order Artiodactyla; family Phocoenidae; genus Neophocaena; species Neophocaena asiaeorientalis. The sequence goes on along the minus strand of NW_020172466.1, from coordinate 76,715 downwards.
TATTCTTACTTCAATAACATTCAGATCTGATAGTCAGGTTGAGATGTTCTTTAGTTGCAGGATGACTCATTTCACCTGGACTAAGAAGTACAAATATTTGCTTCTTTAGTTTGAAATGTTTATCTCTTTCAAGGTAAAAAATTATTTCCCCAGGGTTGAAATGACATTTGAGTAAGGAAAAAAAATTTATGACAAGTGAAATTTAGATACAACTTTTGGGTAGAACTTCAAAGTGGTTCTTAAAATTGTTTGCAACTCTAGTTAAGGGTAATTCAGAAACAACTCATTAATTTTTCCTCTTGAGGAAATTAAAATTGTGTACTAAAATGGTTTCAGAGGAGGGACAGGAGAAGGAACAAATTAAGTTCCCTAATGATACACATTAATATCTCATAAGGTAGAAGATTCAATGAAGAGTCAACAGAGAAACTCCTCCTGAAACATGAATCAGACTTCTTCAGAAATACTTTTATTGAATACCTGGAAAATAGACATTGTTATTATTGACTTCAAACTGACTGTACCCAAGACCTAACTTGTCCAGTATTAGTAAATACAGTATGTCACTGACCAAACAAAGGGATTGATGTTCCTCTTTTTACATAGGAGGCAAACTGAATTCATTTCAAAGAAAAATTATTTTAATAGGTAAACTAATGAAAATTGCTAAAAATGTTATTGGGAAACTTTCAACCTTTTGGGAGCTCAACCTTTGGAGTCAAACTTGGGCTTGAATTCTGGTTCTGTCACATATTATTGCTTATTAGTTATCTATTGTTGTATAACGAAAACCAATTATACTTCCTCCCCCCTTAATTTAATGGCTCAAAACAACAATAAACTTTTATTATCTTACACATTTTTCATAGGTTAGGAATTCAGGAGTGGCTTAGCTAGGTAGTTCTGGCTTAGTTAGGGTCTATCATGAGGTTGTGGTTAAAATACTGGCTGAGCTGCAGACATCTGAAGGCTTTACTGGGGCTAGAGAATTTGCATCCAAGGTGGCTCACATGGCTGTTGGCAAGAGGGCTCAGTGTTAGGGGAACCACTGACCAAAACCACCCGCCCTGGCCAGGCCCGACAGTAACCACTTGCATGAGTTATCTTACAACAGGAGGTCCTGGTAAGGAATGCGGAACTAACAAGCTACTACCAACCGAAGAATTCGGGAAAGGTTAAAAGGAGACGTCAGTCCATATGTCCTACCAACCTCCCAGAATCCTCCTTGCTGGAATCCGTCTTGGCTGAGCCATGCGCACACCAGCAAGAAGGACCCTGAGTCAGAGTGACTGGTGAGAGACAAGCTGGAAACTAACCCCATTACCATAAAACCTGAGGCTGAGAGCCATGTGGCAGAGCAGTTCTCCTGGGTTCCCTTGCCCTGCTGCTCACCACCCAGGTGCCCCTCCCCAATAAAGTCTCTTGCTTTGTCAGCACGTGTGTCTCCTTGGACAATTCATTTCTGAGTGTTAGACAAGAGCCCACTCTCGGGCCCTGGAAGGGGTCCCCCTTCCTGCAACATCTGTCCTTCACCACATGGACTTCTCCATAGGACTTAGGGCCCTGAGTGTCCTTACGACACAACAGCTGTCTTCTCCCCAGAGTGAATGATCCAAAAGTGTGAGACAGAAACCATGCCTTTTTAAAAAATGTAGCCTCAGAAATTATACACTTTCATTTCTGTAATATCCTATTGGTTATACAGGTCAGCCCCATTCGATGTGAGACGGGACTACACAAAGGGATGAATATCAGGAGGTGAGAATCATTGCGGGCCATCTCAAAGCCTGGCTACCACCATACCCAACACTAACTTCAATTTACACTTCTGCCTTCTGGCCTTATGAATAAAAAGTAACAGGAAAAGAGTCCACTAATTTAAAGTTTGTGAGATCCCTTTTTCCCATGTTCAGCCTGTCTTCGGGCAAGTAGTTGAAATTACTCCTTTAGTCTCTATAGGAATTCACCTTGGGGCTTTCCTAGAAATGGGTAAATGTAGGTCAAATTACTTACAAATTATTTTTCATTGTCATTCATTTATTCTCCTCTATGTGTTGTAAAAGAGCTGGCTTAATATGCCAAAACCTTTGGGGTGGGGTCATTAATGTGAGATTGTCATTTTGAGTTTTAAATTTCCTCTTTATTGTCTTGTTCTTATGCAAAATTTATATGACCAGGTGGTTCTTAAAATCTATAAGTGACTAATACAGGCTCCTCATGTCCTCTGATGAGTGTCTTTGATCATATTTTAAGTTGTTTGAAAATTGAAATGAGAAGGCCAAACAGCAAGTGTTCATTTGAGATCAACCATTTTAGGCTTCCTCCTGAACTGTCATTTCCTGAATGCCAGAACAAAAGAATAAGTGATACATACCTTATATATATAACTTGACCAGTCTATGCTACCTACTGAAATTTTAGTGAAGCTTAAGATATACAGAAAAATTTGGCCTGTCACTTTGGAAGATAGTCTTACTTTACAGGTTCTAGATATTGTAAAAATATTTTCATTTGACAGAAATACAGCAACTACCTCCAATATACTTGATTTTTAGCAAAGAAATTAAGACTATATGAGTTTCCATTTGAAACATAACATTAGGAAACTTTGATTAACAGAAAAAGTTTGGGTAGGACCCATTCTGAATTGCTTCAGTGATTTAATTTCCCATTGTTTTACTATGGAAACGCATGTGAGATATTTTTTCTATTGCAGCCATAATAAATATTTTATAAAAACTCTCAGGAACAATGATAATCTATAGGAAAGTGAAAAAATTTAAAGGTGATGGACCCCCTACTTTGAAATTGTTTAAGTATTTACCTCTGGAGAATAAAAATATAGAGGTATGTGTTCTCCAAAACTAGGACACAAAACCAACAGATATCTTTTAATATTAATGGATACATTTTCTATGAAGTTACCATGGTGAAACATTCCAGTACTATATAGCCATGTCTGTTTCATAAGATCATGGAGCATGACTCCTCTCCTCTCACAGGAGTCAAGAGTAAGCTCAGCTCATTCTGGAGTAAGAACACTCATCTACAGGACCTTCATACTTCTATTGTTTCCCACACTCAACCCCAAACGCAGCCTCACCACCGTTATCTGCCTTGAGACTACCAGAACTAAATTCATTATACTTTTATCTCTATGTGTCAAAATACAGGAGCCTCAGATTTCCAAGTCCTTCCTTATCACCTAATAATTACCATCTGGACTTCTATTTTGTTTCCATTTCCTACCCCTTACCAACTCATGTAACCCTCCCATATGGTCTTCTGGAACACACAGTACAACATCCCCTATTTCATAAGCCTCTTTTAATATTCTCCGCAATTTTTCTTAGTTTAACTGAAATCTGGATCTCCCTTGATGACAGATTCCCTTATAGTCTTCTCAATTTGTGCCTATATTTTTTTCCTCTCAATCCCCTTATATCACCGGGCCTGCCCCCTTCCTTCCAGCTTTTTAAAATAAACCTCATGTCTTTCACACTATACCACCAATTACCCTCCTTGTTGCAACCATCTACCAATTCCTGGGTCAGACCTCCCATCCCAATTTCTCTAAGAATAGTTCTTTGTTCTCTACTGATATTTCTACCATTAACTGCTGTCTTAAGTATTGGTGACTTAAATATCCACTTACATAACATTTCCACCATCCTAGCCTCACTTCCTGATGAGGTGAGATGCCTTCAGGTCTTTGAACAAATATTGCCTTCTCAGTGAGGTCTTCCCTGATCATGCTATTTAAAGTTGCAGCCACTACCTACACTAGTATTCCATATCACTGCCCCTTGCTTTTTTCCCCTTCACAGCATTAATCACCTTCCAATGTACAATAAAATTTATGCATTTATTTTGTTCATTTCTCTCTCCCACTAGTAAGTATGCTCTGTGAGTACAGTGATATTAGAACCGTACCTGGCACATCATAGGTACTCAATAAATATTTGTTGAGTAAATGAATAAGTGAATTTATGCAAAGATGTTTCAATATTAAGAAATTGAATTTACCAATAGATCAAAAGTAAAAACATCATATGATTTCCACAAATCTTAAAAAGACATTTAATCAAATTCATCATCCATTCCTGCTTAGAACTCTTAATAAAATCAGAATAGATGAATAGTTCCCTAACACACAAGCCAAAATTCAATATTGGGCTGGACGAGGAAACATTAGAAACATTCTAACTGAAGGGAGAAATAAGAAATAATACCATTATTTACCACCATTATTTAATGTAGTTCTGGATGCACTAACTCATGCAATTAAACAGGAAAGAGGGCTTCCCTGTTGGTGCAGTGGTTGAGAATCCGCCTGCTAATGCAGGGGACATGGGTTCGAGCCCTGGTCTGGGAAGATCCCACATGCCACGGAGCAACTAAGCCCGCGCACCAGAACTACTGAGCCTGTGTGCCACAACTACTGAAGCCCACACGCCTAGAGCCCGTGCTCCACAACAGAAGCCACCGCAATGAGAAGCCCATGCACTGCAACAAAGAGTAGCCCCCGCTCGCTGCATCTAGAGAAAGCCCACATGCAGCAACGAAGACCCAACGCAGCCAAAAATAAATTAATTTTTAAAAAAGGCAAGAAATAGGAGGTAAAATTATCATTATCTGAGGGAAGAGCATTCCAACTGGAATGAACGCAAGAATCAGGAAATAACTTGACATACTGAAGGCCAGGGTGGCTAGAACGTAATGAAAAAGGAAGAAAATGTGGTATTAGATGAAAGTGAAAAAGTAGGTAGAGGTCAGATCACATAGAGCCTCATAGATTAAGATAAAGATTTTGGATTTTGTTCAAAGTACAATAGGAAGCCATTGGGGGTTCTGGGCAAAGAAGTGATGTGACCTGATATATCACTTTTTAAAAAGGATTTCTCTGGACACTGTGTAAAGTTTTCAAGGGATCAAGAGTGGAAGGAGGGAGATGAATCAAGAGAGAATCATAATGGTCCAGGTGAGAGATGATGGTGGTTTGAAAGATGATGGTAGTTGTGGTGATAATGACAATTAGGTGGATTTAGAATATATTTTAAAAGTAGAGCCAATAAGACTTGCTGATGAATTGCATATGAGGTATAAAGGAAAGAGAAATAAGGAATGATTTAAGTTTTTAGCTTGTGCAATTGGGTGAATGTTGTTGCCATCTCCTGAAATGAGGAAGATCAGTAAGAAAGAGATTTGGGGAAGACAAGAGTTCTATTTTGGACATGTTAGGTTTGAGTTGCCTATTAAACAAGTGGGCAATGTCAAGTAAGTGGTGGGTTATATGAATCTGAAGCTCACGGGAGAGGTCAAGGCTAGAGAGATAAATAGTATTTAAAGCCATGGGACTAGATGGAAAGAGAATAGAGAAAGAAAAAGACATAGGTGTTTTTCACAGACCTAGAGAACTTCAGGCAGGAGAAGAAGAGCCAGTGATCTGGGACCAAAGAAGATGAGGACTGTCCAGTGATTTGGGAGGAAAACCAGGAGAGAGTGAGGTCATTAAAGAGAAAAAAGTGTTTCAAGAAGGAAGGAGTAATCAACAGGGTGGAATACTGCTGAGTGGTCACTCTCATGTCTTCAATCTCTCTTTTTCTAATTTTGTCCAGAACAACTCTTCATTTTTCAGGACTGTCCCTCTTATTGCAGTATTTAGAGCATCCCTGGCCCCTGAGTACTAAATGTCAATAACACTCTGTAGCCAAAAATGCCTCCACCCATTTCTGTAAGTCCCCTAAGGGCCCATACCATGACTACTTCTTTACAGTTTGTTCATTAAGTCTAGTGACATGTAGTAGGCAGTCAATAAACATTACATGAGTAAATGTAGAAAACTACAGGCCAATATCACTGATGAACATAGATGCAAAAACCCTCAACAAAATCCTAGCAAAGAGAATCCAACAGCACATTAAAAGGATCATACACCATGATCAAGTGGGGTTTATTCCAGGAATGCAAGGATTCTTCAATATATGCAAATCAATCAACGTGATACACCGTATTAACAAATTGAAGGAGAAAAACCATATGATCATCTCAATAGATGCAGAGAAAGCTTTCGACAAAATTCAACACCCATTTATGATAAAAACCCTGCAGAAAGTAGGCATAGAGGGAACTTTCCTCAACATAATAAAGGTCATATATGACAAACCCACAGCCAACATCGTCCTCAATGGTGAAAAACTGAAAGCATTTCCACTAAGATCAGGAACAAGACAAGGTTGCCCACTCTCACCACTCTTATTCAACATAGTTTTGGAAGTTTTAGCCACAGTAATGAACGGATTCTTGTCATCAACTGAAAAGCATTCTTAAGTCTCTCCTATCCTAAAAAAAACAATCTCTAAACCGAGCCTCCTCTTCAACAAACCATCTCCTCTCTCTCCTCCCTTTCACTGCTAAACTTTCTCAAAGAACAATCTATATTTGCTGCCTTCTCTTCCTCAATTCCTTTCCACTTCTCAGCTTTCTGCAACCCAGTGTTGGCCCCTACCATGCCTCTGAAGCTGGTCTCTTCCAAAAATCACCAAAGTCTTCTAAACTGATGAATCTAAAAATTTCTTCTGCATCCTAATCCTGCTGTACTTTTCTACAGTGGGAGATAGTTTTATAGTTTTCTCCATCTCTGCATATCCTTCTGAGTTCCTCTTCCTTTATCCATCCCTCAAATATTTGTGTTTTCTATGGTCAACCTGTGAATCTGCTTGCATAGGTTCAGAAGTTTCTGCCAGTTCTGGTTCAAGGATTCTGGACCATATAATTAAAATATTTGATTAAACCTCCTCAAAATGACATAATCAGAATGTAAAATTACTGATTTTATTACCAAGTAATATGTATAAGATATCTTTCACCCTTATTTAATACCTGACCTTAAGCCCATCTCAAACACCCTGTCCCTCTCTCTTACCTCTCTGTCTTTCTCAATCTCTATCTGTGCATCTATCTATCTCTATCTCTCTCATTTTCGGGGACTTTTATTTTCAACTCTACTAATTTTGGTATTATTTAAAATTTTAAATATATATAAATTCCATCATCAGAAATATATTAAGTCTTACAATTAGATTAGCTTTTAAGGGAGGTATTCATCCCCCCTACCATCGTTATAGAAAAATATTATGATATTAACTATAAATGTATCTATATTACTGAAAGAACTATAAGAAATTCAATTGAAGGTTTACTGTGCTGCCTGGAGCTGATAATAAGGAATTGTATTACAGCTGAAATATCCTTCTCCCTGACACACAGTCTGATAAATAACCAGTCAGGTAAGGTTAGCATAATCAGAAAGCCTACCATAAAAAGGTGTCCATCCTCCAGAATTTTAAATGGGAAAGAGAATCCACTCCATTTTCAAGCAGCCAAATCTATTTATTCATAAGAAGTAAATGAAAATGACTGTTTTAACCTTAACAGAGAAATCGGGATTTGAGAAGCATGCCATTAAAGAAAGAAGTGAGTTCTTAGACGACATGCAGACACTTTGCTCAGAATGATTGATAGCTCTTTCTGAGATGAATATGTGTGATAAAACATGTGACTCTTGGTTGTGTCTGCCAGATGGTGACTGACTCCTATGCCATCCCTGACTCTCACCCCGTTCCCAGTGAGGTTTAAAGATGGAGTAAGGCTCATATCCCAGTGAGGAGGTGACAATGAAAAATAAAAAGAGGCTTAATGGCTTGTTTTTAGTCACATTAACATGTCCCCTTATCAATATAGATCCATTATAGTAGGAGCACCAAAATATTATGTATCCATGGCAGCTCAAAAAGAGTATCAAGCCATCTGCAGATTTGTCCCCACTCCTAGGACAAATGATGGGCCATTTGGCAGAATATCAACAAACCTAGCCCCATTCATTTTTGGATTTTAGAGATAGTGTGCTGTTAAACACCCATGGGTGAAAATGGAAATCCACTGACCTACTTCCCCACTGCACCCATCCCCATTTCTGCCACAAATAGTCCTATGGGGAAGCCAGGCTATCTGCTTACATATCTTTGATACCTAAAATTCCCTTTCCACTCTCCCCAACTGGCACCCAAGAGGTCAGGTACCTCAGTAATCCCTGTTTCTCAGGGGTAGGCAGGTTCTCATTCTTCCCATCTTGTTTCTAGGACAGCTTTTTGGCTTCCCCGTCATCATTGTTTGCATTTCTAAAGCCATGTCACAATTCCAACCTCATTTCATTGAGCCGATGTCTCTTAGTTTTCAATACCTAGCCTGGAACTTGAGTTAGAATTTACAATGTCTCTGTTAGAACTATGTCTCTGATTGTTGACCCCGTCCCAAGGGCCATTTATTCTGTCCCTGGTTAGTCCCATTTCTGCAAGTTTCCTAGTATCCCCCTCAACTCCTCCCCCTCTCCAAACATACACATGTTACTTAAAAACAGTTCTACTTCATTCCAAGCCTGATGAAAGCCAGCACTCTGTGGTATTATATTCTAACCCCTGCAGAGAGCAAACACCAACTCTGAAAATCAACATCTCTACTCTCTGTCTTTGAATTCCATAGAGACTTGTATTTCTAACAGCCTGCTGGACACATCCAACAAGATTTTCTACAGGCACTTCAAACTCAATATTACCCGAACTTAATATTTTTCTTATAGAACTTTGTCTTCTTTCTCTTTTGCATTCCATACCTGATCCCTACAACACAAACGAAACCACCTTTGTTTACTCTCATTCCAAAAGTAATAGTAGTTGTAAAAAATATAGAAAATTCAGATGAGCAAATATGAATTTAAAAATCTCTAAGACTACCATCCAGATATAAACCACTTTACCTCCCCATATCTCGATTAATGCCGTCACCATTCACCTAGTCACTTAAGCTAGAAATATGACTCCTGTTTCTCCCTTACATATCACATTCAACCACTTTCTAAATCCTGTCGATACTACCGTGGATCCTTGAACAACACTGGGTTTGAACTGTGTGGGTCCACTTGTATGTGTTTTTTTTTTCAATAAATACATACTACACATCTACAGTTGGTTGAATCCATGGATGCAGAAACACAGATGTGGAGGGCCAACCATAAAGTTAGAAGCAGATTTCTGACTGTGTGGAGGGTAGGCGTCCCAACCCCTGCATTGTTTAAGGGTCAACTGTACCTCTAAAATGTTTACTGAAACCATTCTTTCCTCTCTATCTCCACTGCCATAGTCCAGGCTCTTACTTCTCTTACCTGAATTAGTGCAACTGTCTATCAACTGGTTTTCCTATCACCAGTCTCCCAAACTCACACTCATCTCTTACCATAATCTCCACCAACAACTGGAGTTGCTCTGAAATACACATCTACTTGTTTAACTCACTTACTTTAAAACGTCTAGGAGCTCTAATGCCCATAAAAATAAGTCCAAATTTCATGGTATCTTAGTCTGCTTGGGCTGTCATAACAAAATACTATAGACTGGAAAGTCTGAGAATGCCAGACATGCCAGCATGGTTGGCTTCTGGTGAGAGCTCTCTTTCTGGCTGCCTTTTCACCGTGCTCACATGGCAGGGATAGAAAGCAAGCAGGGCAAGCGCTCTGGTATCTCTTTGTATAAGGGCAGTAATATCATCATGAGGGCCCCACACATGTGACCTCATCTAAACCTAATTACCTCCCAAAGGCTCCATCTCTGAATACCATCACACTGGGAGTTAGGGTTTCAACATATGAATTGGGGGGGGGGCACGATTCAGTCCACAGCATATGGTATGATATTCAAAGACTTTTACAACTACCTCTAAGATGGGTATTCTGTTTTATCTTTTATTACTCCACACCAGTGCATTCTGGGGCTCCAAGAACATCACATATAGTTCTCAAAACACATCATATACTTTCACAGCACTATGCCTTTGCTCATTCTGTTTACTCTGCTTAGACAGCTGTTCCACCCTGGCAAACTATTATGTTCCTCAAATGTCATCACATCCCACCTGTTTTGTGAAGTCTGCTTGGATTTCCTCTTTTTTGTACCCATATCACTTCTATCAAATTCAAACTGCCTGGACTCAAATCGTAGTTCTGCCAGAGTTTAAATGTGTGACCTTAAGCAAGTTATTTAACTTCCTTGTGCTTCAGTAACCTCATTTGTAAAATGGGGATAACAGCACTTATTTCATAGAGTTTTGGCATGGGGAATAATGAGTTACTATGTGCAAAGTTCTTAGAGAAATGCCTGGCACATAGTAAGCATTATATAAATTGTTTTCTGTTACTATATCATGTTAAGTGAAGACAATCAGGATAGAAACTTTTATTTATGGGCTGTAAATGTAGGGAAATGGCTCCACTATGGCATTCTGGCAACTGTGCACTATTCACATAGGCCACATAAGCAAGGCTCAACTTCAGTCTGCCCTAGGTCTTGGCAGAACATCCTGTGATTCTCTTAGAGCATGAGAAGATAGGCAGTCTTGTGAGGAGTTGCCTCAAGGCTGTTTCTTATCTGTCTTTCGACCTTGGAGGCTCCTTATCTTGCAGGAGGATGCCATGATGTTTCAATGAGGCATAGGATTTTCCACCTCCCTTCCCCTGGGTATAGAGGCAGGCTGTTAAACAGCTTAGCTGCAGTCTATAGTTGGCTCTTCAGCAAGAGTGCCTCACTACTTGTGTCACCTGTCATCTGGCTCCTGTAGTTCAATGTTGTCCTGTGGGGCAAAGGGACATGGGGAGCTGATACCATGCTGATCTTGCTTATGCCGTCTGTATAAGTAATCAACTATATCCTTTCGGACTTGTTTCCTTATTGGATGGATGTATGAAAATATGTGCTGCTGCTTATGGACTATTTGACCTCTTAACAGTTAAGCACCTGCAGAGAAGGAGAACCTTATATCTATTTTGTTCAACACTGTATGTCAAGGGTCTGGCCTGTAGTAAATGCTCAATAAGTATTTGTTGAATTTTAAAAATTACAGAAAACAATGATAAATATGTATTCAAGGATATGTATCAAATCCATTATAGTAGAAGTCTTGTGGGGAGGGATGGAGAGTATAGAAGATAAAAGAGAAAATATAATTTAAGATAAAATAAAATAAGACAGAGGCATTCTACTCATGAAGTTTAAGGAAAAACATGCATGTCACCTAGGAGGAAACGCCCTCTAGACTCTCTTATATCAGTGTAAGAGGCATTGTAAGCATGACCTTATTTTCCCAACTGTAATATAAGGAGGAAAGTCTAAATCAACATTTTCAAACTGTGTTACAAAGAGCCTCAGTTTTTCTCCTAGGAGCTGTCTCATAGATGATAGCACCCTTTTAACCAAGGCAGTAGTACGTGTTTTATATGTTAGGCTTTCTCACAGAATCTTGTTTGAAGAAAAGAGTTGGCAGCTAAAAACAAAACAAAACAAACCTGCAAACCACTGGCCTAGTTCTAGCTCTAAAATTAATGTACAGCATGATGACAATAGTTAATAATACTGTATTGAATATTGGGAAATTGCTAAGCGTAGATTTCAGGTGCTATCACCACACACACCCACACACACAAATGGTATGTGAAGAGGTGATATGTTAATCAGCTTGACTGTAGTAATCATTTCACTATGTATATGTATACCAAATCAATATATTGTATACTTTAAATATATACAGTTTTTATTTAGAAAATAAAATGCCCAAATACAGATTAAGGCACGGGAAGTTTGGTAACTACAAACTCAGGAGTAGAGCAGCAGGCATAATTTGGATAATGGAACTCTCTGGGTTGGGGTTAGAAGGAAAAGATGGAAGGTTTGCTGAAGACATACATATTCTTAACTCAGAATTTTGTTTAGGATCAACACTTTGATTTAGGACTCATAAATCTTGCTTTCTTATTTGGAGTCTGGGGAGGGTAAAGGAAAGGTGGTTCTTGTAAATTTTTAAACCCCAAATCAGTTCTTGTATTTAAACAGATTGTTTGTGTTCCTATTACCTTCCTCAGCTTAAGCAGAGGGCTTCTTCTTAAAGTCTCTGGGTCAGATTGTTACATAGAGATCAGGTCCAGGACCCAAATAACATATTTAGCCAATTCTAAGGTGCAGTTTTCCTCACATTTTTATGTTTCTGTTATTGGGATGAATCACACAATGCATATTTAATATAGTAGTATACCTATTTTTCCTATGTTACTAAACAAATGGCACATCTACAATTTGATGATGTCTTAGAGTTGAAAAAATGCCATATTATTAACAGGAATAATAAGCTTAAAAATTGTGCAAGAAATGTCTGAGATGAGGTCATTAACCTCTGCAGTCGGAGTCTTCCCAGCAGGGTTAAGCAATGACAGTGGGTGTCATCATTAATATGCCTATAGGATAAAATTCAAGCTGCAAATCTGTTTTCTTTTTTCTTTTTTGAGAGACAGCTTACCAGTACACCACTGTCCACAATTATTCTTTACTCTTGTTACACTCAATGCTTACCCAAATAGGTCATGCTATTTCATGCCTGGATACCTTTCCATGTGCTCTTACCTCTGTTTGGAATGCCCTTCTTGGAATGCTGTCCACTGGAGAAATCCTATCCACCTGGTGTTTAATCCCTTTCTGCCCTTTCTGCTTCATGTCACCACGTACCTGGTATATGCCTCTAAATATGTACTTGCCATAGTGAACTGCAATGACTTTTTAGGTGTTCATCTCATTACCTGTAAATTCCCTGAGGGTAATTGACTGTTTCTTATTTGTCTTTGTATCCCTAGTACTTAGGACAGTGTCTGGTATGTAGTAGTATTTAAAGATTGAATGTATGAAGAAAAAGAAAGAGAAAAAGAATGCTATACATGTGGTGAAGTGCCATGGCACCAACAAATGTTTCATCTGTTTCTGGCATTCAAAGGTGTCCATGTCTTATCCAAACCATCTGAACTCCTGGCAAACTTAAAATTGTCAACACTGAGTTTAATTGTTAATAATAAAATGGGTTCATTTATGTTAGTTTAGTCTCCCCAGTCAATTATAAGCTCATTAGAGGGAGGGATCAAGCCTTTTTCTGTACATACATGTTGAGTTTTAGATAAATTGTGTACTCCTACTCTGAGGTGTGATTTAGTTTCCAAGATTCTTCATTCAGCACACCTTTATTACTAAATGCTGGGAGCAAGCTGCATGAGGGAAATGGAAAGGCTCACAACAGTTTTATTTATTAAGGGCCTAGAATTTCTTTAGAGTTTAGAGTAATCCGCAATACTAAACATCAAAAACATAATCTTACAGTCATTTAAGAGAGAGAAATTTGAATATTACTGGTAAAACCCTGGGAGCTAATTACTTCAAGATCACTTGAAACCTTAACTCATTAAGTTTGAAAAATCTCCTGAGGTCCTTAAAGACGCTATTCCTATTATGTTATGTGATCCAATTGAATGTCTTAGATTTTGCTAATAAGAGAAAGCCTGAAGTTTATGCAAAAGAGAGAATGCATTTACCTTTTGCTTCAGGAAAAATATTAAGCATCTCCTATGGGTACTTCAGTACTCTGTGTTGTAGAGTATTATAAAAGAGGGAGGGGAAAATACAGATGCACAGCCCCTGATCTCAAAAAATAAATTCCCAGCACCAAACACCAGAATTACTAGTGTATATTGCCAAAGTGAGTTGCATTCCACACTCTTGGTTAGGCCCAGTAAGGAAGTCTTATTGATATTGTTTGTATCGCTACTGTTATTATACAGAAACAGTGGCTTGGCAAAGGATGCTCTTCAACATGCTGTAGTGTCATTCAGATAAGGGAGCCAAGTAACATTTTGGATGTCTTCTGAGAGTGTTAAGTCAGTAGTTCAGATCCAAAATTTAAGAAAAAATCCCCTTTTATGTCCCCCAATGTAAGTTGAGTCATTAAAAGAAATACAGATATAAGAGATAAGACCGATTCAGGGAAGGAAATATTACTTTTTGATTGACTGTCACTCATCAGAAATTAATAACCAATCAGATGACATGTATGGGACAGAACTAGGATGAAAGAAAATTCAGTCCAGATTGGGCAGTTTTATTAGGACTAGAAGTAGTGCGTTATGTCATATGATTCTGTTTATTTGTAAATCTTACCCACATGTGTAAACTTAGTTTATTTTGTACATGTTTGCCAATTTTAAACTGTCTATCCTATTATTCCCTTAGTACCTCAAACATAGCAACCACTATTTTTAAAGGGTTTACAGCCTTGCCTATGGTATTATGTATACAACAGTCAATTTAACTATAATGGTCAAATGGAAAATGGGGAAGAGGGGAGAGGCTTACCAATAGATCCTTACAACACGCAGTTGAAGGGTCCTTTCTGGTCAATCCCAGGAACATATCTTCAGTTCCCACCTGCTGTTTGAACACAATTTCATATCTGAAAAAAAAAGCCAGTGATATAGAGACTCAAATGAAAGAGCAATTTCCTGTCACAGAGCAGAAAACTAGAAACTTATGAGGACATGCTATTACAAAAAATAAAAGGACAAAATAAATAAAGTGCTTGCAGTTTTTCAGGCATGTAGCAGAATATAAGGGAAGAAAAGTCTAGAAATTCAGTCAAAAATACCTAACACTGTCAGGATTTATGTTGTGTATACTGGTTTCTAAAAATAAAGCTTGACTATTTCAGGGCTATACAAATAAAATAGATTGAGGGAACTTCTAATAAGATTCTAATAAGAGTAAAAGCAGAAGAAAAAAGGAAGGTCCTTTCCTGGAAAACAATGGCTCAGAAGAATAGTGAGCCCATAATCCAGGGTTTGATGGATAGATGGAAACATTCCTCTGTTAAATTTAAGCCTCAGAGTAGAGTTAGAAAATCCAGGTTTAGTACTCTTTCTGTCATTAACTGTGTGATCTTGGTTAAGTCACAAACTCATGTGCTCAGCTTCCGGATTTGTACAATTTATGGGAGGGGGTGGGTTTGAACTAAATGATCTCTATTGTGTTTTCTACCTCAAAAATTCTACAGTAGAAACACTGGTAGTGTAGTCAGCACCGGTACAACTATAGTGTTTAGAATCTAGTCCTACAGAATTCTTAGTTCAGTGAAAGGTTTTCCTGGTATTTCACCTCACACATGACAATTCATAAATCTTTCCTTGCCCCCAAATTTGGGACGCCAGGGATAGAGTGGTTTATAGAAACCCCCAGCCATAATGAACTATATGTTTTTATTTTTTAATTTTATTTATTTATTTATTTTGGTCGCACTGCACAGCATGTGGGATCTTAGTTCCCTGATCGAACCCACACCCCCTGCACTGGAAGCACAGAATCTTAACCACTGGACCGCCAGGGAAGTCCCTACCCTATCTTTTTAGATGGAATGAAGTAAGTAAACATTTACAAATATTTGAAGGAAGATTTGGTATTTGACTAGATATAATGAATGAGAGGAAAGCATCAAAGATGATGCTGAGGTTACTCGCTTGGGTGACTGGGTGAACAGTGAAGCCACTAACTGTGATTGGGAATGTAGGTGGAGGGGAAATGGTGAGTTTGGTTTAGGGTGTGTGGAGTGTGAGGTGCCTTGGGACATCCAGGCAAATGTATATAGTAGGCGGTTGGAAAATTGTATCTGGAGACATTGAACTTCTGACCACTTGCAAATAGGAATGCCCAAGGATGAAAAAGGGACTTCTCTGAGTTGGAATAGGGCTAGCAGTAAATAGCTATTTGAGATAGGACACTTTTTTCTTAATAGACTGTAACAGCTACCAGGTATTCACAAAGGTGAAGCCAAGTTAAAACAAAACAGAAAGATATTGATCTATATGCCCAGGACTCCCACATGGATTTGCTCTAGCTATGCTTTCCTCTCATTCATTATATCTAATCAAATACCAAATCTTCCTTCAAATATCTCTCAAATAAAGACCCTCATATTTCTCTCCAAGGCCAGTGACTTAGCTCACGCCCTTATTATTTTTTATTTGGTAACTTGTGATTCTTCTTTTGTGATCTGCCTGTTCACCTTCTTTACCCATTTTCTTCTTTACCAATTGGGACAGTTCGAAATGTATTTGCATAACATAGAAAATAGAGATTAAAAAATCTTATAAAGCAATTTTCTTCATATCCTGACTGGAGTTCTTATTCATTTAAAGCTTTGAAGGATATTCTTTCTACAGAACATCAAACATCAGGATGAAAAATTAAAATTTTCTCAGATTTGGAGCTTGCCACATATGGATGTTTGACATTCATTAAACTATGTGACAAATGAATGACTTAAATCTTACCTTTCATAGGGATGTGTGGGCACTGTATAAACATAACCTGAGATTCACTCCCTTCATACTTAAGATGCAGACAGAAACGTTTTAAAATACCCTTTTTTTTATGAGGTTTACTTTTTTTTACATTGTTTATTTGAAAGCTGGATACTTTTTTTCTACTTAATTAACTGCAGTCTCCCACTGCTTCTATTTTCAGAACTGACATAGAAGATAGAAGCATCTAAGTTCTCAGGTCATTTGCCATAGAAGTTTTCAAGACATTATAAAGCACACTATAATTTAATAAATATTGCCTTTGTTTTTCAAGCTATTCTAAATATTCAAACAAGATTTTATTTTAAAATACATATTTAAAGCTTAGTGTATTTAATCATTAATTTCAATTATGTGTGTAAACACACTTTAATCCTTAACAGTATGAGTGATTTCACTTATTAGTACGAAAGGCTTTTTATGATAATTCTAAAATTCATATTTATAATTTCTACTAAAAGACTAGAAAGCAAGCCTTTAATCCTGCTTGCAAAATATACTAAACATAATCCTAAAATAACTAGTAAATTAGTCCAGGTAACAGCTGATAATTGGTGGCAGAACATAGCCTTTTACTGAAATTGTGGAACACTGAGTAATTAAAAGTAAGTCTTTGACACAAAAACATGGCATAATAATTTAGTTTGTATGAATGCTTGTAATTTAATGGGCTGGTTTTACCCACTGTTACTTCCACATTATACAACTAAATGATATTAAATATAAATTGATAATGGAAATGACTACTTTTCACTTTTTGTTAGATAATAACTGAAAGAAAGGTATTATGTCTTAATATTTGTTTCTGCTCTAGAAGGAAAAAACTCAACAATTACACGTGCCTTCTGTGTGTCACCATAGTCTTACTTTTATGTGGTAGAAGTTACATTATGAATCTTGTCAAAAACAGACTGGTATCAGATGACACATCTAACTTAAACCCCAAAAAACATGTTCCTGGCTTCATTTGACTTACTCTGGTGTTTCTCTAATATCCCACACATCATGGTGCTCTGCCCCTTCTGGAACCTCCTCCGGATTCCAGATGTGCTCACTATTTTCATCACTTGTTTGAGGGATGACTGTGAAGAAAGGGAAGATGAAGTTGAAGCTTTTGCCTGTTTTACCCCTTGAAATTTCTCCTGTTCTTCTTCACACTAAGTTTGGGATCACTGAAGTGAAATATTTTCTATTTGTAATTGCTAGCTTTGTTTTTGGTCAGAGAAGCTAAATTCGTAACAATTGACTTAAATTTTTAATCAACACACAGCCAATACATTGAAGAGTTGTAATAATAATTGTAGAAAATTTGGAAAAGACATATAAGCAAAAAGAAGAAAATAAAATAATCTACAATCTAACCACCCAGAGATGATCAATGATAGCATTCTGGTGTACATCTTTCCAGTCTCTCTCTCTCTCTCTCTCTCTCTCTGTATATGTGTGTATATCTATATCTATATCTATATCTACAGAAATATATATACATGTATGTGTATATACACATATAAAACATATAAATATTTAGTACATAAAATAACATTGTGTATAAAATATATATTAT
Source organism: Neophocaena asiaeorientalis asiaeorientalis (assembly GCF_003031525.2). Taxonomy (NCBI): domain Eukaryota; kingdom Metazoa; phylum Chordata; class Mammalia; order Artiodactyla; family Phocoenidae; genus Neophocaena; species Neophocaena asiaeorientalis. The sequence goes on along the minus strand of NW_020172466.1, from coordinate 58,884 downwards.
ATACAACATATATGCAAAGAAATGTTACACATTTTTTCAGAAACAAATAGGATCATACGTAAAATATTTTTACATAAAAGAACAAATCAAACATGCAATCAATCTGATTTGGATAGAAATACTTTATCTTGCCTTGTGTTTTACTATTTAAAAGTCCCTTGATACCTTTTCCGTGCAAGCCTGACATAGTTCTTTAAAAATATTATCAGTGAAAGAAACTGAAAACAGTAGAGACAATGATCATTCTTAATCCATTATTTTCCTCATATAGACATGGGCTCTAAAGAAAATCTCTCTTATTTGTCCTTTATGTCAACTGAGCACATGCCTGGGGTTTCTACATGTCATATTTAAATGTTTGAAAGTAAATGGGGGCTCACACCAATGAGTACTTGCCAGAGCAGTTGCTGCCAGTGTCTTCGTCCCCACAGTGAGCCACAGCCACCCCCTGCCTCCTCAGGAGTCCCTCCAATAGTAGCAGTAAAGTTTAACCATTCAGAGGACCTTCAAGATGGTGGAGGAGTAAGACGTGGAGATCAACTTCCTCCCCACAAATATGTCAGAAATATATCTACATGTGGAACAACTCCTACAGAACACCTACTGAATGCTGGCAGAAGACATCAGACTTCCCAAAGACAAAAAAATCCCCATGTACCTGGCTGTGTGGCTGAAAGGGTCTTGGTGCTCCAGCTGGGTGTCAGGCCTGAGCCTCTGAGGTGGGAGAGCTGAGTTCTGGACCACCAGAGACCGCCTGGCTCCACGTAATATCAAATGGCGAGAGCTCTCCCAGAGATCTCCAACTCAACGCTAAGACACAGCTCCACTCAACGACCAGCAAGCTCCAGTGCTGGACACCCCAATGCAAACAACTAGCAAGACAGGAACACAACCCTGCCCATTAGCAGAGAGGCTGCCTAAAATCATAATAAGTTCACAGACACCCCAAAATACACCACCAGACGTGGTCCTGCCCACCAGAAAGAAAAAATCCACCCTCATCCACCAGAACACAGGCCCCAGTCCCCTCCACCAGGAAGCCTAAACAACCCATTGAATCAACCTTAGACACTGGGGGCAGACACCGAAAACAATGGGAACTACGAACCTGCAGCCTGTGAAAAGGAGACCCCAAACACGGTAAGTTAAGCAAAATGAGAAGACGAGAAATATGCAGCAGAGGAAAGAGCAAATGAAGACTCAAATCAACAGAATTAGAAATGAAAAAGGGGAAGTAACAACTGACCTGGCAGAAATTCAAAGGATCATAAGTGATTAATACAAGCAGCTCTATGCCAATAAAATGGACAATCTGGAAGAAATGGATAAATTCTTAGAAATGCACAACCTTCCGAGACTGAACCAGGAAGAAATAGAAAATATAAACAGACCAATCACAAGCACTGGAATTGAAACTGTGATTAAAAATCTTCCAACCAACAAAGGCCCAGGACCAGATTGCTTCATGGGTGAACTCTATCAAACATTTAGAGAGAGCTAACACCTATCCTTCTCAAACTCTTCCAAAAATATAGCAGAGGGAGTATGTGATACACCATATTAACAAATTGAATGATAAAAACCATATGATAATCTCAGTAGATACAGAAAAAGCTTTTGACAAAATTCAACACCCATTCGTGATAAAACCTCTCCAGAAAGTAGGCATGGAGGAACTTACCTCAACATAATAAAGGCCATATGTGACAAACCCACAGCCAACATCATCCTCAATTGATTGGAAGAATCAACATTGTGAAAATGACTATACTACCCAAAGCAATCTACAGATTCAGTGCAATCCCTGTCAAACTACCAAAGGCCTTTTTCACGGTACTAGAACAAAAAATTTCACAATTTGTATGGAAACACAAAAGACCGCGAATAGCCAAAGCAATCTTGAAAAAGAAAAATGGGGTTGGAGGAATCAGGCTCCCTGACTTTAGACTACACTACTAAGCTACAGTAATCAAGACAGTATGGTACTGGCACAAAAACAAAGCACAAAACCAGTATGGTACTGGCACAAAGAAATATAGATCAATGGAACAACATAGAAAGCCCAGAGATAAACCCATGCACATATGGGCACTTTATCTTGAGAAAGGAGGCAAGAATAAACAATGAAGAAAAGACAGCCTTTCAATAAGTGGTGCTGGGAAAACTGGACAGCCACATGTAAAAGAATGAAATTAGAACACTCTCTAACACCATACACAAAAATAAACTCAAAATGGATTAAAGACCTAAACGTAAGGCCAGACACTATAAAACTTAGAGGAAAACATAGGCAGAACACTCTATGACATAAATCACAGCAAGATCCTTTTTGACCCACCTCCTAGAGAAATGGAAATAAAAACAAAAAGAAACAAATGGGACCTCATGAAACTTCAAAGCTTTTGCACAGCAAAGGAAACCATAAACAAGACGAAAAGACAACCCTCAGAATGGGAGAAAATATTTGCAAATGAAGCAACTGAGAAAGGACTAATCTCCAAAATTTGCAAGCAGCTCATGCAGCTCAACATCAAAAAAAAAACAAACAGCCCAATCCAAAAATGGGCAGAAGACCTAAATAGACATTTCTCCAAAGAAGATGTACAGATTTCCAATGAACACATGAAAGGATGCTAAACATCACTAATCATTAGAAAAATGCAAATCTAAACTACAGTGAGGTATCACCGCACACCAGTCAGAATGGCAATCATCAAAAAATCTACAAACAATAAATGCTGGAGAGGGTGTGGAGAAAAGGGAACCCTCTTGCACTCTTTGTGGTGATAGCTAATGGGAAGCAGCCGCATAGCACAGGGAGATCAGCTCAGTGCTTTGTGACCACCTAGAGGGGTGGGATAGGGAGGGTGGGAGGGAGGGAGACGCAAGAGGGAGGAGATATGGGGATATATGTATAGGTATAGCTGATTCACTTTGTTATACAGCAGAAACTGACACAACATTGTAAAGCAATTATACTCTAATAAAGATGTTTAAAAAAAAAAAGAGAAAGTAAATAGGCATGCTTAATCCCAGCTTGCATTTGTTCCAACTGTTGCGGCAGCAAATGGAGACCCACATTAGGTGCAGAACATTATTTTGATTACTGTTAAGCATTCCCAGAAATGCACCTGATTGTCAGGTTTTCAATTCTGCCAGTTCATTTGAAATGATCTGCTTCCATCTAGCATGGGCTTTGTAAAGCATAATTACAGATTTATATATAATGTTTTACATATGACTCATTGTTCTTAGAATTTAGAGATTATTAGACCTACATTATCAGAAATACAGGCAGCACAGAAATACATCCAAATTTGAACTAGTCTTCTGTGAAGTGAATATCTCTTGAATAAGGCAAATAGACTCTTGAGTATGTACAATAACTGAAATTTTAAAATTGTCCACTCAGACCTCATTTTAGTCATTATTAAACATTTTTCCAGACAGAATCTTTTACAATTACCTAAATTGATGAGAGTACTTCATTTCCTCTCCCTGTCCACCCTTTGGTAACTGTGATCACGACCAACGGAATTACAGATTTCTACATTTTTAAACATGTGCGAAATATTCAACTCTGTGAAAATGTATAGGCCAAAATACTGGGAAAACACCCAAAAAATATTTATTCTAGTTTACTGGACCCGTGACTTTATAAGTCACCCCATGGGCTTTAATCTATAAGCTTTTCAACTTAAGATAAAATTGTGTAGTTATTTGTTTCATTGTGTTCTCCAAAGGACTATTAGCTCAACGGGGGCAGGGAACCTTTCTATTTTGATCTCCATTGTAGTCTCAGAGATGATCATACTACCTGGTACATAATTAGCTCTCAACAAATATTTATTGAATGAATTAATGAATTCTGTGAAATTGCCAGAATATAGCAGCACAGAACGTGAAGAAGTTAAATGTCATGGTACCTAGACCCTAAATACTAAAAAAGTTATCTAACCACATGTGAATTTCCTGGTTTTCCATCTCAGGAAATATGCCCAAAAATGTGCATAACTCAAGGCAAATTAATTTCCATTACTAGAAAAACAACTTACCTGCAACACTAGAGTAAAAACAATATCTTTATATGTAAATAGTTGTTCATCGTTCCCACAATTATTTGAGTTCAGCTTTGATAAGTGCTAGTGTTAGTTAGTATTACTCTCCCTATCATTTTGCTCCCAAAGAGAAGATTATACTGATTATTTTGATCTATATGCTTTATTAAATAACTTACCTTTAAGCGCTTCTGTTTTTGGTGGTCCAATATCCCCAGGACCCATTTCAGATGAACTATTTGACTGGAGGAGAGGAAAAAATGTCCAACATTCTGTAATTACTACTTGTATAACTTGCACGACCAGTGATACTTTAAATTTGATAAGCTTTCTGTCTACAGTTTCATTAAGCTTCCCAGTTTCATTATCCATTGCTATTATATAACCAAGAGACAGATGTCAAGTATTATTTTGAATGTGTTTTCCTCGTCCTTTCAAAAAGTATTTGGTTTAATAGACCCCAAGGCAGAATTGATCTTTGATCAGACTAAATCCCCAGTTCCAGCCCAGTGAATCATGTATTCTTGGGGCTAGGGGAATGAGCCACATTCAACTCTTTGAAGGTTAGAACCATGTGTTAGAATAAGAGCATCAACCCCTTTGGGTTTTGGCAGTTGTCTGGTCATAGTTAGATGGGGGACAGAAGTATGGGAAAGTTTTATAGAAATAAAAACAAACCACTAAATAGAGTCTAAGTATTTAGACATCAAACAACTCATTCAAAAGTCTTGATAATAGGGCTTCCCTGGTGGCCCAGTGGTTGAGAGTCCGCCTGCTGATGCAGGGGACACGGGTTTGTGTCCCGGTCTGGTAAGATCCCACATGCCGCATAGCAGCTAGGCCCGTGAGCCATGGCCACTGAGCCTGCACGTCCGGAGCCTGTACTCCACAATGGGAGAGGCCACAACAGTGAGAGGCCCACGTACTGCAAAAAGTCTTGATAATAGCTTTTACTTCTTTCCACTGTGGATATGAAATACTTCTTCGTCCCATCACCTCATGACACTGAACTAGTGGATTTAAACAGCAACGCCAGATTAATAGTGTCAAATAGATGCTGAACCACTTCAGTCTTCATGCAAGTTCAGGTTTATTTTGCCATCTTCTGTACGAGCAGACATACCCCCTGTATGGGACAGGGACAGCAGACATACTGCCCCTGTCTCACCAGTAGAAGAACAGTTTTCTTTTTTCAGCTAAGCATAACACACATTACACCATCAGTATAGCGGCTACCATCTTATTGGTCCCTGTCAGGAGTTCTTTGTTACTTCAAGAAAATCCCAATTTTTTTTTTTTACTAATTGTTCTTGCTGATGTCAGACTCTGCAGCTCCAATTCACTCCATTGCTGGCAATCAAAACTTCTTATTGCGTGGTCCTGGCAAACTAGCACCTCCAAGTATCCTTTTCCAGGCCCCTGCCCTTATCTCCCAAGACTTCAGACAGGTACACAAGTTATAATGTCCTGTTTGGGCAAGAGGAATAGGGTCTGTCCTTGAAAGCTGGTGGAAAAGCTCATCTGTGTCTTTTTTATGCTAAATTATTCCAACAGCTATAAATTATAAATTAATCTGTAACATCTCAAAGGTTTCTGAGACAGTAACTATTGCTTTCCAAAAGGTGCTTCAAAAGTGCTATGTCTGCTGGTAAGGTGTTACCGGCATTTTTATGTGAAAATCCCAAGACAATATTCTGTACATTTTTTTCTTTTAAATCACTAAAGTCATGTAAACTTGCAGTGCTTTTCTTAAGTTATTAATCACCAGAATATTAATACTACTAATAGTCAATCAGGATAAAGCATTTTTTGGAACCTGAGGGCCTCTTGTTTTGTTGAGTGCTTCCTTCCTCAGCAAATTAAAATCCATAGAAATAAAAACTTGAACATTCCTGACAAAAATTGGTATGCTCTCCATGGACAGTGATGATTGGATCAGTATATCAGAACAGAGGAGGAGTTTCAGTTTATTAATTTAATGAAAATAAATGATTAAAAATAAAATTTTCAAGTGAAAAGATGGATCAGGATAATAAAAACATTAAAAACCATCTGGCAATTGTTTCTATAAGAATATCATTTCAGCCTCTACCATGAATCTACATCCAATTATCTGAGCAATTTATCATTGCAATTCATGCCACTTTGCAATATGTAAGAGAGTTAGAACATCCTTGTTACGTTGTCTGTGCAGAGTGGTAAACCTTATTTCCCAAGGTCTTAAGATCCCCTCGTGAGACAACAGACATACTCTCGTCCCAATCTCCTATATTCTTAACAATTCTTGGTGGGGATAGTGTAAATAAACCAATGTGTATGCAACAGTTCTAAATGCTGTTTTCAGTGAGTGTATTTTCAAAAACACATCGCTCTTGTAATCGTTCTACAGTTCCCAAGATTAATACATGTTAAAAAATGAAAAGCCGTTGCTCTCCTGGAAAATTTAATAGTTCATTAGAAACATTAATTTTTCTCACACTGTTCTGATACCCCAATTCTATATCCTCTAATGATATCTGTACTGTGGTGGCTGAATGACAAATTATCTCGAAATTGCTTATAACCCAGATATACAGAATCATACATTATTATAGTAATTTTCCTCTATATATTGTACAATTTGGTAAAATGATTCTAGTCTCTCTATTCTCATAAGCACTCATCTTTCCCCTGGAAACACCTCTAGATGCAAATAAACGTCTCCATACATAAATGCCAAAGGAAAGAGGCTTTGTAACCAGGGGAAATTCTTATCTCCGAATCTGTTCTAGTTACAAGTTCCACTTCCCTTTATTCCACATCGCTGTTTCTCTATATGACATACTTTTATCTATATGACATAACTTTACCTTTTCTATACTTTTTCTATATGACATAACTTTACCTTTCCCAGGATTTATCATTCTATTTCAGCTAAGGTAGCAAAAACGAGTTTGCCTTCCCAAACTTATTGATATATTGCACTTAACTTTTTCTTCTGTGTCCTATTTGTTGTATATATTCAATGCTGTTACTAATGGCCTGCTTTTTCTTTCCTTCTTTGGCCTCTACTAAGAATTTTCCCTGACTAAAACTTCTTGGTTCCTAATCCTGGCTCCAAGCTGACTCAGTTCCCCTCCTCTACAAATTTTATTTCCATTGCATGTCTTACTTGATTCTGCCCTGTTCCACATAACTTCTTCCTGCAGGGTGGAAGCTCAATCCAGTGTCAATCTAGTTGACACTGGATTGGCTGCCTATTTAGATTATACTACTTGTTTTTCCACACTATGGCAAAAAAGAATTTGGGGAGGAGAAAATTGATATGTATGTTCATGGGAGATGGTTTATTCATGGTAAACTGGTCATGATAACAAAGAACATTAAAATAGTTTAAAGCAAATTGATATATTCTGCTATAGTACGAGACTTTTTAAAATAAATTTATTTATTTTATTTATTTTATTTATTTATTTTTGGCTGCCTTGGGTTTTCATTGCTGTGCGAGGGCTTTCTCTAGCTGCAGGGAGTGGGGGCTACTCTTTGTTGCGGTGAGCGGGCTTCTCACTGCGGTGGCTTCTCTTGTTGCAGAGCACAGGCTCTAGAGCGCAGGCTCAGTAGTTGTGGCACGCGGGCTTAGTTGCTCTGCGGCATATGGGATCGTCCCGGACCAGGGCTCAAACCCCGGTCCCCTGCATTGACAGGCAGATTCCTAACCACTGCGCCACCAGGGAAGCACCTATAGTATGAAACTTCTGCCGCAAATTTTGTTTGCCTTCACATAGGCAGTCTGATAGCCAAGGTTTGCTAATATCTAAGGAGGAGGAGAATGGAGAGCAGGGGGTTACATGGAAGTATTTTGAGTATTCTGAGCATACTGGCAGTGACTGTGGAATGGCCAAAGGTCAATTCATGCAACTCTCCTACCCAAAATGAAGCCCATCTTGCTGCTGCAAGCCTCCCTGAGGTTCCCTGTCCTGACCCCAAATGCTATTCAACTAATTAGATTCCACAGCTCTATCTGAGCCGGAAGTCAATTTTAATAGGCTGAAGCTAGTCTGTCCCCTTATTTGGCTCAAAATATTTTCTGTTCTGCTTTCATGTGTAGACAAATTTTTTAAAATTAAGGGTTTTGGAGGCCTAATTAATATTGTCTAATTAAAATTATTTGTTTTATAGAAATATTGTCTAGGCTTAAAAATCCTAGCTATCACTCTTTGTAATGGTTGTCAAGCATTCTTTGGCCATAAATATAAATGACAAACATTTTGAAATGTGGCTATTGCTACCATAGTTACAGAACTATTTTCCTATTCAGTGTTCAGGTAGTTTAGAAAAAATATAATTATGTTTGCTAGAAATGTACTAGAGGTTATACTCTCATGCATAATCAGTCCTGCAACCTCCTGTGAATGTATTAGATGACAGAGCCCTGCTCCCACAGCAAGGTTGGAACAAGTTGTTCAAATACAGTTTCACAACTTAGTGTGATCAGAACTAATTCATCTGTAAGTATACAACCACCTGTCCGGACTCAAAGTCATCCTCTTCCGGATAAAGCAGCTTAGAGAGAGCCTGAAGAGCTGAAGCTGAGGAAATGGTTTCCATTTCCATATATTCGGATTCCATATTTTCGGATTCCATATTTTCAGATTCCATATTCTGAGGAAGAAGATAATAGAAAGAGGTATTTTAGTCTTCTATTTTATTTAAGACATGAAGATTTTTCTAAATTGTCATATCTCCCTCCTTTCCCTGGGTCACTCCATTATCTCTTTCTCATTCCTCCTTGAAAATCCTTGTAAACTCCTTCAAATATATGCATTTTGCTGACTCACAGACCTGGGGCAGCAAGTAAACGCAAGTATACAGCTTGCTTTATTAAAACTTCGTGCTCAATCTAACAAGCATTTCTTGAGCACCTACATAGTGGTTCTCAGATTTTAGTGTGTTTAAAGGTCACTTGGGGAGTTAGTTAAAAATGTACATCCTTAAACTCTACTCCAAGAGAAAGGGTTTGTCAGTGTCATGTAGAATGTACATTATTATTTGGAAACATACTTTTGTAGACTACCTTTTTATCTGACTAATATATGCTGTCTAGCTTGTATATTCCTATTTAGTGAACTGAAAAGGATGTTTGTTGGGGGGAATATCTCAAGGAACTTTACTCATTTCACACTTTTGCCTCAGGCAGGCCGGTATCTTCTGCTTTATTTAAAATTTTAATCAACCCTTGATGATGCCTTGCATTATATCGCTGTTTGAGACCTCCAGTGGGTTGGTTCATTAACTTTAGTGAAAGTTCACACAAAATAAATTGCTTTTTTCTGATTATAATAGTGATACTATATATGTCTATTGTGGAAATTTTAGGAAATAATACATTAAAAGTAGAAATAAGAGAATCACAACTACTTGTAATCCTACCAACCAGACATCCGTCTTTTAAATAATCTCTACCGTTATATTTGGAGTAGGAATTCAGGATCTTTAAAAATCTTGGGAGTGTCACACTTTAATGAATAACCTGAATAAAGACTGTAGAATTAGGCCTATTGTTAGTGATTTGGGCATAAATATAATAGGAATCTTTTCTACACTTCTGCTGATATTTTTTGAATATTATTTTAGAAAATTAATTCACAGGAAGCTTTTCTTTAGTACTTTTATTAAATGATCCACTAAAATTTTTGTGTTGTGCCTCGAACAGTACTACAAAGGAATTCTCAAAAGTGTGCTGGTACAATCACCTCTCAAAATCAATCTGCATGTAAATGGCGTTTTACAAACCTTTTGTTTTACTATTATATTTCACCATTATCTTGACTTTCCTTTTTAAAAGGAAAACTGATCTGAATGCTTATCGGAGATGTCAAGGGTATGAAACAAATGTTAAATTGCCCTATAGATCTAGCACAGAGGCAAGTATATCATAGTGGTTAAGAGTAAGGGCTCTGGAGTGATGTTGCTTAGATTTGTATCTATCGTTTACTTCCTAGCTCTGTGACTCTGGGCTACATCATGTAAACTAATAATGATGTCGAATAACTTAACGATAAAACTCATTACATTGAAAACTCATTAAATTGGAAAAGGTGAAATAAGAGCCGATTAAAACAGTCTTCTCTCACAGTATGGTCTGGTAGTCTGCTATGGAAATGAATAATTGACACATTAAATTAAACAAAGAGGCTTCTGTTTATATTTTTAAAGTCCTAGATGATTATGTGTTCATTAAATATTTACTTAACATTAAAAGCAAAAAGTTTATTGAAACATTTTTTACCTTTGACAGTGAAAGGGAAAAATGGATCCAGATATCAGATGCAATGATATAAATGGTATTTTGAATTGAAATTGTACAATGAGACTTTTAAAAAACAAATATAGCCCAAATTGTTTTACTATTCCAGCATTACCTACCTTACAATATTGTTGTGATGGCCGTATTATGCACCATAGGTAAAAGAGTTTGCTGAAATATGAAAAGCTTTATAAACATATCATTATTATTTGGCACATAGTGACAGCACCCACAGGTACACGATGATGAGGCTTGCTAGAGCTTAATGGTGGGCTGGTGAGAAGGGAAGAAACTGGAACCAGTAGAACTAACCCAGAAGAAGGGTATTCAGAAGTGCCAAATATAGCATCTGAGTTAGCAATCAGAGCTGCTATTCACGCGTGCTCATGGGCTTGGCAGTGACATGGCAGCGAGAGTTTCAGGACGTGAGCAGTGTTTCGGCAGAAAGGTTGAATAGCCATGGTTACAGGGAGGCCTATTTAGGTAAAGTAGGATCCTGGTCCATAGGTGGGGGTATAGGAGGCAGGGGTTCTTGAGTATTATGGGGGAGTCGGCAGCTAGAGGAAGGTTCAGAATAAGGCTGGGCTCAACATCACAGCTATAAAAGAGAAAAGGAAACAGGCACTCCATCAGAGGCTTTCTAATGTCCCAGTGGAGGTTACGAAGGAAGGCTGTGGTTCAGTAAGTACACTGGATACTGTATTTAGGAAAAGCAGATTAATTCTAAATCCCCATCAGTTGGGAAGTAGCTCTCGCCTGGTTCTCATTTGGTAAGAGGCAGGGCAGTGTGGGCGGTGGGAAGCTACACCTAGAGGCTGAGCGTCTTCAGTAACTGGAGCTGGCAGGTAGTCAGCAGTTGGTGAATACTGAATGAAGCATGACTAAATTCATACGAATGTTGATTTGAAAATAGTCACTTTGGAAGGTTATACATTGATGTAAATTATGCTATCAATGCTCAAAATATTTTGGAACTGCCTTCATATGTATCACCAAGAAAACAGGTATCACTGTGGTATCACTTAGTGTGATTACACATCAGATTTGTCTCCAAGTGATTTCTAGATCTATCTAGATATCACATCTACTTTCAAAATATGAAGATTTAATACTTTGAGGATGTTCAAAAGTATGCTGTTTATATCTGAAGTATATTAGGAATCAGACTTTTTAAATTCCAAATTATGCTGGCATACAATGGCATAGGTTCATACTTAGCTAAATTGGAGTAGAAATATCATAATAAAATTGGCACTCCAGCAAAAATAATTGTTGCCATATCAACCATAATAATCATCTATAAACACAAAATAATAAATCACGACAAGCTTGTTGATATTGTATTTTGACAAACAAAAGAATCAGCAATACTTTGTAAGTAACTAATCAAAGAACTCAAAGTATCAAAAGAGAAAAACAACGATCTGAATTTTTAGAAAATTATATTCTAAATTCAATGGAAATGAAGATTCTACTAGCTTTTTTAGAAGTCTAACAAATTAAGGATAATTTGTTAAACTATTAAAAACATATTAAAGTTCATTTGACAAATACATAACATCGGAAAAATTAAAGCAAGATGCCTTTTTATGAACTATGCAGTGTTATTTGTAGGACTATCTTTTATTTGTAAATTTGATATAAAGTTCATCTTGAGCCTGACAGTCAAGGTCCTTCAGGATTTAACCCCAACCTAATTTTCTGCCCTTCCCTCCTATTATTCTCCTACCTGTAATCTGCATTCTGTTAAAAACCGAACTGCTAATTAAACATACCCTATACTCTCCTGCCTTTGTACTTTGGAATGTATTCTTCCTTTTGCTTAGACTACCCAGATAGTATAGTGTAGTGATTAAAAAAAAAAAATTCTGGAGCCACACTGCCTGTTTGAATCTGCCATTGCCACTTAAATAGGCCAAGAATAAATTTAAGGCAAATTTAAGCAGGAACTTCATTTAAAAAATATATTGCTAAATCTTTTATTTGAGATTTGGTTATTTAGAAAGTAAATTTTCTAGACCTTTCTTTTTTCTCTCACTCTCTTTTGCTAGGCCAATTCCAGTGGCAGAGTTTTCTAGACAGTGCTTTTAATTTTTTCCACATCAACTTGAATCCTTAGGGCCTTCATAGGTGACTGGGGTATCTCTTTCGGTACTAGCCACAATGAGCTAAAGAGACAGATGCTTCAGAACCAGCTCTTTACCAAAACATTGGAGCCATTTAGGGACTAAACAAGCTCAACCAGGATGACTCCAGACTCACGGCACCATAACAATAATATCAATAACCCGAGATTAAGTCAGACTCTAGTTAAGAGGGCTGGGGTCTCAGCAGGAATGGCTCTTCGACCTGAACTAATTGGAGAGAAGTCTAGGTTAAATTAGTGAAAATTCTGAATTACACACTATTCAAAAAGAAATGACATTTTTATTAATTCAAATTTATATAGCAAATAAAATCAGGGTAATAAAGAATCACCAAATAGTATCATTTGGGAACTTGGTTAATAGGTAAACACATATCCCTATGTAGAGTACTGACTGCTTATAGCTGAATGATTTCAAAGTATTAAAAATTCATTTACTCTCTTAAATAAAATTGGCATTTCTTCTGCAACTTTATTTATATAGTACCTTATTTAACAATTCCTGTATTAAAATTCTTCTGAAAACACAAAAGTAAACATCATCTATGCCTATGTCTGGTTAAATTATAATATACTGGTTGGTTTTTTCTTACATTTTTTGACAACTATACACATCAATGATTCCCTGACTATTAAAACTAATTCATTTTGACTTGTTTTTACAATACCAAGAATAATTTCCTTTTTTAGGTCTCTAACTTTCACTGCTATCGAATGTACCAAGTCATAAGTAACTATGGGGACTTAACAAGAGTTTTTGTTACAAATTTAAAATATATTTAATGGAAGATGATTTTTGAAAGTACCTGGAATATTTCATAAACGTAAATGTCAAGAAATGAGCCTCTTGATTTAATATTTCCTCTACCCATTATTCTTTGTTTTAGCCAAACTTAATACACTTGCCAACAATTTTTTTGTTTCTGTCTCATTCCCATACTCCACCTCTATCTAAAAAGGAGTTGAGACAGCTCATTTTCCTTCAGGGCTTTGAAATTTTCTCCCCAAGTCAACAGGCCTGTTTTCTTCATTTCTTTGCGGTACGCGGGCCTCTCACTGTTGTGGCCTCTCCCGTTGCGGAGCACAGGCTCCAGACGCGTAGGCTCCGCGGCATATGAGATCTTCCCGGACCGGGGCACGAACCCGTGCCCCCTGCATCGGCAGGCAGACTCTCAACCACTGCGCCACCAGGGAAGCCCTAGCCTCTGTTCTGAATGCCTGTCACAACAAGAAGCTCTTAGGAGAAGAGGCCCCTACCTCTCTGCTCAAACTCTGTACTCTCCCCTCACTCAGATTTTATGTTTTGTCACAGTCCCTTACCTTTTGACGGGTACAGTCCAACGACATATAACACTTACTCTCCCAATCAGCCCTTGGTGAGTAGCAGGTTTGGTAGGGACAAGTAGGCTTTTGCACACCACGCTCCAGCCCCCCAAGTGCGGTCTGACTGCTTCTCACTCCTCAACGAATCTGACCAACTGAGGTTGCGACTCTCAGGCCACAGCGTTCACATTCCGACACAAAGGGCATTGTCCACGAAATACAGGCCATTTTTTTCAGTCTGAACAGCGTTATACCCCCTAAAAAATATATCCCAACCAAGGCAACCTGGTCCAAGATAAATCATGCCTGTACATGTAAAACAGAAGATAACAGTGGCTACTTCAACTTAGAGCACCCTGATCTACCTACAAGGAAATAATAGTTTTCACTCTCAAATTAGCGTTACAACAGTAAGTGTATGTAAGTGTCTAGAGAAAAACGTCGGGAAGGTTCGCATGTTCATTTTGGCCTTCTGACATTCCATCCGCATCCATCCCTTGTCTGGTAAAACTGCCCCATCTCACTCACATTCTGATACACTGAGTTTTGTTAAAGCTGAATCCTGTTTCTAGAGCGTCTAGGGCAGGGGGATTTAGAGAACGGGTCTGTTCTATCGGCAACTTGTGGCTTTTTTAGGGTATCTCTCAGAGCCGTAAGTATCTAGAGTTCTCCCTAATTTCTCTGATAGCTAAGGCATCTGAGGACCCCTTCTTTCCCCCTCCTAAGGTTCGGGTTTCCTCACCTGGGTCAGTTTTTGGGTGGCTCTTTAGGATCCAGAACTACACTGCGGAGAGCTCTGCGTCCCTCTGTTGCCTGGGTAACAACGTCGTTTAAGATCGCCGCCAACCCCCACCTCCGGGTTCCCGCTTGACTTTCCTGGCCAACCATAGAAGAGTGTCCTTTGAAACCTCACGAGAAGTAACCAATCCGGGCGCGTGCCAGTTGTGGTCAATGGCCGCCCTTTCCAGTTAACTAGGTCGACCCCTTTTAAGCCTGGGTCTCAGCATCGCTCCAGCGGAGAAGCGCCCACTGCGCAGGCTGGCTCTTCTCGGCCGCAGAAGTTCCGGGTCTGCCTCTCTGGCCGCTCCGCAGTTTTAACTGCCTTCGCCTTTACTTCGCAGCCACCAGAGTTACAGCCACCACCGGTTTTCGTTTGTTCAGGAAATCAGCAGGCTCCCTCACTGTTACTTTCTTCCTGCACGTGTATTCTAGATTGGACCGCTAGTTGTCCAGCAGATCCCGAACAGCGTGGGCAGAAAGGTAGGCTCGGTGGCCGGGGGGTTTGAGGAGGTTTTGTGGCGGCTCCACACGCGCTCCCCACGCCCCCTTTCCGCGCTGTGACAGAGACACGTGTTGTGGTTCCGTCCCGGCTCAGCGTTTGTGTGTGTGTTTGTGTCTATGTGTGTGTAGGATGGGATCGCGCTTTTTTCCTCTGCTGTGGGCAAGCCTTCTGGATCCGGAGCCCCAGGGGGAGCACCCCTACGGCTGCCATGCAGCTCCAGCGAGGCACCGGCCGGAGCTACGCGTCGCTCCCACTCACGGGAACGTCGCCGGACCCGGTGCCCCGCTTTTCCCGCTTTGGAGTGCAGAAACGCTGGCGCGGCGCCAGTTTGCTCTGCTTGGCAATCGGAGTGTTTGCACTTGGCCTAGAGGTACAGTTGTGACCCTAGTTTCTCAGGAATTCCGTGGCTTGGTTTTAAATAAAAGGGAAACAGAATAGATGGCTTAATAAATGTTTGGAGTATTCAAAACTGATTAGCTATACATATAACCCCTTCCATGCCCTCAAGAGGAATCCTAACAAGAAGGCCAGGAATCTGGACCTGAGCTGTGAATTTTTGCCCCCTTGGATGTACGGATTTGCCCCTCTAGGTTTCTCTGTGCTGGAGTAGCAGTCATCAACCACAATATGAGTTAGGTTGAATGTATTTTTTTAACTAATAAATATGGACATTTTCAAAAGGATATACTCTAAAACATATATGAATCATAGCATATTCAAGCAGATTCAAGTGCCATAATAACACTCACGGTGATTAGCTTTCTTTTTGAATGTCTTTTCCAAAGATTATATGAGTATGTATTCATTTGTAATTTACATTTTTTATAAAGGAAGCAATTAAGTTGACTGGGAGAATAAAAGCTATAATTGGTCTGTATTAGCACATTCCCCCTTTTCAAAGCACACAGGTTGTCTTATTTTCTGTCATTCTAAAACATTAACTAGACCCTCTTTTTAAAATTATAAAATATTTCAGACAGAAAATTACAGAGACTATTATACACCATCGTCCATGTACCCACGAAAGATTTAACAATTGTTAACCTTTTGCCATATTTTCATTAGATATTGTTTTTTTTTAAAGAACTAAAACATTACACTAAAACTAAACATAAAACTAAAACACTACTCTTTGTACCCCTTCCCAATCCCAGAGATATTTGTTCTTCTGAAGTTGTTAAATATTTTTCCTGTGTTTTTAAGTGCACTCAAACATAGATGGCCATAAATGATTTGTAATATATTGTTTTGTATGTCCTTTGACATTTTCATAAATGGTATACTGTACTTACTCTTCTGCAACTTTTTGGGGGTCAACATTGTTTTTGAGATTTGTCTATACTGATAAATGTAGATAAAGTTAGTTATTTTAGGGGGGATAAACTGGGAGATTGGGATTGACATATACACACTACTATATATAAAGATAACTAATAAGAACCTACTGTATAGACAGGGAGCTCTATTCAGTGCTCTGTAATGACTGTATGGGAATGGAGTCTGGAAGAGAGTGAATATATGTATATGTATGTCTGATTCACTTTGCTGTACAGCAGAGATTATTAACACAACATGGTAAATCAACTATACCCCAATTAAAACATTAATTTAAAAAATTTAAAAAATGAAATAACACATATATAACTCGCATAAATACTAAAATGTGAAGTGACTTTTATTTTTTACACAATTATTTCAGTAACACAGAAATATTCAAAAATGCTATCTTGCCATTTAATATGTACAGTTTTCATAGGTTTCTCCCGGTAGACTTATTGCACAATCCAGGAATAAAGCTTAAAACAGAAAGTCATTTAGGAGTAATAAAACCTAAATTAAGAAAAGAAAAAAAAATTGCTTTCATTGCTGTAAAGTAGCCCTCATATAACTATGCCACTTAAAAATATCTCCATTCCACTATTGTTGTTGGACATTTAGGTTGTTTCAAGCATACAAATATTCATATAAATCATACCACTAAAAGAGGTACCTAAATTAGGCAAATTCATAGTCACAGAAAGTGAAATAGAGGTTACCAAAAAGTAAAATAGAGGGGCTGGGGGAGTGGGCAATGGGAAGTTATTGTTCAATGGGTGCAGAATTTCTGTTTGTGATGATGAAAAAGTTTCGTAAATATTGAATAGAGAGTGGTGACGGTTAAACAATGTTGTGAATGTACTTAATGCCACTGAATTGTACACTTAAAATGGTTAAAATGGTAAATTTTACATTATATTTTACCACACAAAAAAATTACAAACATAAGAATTATGCTTATTTTTCAAAGGCATACCTTGAAAAATAAACTTGATGACTAGTTTTTTTGTGGAGTAAAGCCCTGAGAAAAGTGAGATTTATTTTAAAAAATAAACTTGAATTAAGTTATATTAGCCAGATCTATTTTTCCTTGTAAAATGATATTTTTTTGAAATCTTTAAATGACTACTATTACTTCATGCTTGTATAAGATTTTTATGAATACTAGTATGCTTCAGAAGTTTCCAGTTTTTCATTTGTTGGTTTTTTTTTTTTTTTTTGCTCTTTTTCTCCAAGGTTTTGAGGGAGGATTCTTCTAAAAGTGAGTAGGCCTTGAGGCTGTACTTTGCATTTGAATGCCATTCCTCTTTCATTTCTTAGACTAGTTCTCTCCAGTGATGTACTCTCTTCTTTCTCATCTCCCCTCTCCTAATCCTGTTCTTTCACCGCTGCCCTTTTGGGTCCCTCTGCCTCCTTTCCATTTAGCCAAGCCTTCTCTTTGGGTTTCTCTGCCCTCCACTCCCGTCCTCTATTGAGTCCCCTCCCCTGCCTTGTATCCTTCTCAGCTCCTTCAAGATTTCCCCTCTCTTGAGTCCTTCTGCCCACCCTCCCCTGTGGTCTCATCCCTGGTCTTTTCTTTTCCACTGTTGTAACTGCTAAAGGCATTCACTAAAATAAGACTTGTTTCATGGAAATGTACAGTCTTCCCTGCAGTGTCAGACTTGTAATATTCGGAAAGTTGGTCTTAATTTTGGGATTTGAAAAAACCTTTCTAGCCTTTAAAATAAGATTCTGACATTATGGCCTTGACAAGTTATAGTATGAGTACGAAGGGGGAGAAAAACACTTAATGTGAAAGATAATCAGTGAGTTATATTGCTTAAGATGTTTAATATGAACTGAAAACTAATGCACAATTTTCCATAGCTCTATATTTTATTTTGGCATAAAATAAAATGATTACCATTAGAGGTTTGATCCCTTCCTATTTCCTTGAAAATGGCTGTGCTAATTTCATCTTTCCCTATCCATTTCTCTCTGGGGACTCAAACATTTAGGATAAAACATTGGTAACTCAGTTTCTACTTCCAGAGTTGGCATCAATAACTGTCAGTGCAAATAAGGACCCTATTGTACTTTGAGGCTTCAGTTTTTCTACTTTCTTCTTTAGTTCCATTTCTGCAATGCTTTCTTGGTGGAAAAGGGGTTTCTTCAGTGATTTGGTACTTTTCCTTTGCTTCTCTGCCTCTCTCCTTAGTTCGATAATTAATATGTTAAGGAACCATATGTATCATCAGAAGTTACTATTTATTGGAATGGTTTTATACCGGGACTAATCACATTGCATGAATTTTCAGGCCAGGTTGTTTAGTCATGATGTTCTTGAGACGGTGAACTGAATTCGTGGAATGGTGAATGGAATTCACCATTCACGTGGAATTCATGAATGGTTATCTAGTAACTAGGCATTTTAGGGAGAACGTTGTCTCCAAAGTGGATTTGCTTCCAAGAAGGCAGAAAAACTTTTTAATCCATTACATGGCTGAACTTCTATGCTAGTCACTTCTTGACAGTTATTTCTCAAAGTAATGTGGGGGAATAATGGCATGAGTGATTTCCCCCAAAATCATTTATACTTTGTGAGACAGAAGCCCCTAAACATTTATGCTGAAATGACCTATAATAGGTACCCAGGCTTGAACTTATTTTGTTTCTGCTCTTTGAGATGCAGACTTATCTTCCTAATATGTGTTGCTTAAGCTAATGTTACAGTGCAAGTATTGTGTTCAGTTCCTTCACTTACTATTTGTTTGACCTTGGGAAAGTAATTTAGTATCTTAGAGCCTTAGTTTCTTCAACTATAGAATGGAGATCAAAATACCTTTACGGTTTGTTGTAGGTAATTAAAAGATGAGGAATGTCAGATTCGATAAGTGCTTTTATCATTTCCCTTTTATTCAAGAGATTCAAGAACTTAAGTGGTAAAATGGTGTGTCCTGAAATGACCTACCATCATTTATTGATCCTCAGTCAGGTTTCCTACTAACCAGAACACTCCTAGGACCTATAAAGGATGATAGGTAATACAAAAAGAAGATAATTTGCATGCTGATAAATGAGATAGTTGTGTAGTAATTTTTTTGAATTGTAATTTGAAATGCAATTTATGTACACTCTCTGGGCCAGCTTAGAGAGTGCCCCATAAATACCCCTGATTGACTGATCCTTCACTGACAGTGAGGACAACCCCAGCATTATATTTTAGAAAGCTTTCATATAGCACTTTACATTAAATTAAATTAGACAAGATAATATATGTGGAGGGCCCTTTGTAAACTTATTTTTAAGAAAACATTTTGGTTACTCAGTGAAACTGCCAGAATTTTAGAGGTGAGGAAACAGATTCTAATGCATTTAAGTGATTAGCACAGCCCGATAGGTGGCAGCACTGATTGAATTGTCTCATTTAGATTGGACTACCAGGCAGGGATCATCTGCCCAGTTCCAGGAGCCTTTTCAGTGAGCTCCGATGATTTCTTTAGGCCTAGTGAATTTTCTGCACAAGTCCTTCACCATCTAGTACTTCTTTCTTTGAACATGTGTGCTTGCATTAAGACATCCAGGATGGAACTGTAAGCTGGGCTCAACATAAAAAGCTGTAGTTTTGTCAACTTTAAGCTCCTAGTCAGGCAGTGTGGATAAGGAGAGAGCACTCTGAAGAGGAATAGAAAGAAGTTGGCTAGAGGAACTCAACAATGACAGAGACAGATATTCCTACTCATAGCCACATAGAGGGAGTACAGACTTGTTTTCCATTTTTATTAAAGTAGTGATATGCAGAGAGAAGCTAAAGTGTGCTAAGGTCTTATTTCTTAAAAAGGATATGGAATACTGATTAACTTCAGGCTTTCTTAGAAGAACATAAATTTAAATGTGTTAAAGAATTCAAGAGACACTCATACAAATAAATATAATTAGCATATGTAACTTCCAAGTATGGGAAAAATGATGGAATACAGAAAATTCCATCAGTCCAATTACGCAGAAAAAGATAAAAGATAATGCAACATGGCAAATAAAAAAGACAAAATAAGGTGGGAGAAATATGAATCCAGTTGTGTCGGTAGTCATAATAAATGTAAATAAATTAAACTCACTCATTAAGAGATCCTTAGACTCTATTTTAAAATTTTCAGCTTTGCTATTCATAAAAACCATGCTAAAAATGACTGAGAAAGGTTGAAAACAAAGGGAAGGAAAAAGATACACTAGGCATATAGCAACCAAAAGAAAAATGGTGAAGCAACATTAATGTCAGACAAAATGTGATCTAAGGCAATTTAGTAATAAACAGGTATTTCACACTGATGAAAGAAAGGAGATCTGCCAAGAGAGTATCAACCATGAATCTATGCCCCTAACAGCATAGTCCTGAAATATATAAAGCAAAAAAGCAATGGAATTATAAGCAGAAATTGATAATCTCTAATAATGAGAGAACTTTTTTTTTTTTTTTTGGAAACGAGGTTTATTTTTTTGGTGCGTTGGGTCTTCGTTGCTGCGTGTAGGCTTTCTTCTAGCTGCAGCAAGCCGGGGCTACTCTTCGTTGCAGTGCGTGGGCTTTTCCTTGCAGTGGCTTCTCTTGTTGCAGAGCACGGGCTCTAGGTGTGCGGGCTTCAGTAGTTGTGTCATGTGGGCTCAGTAGTTGTGGCTCATGGGCTCTAGAGCCCAGGCTCAGTAGCTATGGTGCACGGGCTTAGTTGCTCCGCGGCATCTGGGATCTTCCCGGACTAGGGCTCGAACCCGTGTCTCCCACGTTGGCAGGAGGATTCTTAACCACTGTGCTACCAGGGAGCCCATGAGAGACATTTAAAACACCCTTGTTAGAAACTGGTCAAGCAGAATAGATTAAAAAGATTTTTTAAAGTACAAGGATGTGACAGATATATGATCTAAATGAGACGGAAGGGAATTTTTAATTCCAAATTCTTAATGACAGATTCATTTTTAGTCCCAAGGTGATTTTCATTTGTTTTATTTCTCAATTTTCTAAGGAAGAAAATATTTAAATGTTCATGCTACATTTAGCAGAGAAATTCTAATAACAGGGTAATTCTTAAATTACTTTCAAAAGAATGGAAAGTCCACAAATGCAAGGGCACAAGAAAAAGTTCCACCTTTTGATGGCTACCAGAAGTTTTTCCTTTGGCCTGCAATATGACATTGATGACACTACCTAATTCTGAAAGTATCAATGTCTATGACAGTATAAGAGCCATGGTTTGGCAACAGTATTTTTTCTGTCAACATGTGTGATATTATCATATACTTATATATCATAAATATGGAATATATAATTATATAACATAATAATATAATATTATTATAATATAATTTAAAATGCTTATAACCTCAGGAGTGTGGTACCCTTGGGAATATAAGACTAAATACAGCAAGGGCTCTTATTCTGCCCAGAATGCCTTTCTTTCTGTGCCTTCCAGGACTGAGTTATTATACCACTGAAATCACCCTTTGGAGCTCACATTTTAAAAGTTCTAAGATGTGTATGACTTAAAAATAAGCATGTCATATTAACACATTTAGGTAAATATTGTCCTTCAGAGTTAGTCTTGGGGAGGTGTTCACTTATAACCATGACACAAACACTACTCAGGATACTGTAGTTTACCAATTTTAAGAGATACAGTTTTCCATATTTTAACATCTCTGCAATTGAAATGAGTCTTAACAGTTGATGGTATCTTACAATCCCTTTTGGCTAGGTGGCAGTTGTGATGTCATAGTTGTTTCCATATGCACATTTAATATCAAAATGTCTAGGATCAAAACCTGCCTAATGGGTGTCTTGGGTGAAAATCCCAGAGATAATAGGGGATCACCTGTAACTCCTAGAAACCAATGGTTGTGGGGAGCGAACGCAAAAGATGGTTAATCAGGTTTAGTTATTGATTATGCTGAAGTGGGAGACAAAAGGAGGCTTGTCTACATATTTGCAAAGCTGGCTTGAAAGCATAGCAAAAATGGCTTTTAGTTCTCTTATGAGTTCTTTTAAGAATTTGCTGCAGCAACAGTGCTCCTGGTGGCACAGAAGACTTTAAGAAATTTGAGTGGAAAATTGGACTCTGAGTATTTTTTCTTAATATATGCATGTTTGATTAAAATCTGTGTCTACATTGAAAGGAGCTCTTTCAAAAAGTAAAAAAAAAATTAAGTGATGATAAGGAACTGTAACAGATTGGTGTTAGTTTTTTTGTTTTTGTTTTTTTTTCCTTTTTACTGGTGTATAAAGTAATGGGGCTCATAACTTTGATGAAATATTTTTGATACTGATTTCTTAGAATTGCCTTTCAGAGCTATTGTGTAAAACCTGATTGTTAGTCGCATCCCGTTTTAGAAATCTTGACTGGGATAGAATGGTAAGTACACAGTGATTTTCCCTTAACACTTTAAGGGATATTTAGAGATATTATTCCATCTTCTTCTAACATTTACTGTTGCTAATGAAGAGCCTGCTGTCAACCTGGTTGTTACTCCTTATTAGGTAAATGATTTTTTCTCTCTGATAACTTTCAGATTTTTTTCTCTATTCTTGATATTTTAGGGTTTCAATATAAAGGGCGTGTGTGTGTGTGTGTATGGTGGTGGGAGGAGTTGCCTGATTGCACTTGATGGCTTTAAGTATGAGGACTCATTTTTCTTCAGTTCTAGCAAACTCATTTATTAACTCTGAATAATGTCTCTGCCATTCTATTTTTTTCCTTCTAACATTCCTTCTGGATATACACTGAAACTTCTCTTTTATTTTCTCCTTATCTCTTAATTTCTCTCTTCTTTCCCATCACTTTATCTGCCCTGTGCTCTGGCAGATTCTTTTCTTCTGTTCTCTCTTCCTGTTCAATGATTTTTTTCCCTCTTCAACTGTGTCTAGTCTACTATTTAAATCTATCCCTTGAGCCTTTTTATTTCTAATACTGTATCCGTTTCTTGGATTTCTCCGTGGTTCTTTTTCACATTCACTTGTTTGTTTTTATGGATGCTATTTCTTTCTTGAGCTCTTTGAACATATAAAACATTTTAATGTGCCATTCATATTGCTCTATCACCTCTAATTCCTTAGATGAGAATTTCCTCAATTTTCAGGTCTATAGACTACTTATTTAGACATTTTGTAGTTCTTGTCTTTGAGTTAATTTTCTCGGGGTGTTTTGGATCATGGATGACCTAGGAAGTGGAGATATCTCTGATAAGTGATGTCATGGACAACCTGCCTGGGCCCTGAAAGTTTCATCAGCTCCTAATTAGTGTTTTTATGTTACCATCTTAGTTTGAAGTTTCCACACCACAAAGGTAAATTGAATTTGAGCCATCTGTGTATATCTTCTGTACCAGCTTGGGGTTCCTGCATGTCTCCATTGCCTTTTTCATTCTCCTATAGAGATTTCCAGATATAAGCTCCACTAGGTTTCCGCTGATTGAGGAGCCTATGACCTTACCCTGTGGCCTCAAATTTACCCACAATCTAGCGTATTTCCAGCTTTTAGGGCACACATCTCATTCAAGTCACTCCCTTGGGCTAAGCAGCTTCAGCTTCTGCTCATAGATATGAATTCCCTGTTTGGCACCTGAAAAATTGTCTTCTTTCTTTTTTTTTTGGCCATGCCGCGGGGCATGTGGGATCTTAATTCCCCGACCAGGGATGGAACCCGTGCCCCCTGCACTGGAAGTGCAGAGTCTTAACCACTGGACTTCCAGGGAAGACCCTGTCTTTTTTCTTAAAAAACTCTGTATTTATTAAAAAGTGTTTTTAGTAAATGCTTTTGAACTGGTATTTCTTGGAGTTTGGAGTATAAGAGAGTGATTCCAGTGTGGCTCCCATCTACCGTCTTGACTTGGAAGTCTCATTGAGATCTCTAAAAATTTTCTTCTTCCATTCTCCTCTTACCCCCATTTAGGGTTTGGAGTCAGGAGCTGGTTTATTTTTGGAGGAACTGGTGCCCCTACCGGTTGGTTCACTTCTGGCTCTGCAGAGACAACCACTTAGCTACAGAGTTTACTTTCTCTACACCTAGTATAGGAGGTTTAACTTAGGGACTCCATTCCAACCAGTTAGAAGTTCATCTTCTACTGGCCTGTTCTCACTCTGTAACACAACTCCAGCTAGGCAGAATACAGGATTCAGCTTTGGAGCACCAGTTGCATCAACTCCTATCCCGGTAGGAGCTGGATTTCCTTAGGGTAAGAAGAGTACCATTTGATTCTTTTAGTGGCTACAAAGGTAATCATCTTTCAAAGACAAACTTTCAATTCGGAGTATGGAAAGGGTAAAGGGATGGTGTGGCATTTCGAAGTCAATTATTAGGAATTATGCTACTCATTCCCAAGGTAGTCCTATAAATTGAAGTCATTTCTGATTTGAGACACAAGGCACATTGAATTCTGATCTGTGGTATCCCTTCGTTTTATGTGAGCCATAGGAAGAGTACTCACTGGGTTTTGAACATATACCATCTTGAAATTAGACTGCTTGCTTATTAAATGTCTCTCTCTAGAGAGATCTTTGTCTATTGACCATTTTAATGACCTTGGATATACATTCTTCCCTCCTGCATCTCAGAATTTTTAAAGGGAGCATTTTAAAAAATGCCTTTCTATGTAATTCAGTTGGATCCAGCCCTTTCTTTCAGTAACACCTGATAGCCTGATGAAAGCTATTCCCTCTGGAATTCTCCCCTATACTGTTAGTTATCTAATAACCTGTAATTGAGTGTTAAATAACCTTTCTTAGGACAGGTAATTTAAATACTGAAGCACTTTTTTCGTGGGTCATGAAATACATTTAAAATTTTCTAGAAACTCTATTAAAGGTATGCCTCACGTGACTTTGTGATTCAGTGTCTAAAACTAAAAATTATGTTTTTAATAAAGTCTGCCAGACCGGTAGAAGAAGTGTAAGTTCTGTTGTCTGTACTGAAAATAAAAATTCCGCAGCTACTCCTTCCCCATCAAAACCTTTAAAACTTTTGTTCTCCTTAAAGTAGACCAAATTAGGAAACCTTTATCTATGGATGAGCGAATAGGGAGCTCTGTACATGTATTCCTGTAATAATATCTGGTTATCTTTCCTCCTGTATTGAGATGAAATAACCTATGGAATAAAATGTTATAAAACTTAATTTGACAGGAGCTCTGTTATCTAGCTGCCATTTAATGTGGCGGCGAACTATTATATTGATTTTTTTCCTTTCTCTATTTAGAATAAATGCAATAAAATTAAACTTGGGCAACAGGGCTTTCACACAACCTACAGTGATTCTAGGGGCTTCTGAGCTGGGTGCCAGCACCCGTACTAATGCTGTAACAAGCAGTGCCCTATCACACCAGGGGACAGCATCCACTCCTTTTGCTTTCCGCTCTGTCACTCAGTCTGCAACAGGGTTCTCCTTCATTGGTGGAAGTGCACCTCAGACTGGGTGCACCAATTTCAATATTGTCTTGATGGGGAACGCCTCTCAACCAACAGCGTTTGCAGGATTACCCCTCACTCCTGCTACTCGGACGTCTAGTGGAACGACTGCTACACAATCAGTTACTCCTTTCAACCGTGGTGGGCAGTCCACTGGTAAGGTTTGAACTCTGCTCTCTAATGGAGAAGCACAGTATTCAAGATTGATTTTGAGATTCTTATTTGATTGATTCATCCGAATATGACTGACTTATCTTGTTGGAGGTTAGTGTTATTGATGAATGCGATAGAAATTTAATCTAAACTGCTCCTTCTGGTTTTGCATTTTTAGGTTTAGAACCAAGGAATGTTTGTTTGGGGGAAAAGTTACAACCTTATGAGAATGAATAGTCTAGACAAATTGGCCACTAGTAATAATAGCGTTACACTGAAATGTTTTGTTCAACTGTTTAATGCTTGTGTTTACCAAGTATTTTTTTTCACAATCTGTTGATATGTTTCTGTTTTCCTTTTTTAAAATAAAACTTCCGAAATGAAATTTATCAGGAGGTACGATAAAACAGGAAAGAATATTTTTGGAGTAGTATAAAATTTTAGAGAGTATTAGTAATGTAATAACAAGTGAATTATATGGCATAGTTGGGGAATGGTAAAATATTTTGGCTAGTAGAGACATTTTACATGCATGGGTTACCAGTTTCTAAATGAGTTGGATTCAGTAAAATGCATTTAACCTATACTGAACATTAATGAGAAGACATTTAGGATCTTTCTAAACCAAAATGCAGTTAATAAAAAGTACTGGTTTATAAGCCACATAAGCTTGGTTTTACTGTAGATGCCTCAGATATTTTAGAGCTTGAGAAATACACTGAGTGAGATATTGTATACATATTACTTTATGGTATATTTTATTGAATTACATATTCATAGTAATGGTTTCAGAGCTTTTGGAAACAACCAAAAAGGTAAAATATGTAAAAAATTATAGATAATAAGCAACTTATTTATAATTTGTATTTAGTAGTGATAATGTAACCAATTTTGATTGGTTGGTATGGCATTGTAGGACACAAAGAGATGAAGTGGAGCATTAAAATCATTATGATGCTAGAATATTTGGTCACTACCTTGGGGGGCATTATTTTAATTGTGTACAAATGAATTTTTGATATTACAAATAATACATATCTGTTATCAATAAAAAAACAACCAGGAAATAAGTGTTTGAACTTTGGCTCTGTTGTTTACTAGTTCTCTGACCTTGGACAAGTTACTCTAACCTCTCAATGCTTGGTTCGCTCATCAATAAGTGCTCAGCGTTTTACCTTGTAGGGTTGTTGTGAGGATTAGGTAGGTAAGTGAATATAAATAAGTAAAGTGCTTAGAACCTTGTCTGACATGTGTATAATAGGTATTCAATAAACGTTGGCTATCTTTGTTGTTTTTATGAAAGTATACATTTCCCCGCAGTGTTAAATACGTTGGATATTATCCCTTTTGTTTGTTTGCTTGTTTTTTAAGCTTTGGTAGTTTAACACTGAAAATAGTATCATAGCATCATGTTCATTTACATTTTCCTTTATTAGTAGTAAGGCTGACTTCTCTTCAAATGACTGATTAATTGTATTTGTGTTTTTTTCGTGTGTTTGTGTGTGTGTGAGAGAGAGAGAAGGAAATTGAATGAATTCCCTTTTTGTATCTTTTGCTCAGTTTTCTGTCTTTTTTTCTTTTTTTTGCGGGGGGGCCACACCATGCGGCTTGCAGGATCTTAATTCCCCCAACTGAGGATCGAACCCAGGCCCTCGAACCCGCGCCTTTGGCAGTGGGAGTGTGGAGCCCTAATCATTGGACCACCGGGGAATTCCCTACTCGGTTTTCTAATATGGTGCTTATCTTTTTCTCGTTTATATGCAGTTGCAATAGCCTAACCCTTTGATATTTGTATAAGAAGTATTTTTGTACCTATGATTTCTGTTGGTGACAAAGTCACAGGTACTACTAACCTACGTGGTTTGTTGCCTACCTTTATAACTAAGGAAAGTGCTCAGGTTCTGCTAGATGTTAGTGAAAATAAAGATGTAATTCCCCTCTCCCCCAAAAAGAAGTATTTTCCCCAGTTTGTTTCGATTTTACTTTACTTAGTTTTATAGATATTAAAAGGTTTTAAATTTTTAAATTAAGCTTTTTATTTTGACATAATTGTAGATTATCATGCAGTTGTAAGAAAAAATAAAGAGATCCCACATACCCTTTGGCCATTTTCTCCTTGTGGTAACATCTTGCGAAACTATAGTACAATATTGCAACCAGGATGTTGATATTGGTAATCAAGATATAGAATAGTTCTCTCACCACTAGGATTCCTCATTTTGCCCTTTCATAGCAACATCTACTTCTCTTCTGCTCCCACACTCTATTTAACCCTGGCAACTATTAATCTGCTCTCCATTACTGTAATTTTGACATTTCAAAAACGTTATATGGATGGAATCATACAGTATGTAATCTTTGGGGAATGGCTTTTTTCACTCAGTGTACTTCCCTTTAGATCATCCAGATTGTCGTGTGTGTCAGTTGTTTGTTTTATTGCTGCATAGTATTCCATGGTATGGATGTCAATTTGTGTAACTATTTGTCATTCAAATAATTTTTCCTCCGTAGGTCAGATGACATTTTTCTCTTGCTGTTTTCAATATTTCTTCCTTGTCTTTAGTTTTCAGAAATTTAATTATTAAGTGTCTTGGTGTAGATTCCTATCATTCTGTCATCGAGTTCATTGATTCTTGTCTCCATCCCCTCTGTTCTGCCGCTGAGTCCTTTTGCTTGGCTTCAGCTTTGCATTTTGGTTATTGGTTATCTGGTTATCTCAAATTTCCACTTGGCTCTTCTTTATATCTTCTATTTCTTTGTAGAGATTTTCATTTCTTTTCTTTTTCTTTTTTTTGCTAAGGGTATTTTTTCTTGTGTTTCAAGTGTGTTCATAATTTCTTTTTGATGCACTTTTATCATGGATGCTTTGAAATATTTGTCAAATAATTCTAACATTTCTATCATCTTGGTATTGTCTTTTTAAATTCCATTTGAGATCTTTCTGGTTCTTGGTAGGAAGAGTGATTTTTAATTGAAACCTGGACATTTTCTTATTATGTTATGAGACTCTGAATCAGATTCAAGACTTTTGCTTTAGCTGGCTTTATTTGGCATTGCTCTGGCATGAGACAGAAGGGTTTCGCTGGGTTACTGTAAGGTGGGAGTAGAACTTCATTTTCCCCAGTCCGTCTCCATTGCTACCCAAGGCAAGGGTCTCCTAGTTACTGCTGGGCAGGAGTGGGAGTTCCTGCTCCTGATGTGGTTTCCACTGACACTGTGAGGACATGGTTCATTAACTGCTGGCAGAGGTAACATCCTGGCTCCCTACTTGACCTTCTCTGATATCATCCTGGCTGGGGTACTGGGGCACCTCGTTATAGCCTCACAATGGTGGAAGTTTAAGTTCCTCACTTGCTGTTCTCTGGAATAGGTAGGGAGCGGGACCACACTTTTTTCTGTGATGCTTGGTTATTGTCTAAAAGTTTTCTGTCTTGTTGGTCTGCCCCATTCTTGTCTTTTGTCTAGAGAGCAGGTTTTTGTTGGGTTTGGTTTTGTTTTTCTATACCCATTGTCATTTCTGGCTGGCCAACCTATTCAACTCCGAGCCTGGGAAATACGAGGCAGAAAGAAAACCTATGGAATTCATTACCATAATGTTCCTTGGGTCTCAAGATCCCTAGTTGATTTGCCTTCTCGCCACCTTTCAGGGTTTTCTTGTTCATTTTATATATAATGTCCAGGGGTTCAAGCCATACGTAGTGGGAGGAATAGGGAAAATACATTTTCCTGGAAATGGAAATCCTTAAGATGTAAATTTTTATGTTGTCAAATCTCTCATTCTTCGGAGTTTCTCTCTCTGGACTTATTTATATAGACCTTTTTCACCTTAAGATTCTTAATTCTTTTTGTTCTTTTATGGTTTGTATTTTTAGGAATTTCCTGCCTTCCTATTGATTACTTGAACATTTATAGAATTCCATTATATTTTTAGGAATCTTTTTTCTAAATGATTAGTGAATTAAACCATAGTATTTCATTAAATGGCCATTTTTTCCCTATTGATTTGAGATGCTGCCTTCCTCATACACCAAATTATTATATATGCTTGGTTCTGCTTCTGGACTTCCTATTTTGTTCTATTGATCTGTCCTTTCTTCCTCTAGTATCACCATTTCGTTATTGTAGCAAGCCCCACTATCTTGTAGTGTATGGCCACCTTCCCCCATTCTGTTAAAAAAAAATTCCTATCTTCTATGGCTAACAATTCATTAAGCTAGTTGACATTTTCCTCTGTTCTTAAACGTGAAGGAATTAAGGCTGATTTTGTTAGCCTTATAGCACTAGATGGAGAAAATTATGGTATTGAACCCTTCCTCTTGTCCAGTGGTTCTCAACTGGAGGCAATTTTTGCCCCTTCTCCCAGGGGATATTTGGCAGTATCTGGAGACATTTTTGGTTGTCCAGACTGGGTGAGTGTTACTGGCATCTAGTGGGTAGAGCCCAGGGATGCTGCTAAATACTTTGCAGTGCACATAAAGGAAAATTTTGTTGTCCTCAACACACAACCTTTTGACACCAAATATATGGGGGTTCTTCCCACACCAACCAATTCTCCAACTCTCCAGACACCAAATGGGTGTCCTACAATTCAGCTATGATGCTCACCACCTGGAGGTAGCACAGACCCCACAGGGTAAGGGCTCAGTTCCTCAAGAATGTCCCCCACTTCGGATATCAATTGCAAGTCCCAGGTTGTCACCTGTACTTCTGACCAACTGACTACAAACTGGGGGTGCCTGTGACCCTTCCCTCCTCGAGTTGGATGATTTGCTAGAACAGCTCACAGAACTCTGGGAAACACTTGACCTAAAATTTCTGGTTCACTATAAGTGATACAACTTAGGAACAGCCAAATAGAAAAGATGCGTAAGGCAAAGTATGGGGGCGCAGCCCAGATCTTCCATGTCCTCTCCAGGCACGTCACCCTCCTAGCACCTCCGTGTGTTCACCAACCCAGAAGCTCTCCAAAGCCCTTCATTTAGGGTTTTGATGGAGCTTCCATTATGTAGTCATGATTGATGAAATCTTTGGCCTCTGGTGATTGAACTCAATCTCCAGCTCCTCTCCTCTCCTGAGATGTCAGAGGGTTAGGCTAAAAGCCCCAACCCTCTAATCACTTGGTTGGTTCCTCTGGTAACCAGCCTCTCAGCCTTAGGGGCTTTCTAAAGTTCACCTCTTTGACATAAATCAGGTGTGGTTGAAAGGGACTTGCAGAGGCTCCTTTCACCTTTATTGCTCTTGGAGCTATTTCTGAAACTGGGGACAAAACCCAAATATTATAACAGAAGATGCTTCTATCTCTCTCCTCACTTAGGAAATTACAAGGGTTTTAGGGTCTTTGTCCAAGAAAGGGTACAAAGACCAAATATGCATGTCTTAAATCCCAGCATGGGACAGTCCTCCATTGTCCATTATTATCGGCCCAAGCTGTCAGTAGTGCCATGTTGAAAAACCCTGTTCTAGCCCTATGATTAGGAAAATGAGACTTTGTCTTTTAAACCCTTCCTTATTTAAGAGTAAGGCTCCTTTAGCTTAAAAGCACATCATATTAAATGGCATTTGTTTCCTTAGTTACCTCTGGGTATGTGATTTAAGGTCAGGCCCCTGAAATTATGCCAGTATCTGAGACAGATGATCAAGACTTTAAAATATGGGCATAACTCGAGTGTAAATTTAATTAGCGCTAGTGAAGAGATTTCAGTAATACAGTCAGTTACAAAATAAATAATGCAAAAAACAGTCACTTTCCCATGTTTAAACAATAGTAATTGGGAAATATAATGGAGGAAGTTCCCATTAACAATTTCAACCAAAGGTATGAAATGCCTAAGAATGAACTTTAAAAATATGCATGACCTATATGAAGATAACCATACAGTTTTACTGAGGAATATAAAAGAAGACATGAATAAATGAAGAATACACACACTCAATAGTACAGGAATGTCATTTAGTTCTAAATTAACCAACACGTTGAACATAATTCTTATAAAACCACAATGGGAATCTTTGAGGGAAGGAAAGGAAGGAGGGACTTGACAAGGTTCTAGAGTTTAAATGAAGGGGATAAATGCATGAGACTAGGCATGTCTTGTTTTTTAAGAAAAGTAATGATAGTGTACTTGTAGAAAAATATATGAAAATATATTGTAAGTTTGTTCTCTGACTATAAGTTTAAAATATTCAGTATAAAAAATAAATGAATTCTAGTGCTTCAATAATTGGAACTCTTGTGGAACAGGGATAGAAGGAAAAATCAGTGAAAAATTTTAAAGTACAGAAACAAACCTGGGCTTATGAAGATGACATTTCCAATCTGGGGAGAGAGGATGGAGTAGTGAACAAATGAATTGCAATAGCTGGCTAGCCAGGTGATTTGGGGGAAGGGGATTATGTTTTGCTTAAAAAGGTTAACTGAAAGAAATACTAGGTGAATTAAAGGTAGAAAATGAAACCATAAATATTTAAAAAGCATAGGTGAATATGAAAATGTGTAAATAATATTTCTTGGGTTAGGGAGAGGACCATTTATTTAAGTATAATTTTAAAATATATAATATAGTCTGTCAAATGATTTAAAATTAAGACTATAAAAATAGTATAAATAAGTATACTGCCCCCATCTACCCTGTATTACTCCCTTACCCCTTCCCCACCCCCTCTAGTCAGCTAACCACTGTAATTGTATGTATCCTTCCAGAGTTTCTTCATGGATTTGCTAGCAAATAAAAATATATATTCTTAGCCCTCTGCTTTTTAGAAAATAATATAAATGAGAGTATACTCTGCACATTATTCGGTACCTTGCTTTTTAAACGTAAAACTTAATACACTTATTTTAAACATTTTGTAGCTCTTTTCACATCAATCAGTATATGGAGAGCTTCCTCAGTATTTTTTATAGCATCACAGAATTCCATGGTCTGGATGTGCTATAATTTATCTAACCCTTTGCTGGTGGACGTTTGGATTGTTTCCTCTTTTGCTAATATAAACAGTGGTGCAATGGATCTTATTTTACATGTCATTTTGCAGGTGTATAAGTATATCTTTGTGGATAAATTTCTAAAAGAAGTATTACTGGTTCAAAAGATAGATGCATTTGTAATTTTTACAACATTGGCCACTTATTTTGCATAGGGGTTATACCAGTTTACACTCCCATTAGAAATCTCGGAGGCTGCCCATTTCTTCACAGTGTCCTTAAACAGAGTGTGTTACCAGTTTTTTTATTTCTTCCCATCTGTTAGGTGAAATTGTTCTCAAGGTAGTTATAATGTGTGATTTTCTCCTAAAAGTGAAGTTGAACACCTTTTATACGTTTGAGGGAATTTTGAAACATGATATGGAGACATAAACCATAAAGGAGAAAACAATGGAAAGATTTGACTACATAAAAAATAAAAACAAAATCAAAAAAGCAAATGACAAACTGGGATTAGGAAATATTTGCAACATTTGACTAAATAGCCTCAATATATATATATATAATACTTTTATTAAAAATCAATAATAAGAAGACAATACTCCAATGAGAAAATGGGCAGATGACATGAATAGGCAATTTTGAATGAAGAAATTAAAGCAGCCATTAAACCCATGATAAAAATTTAGTCATCGGCAGGCGGACTCTCAACCACTGCGCCACCAGGGAAGCCCTATAATTGGTTATTTCTTTAAAAGTATACATGTGGTGCTTCTCTTAAATGAAACATAGGGATATTCCATGATACATATTTTAAATAGTTGGAGGTATGTGGTAATGTTCCCGGTTCCTTCCTAGCATCTCCCCCCTGTCCCCAAACCCCCGGTGGCCCTAGATGTTTTGGATAGCAGAGTCTTACATCATATATTGTCATGAATTGTTCAACAGTTGGATACAGGTATCAATAGATTCAAATGCAGTTACTTATTAAGCACTTTTTCCTTTTGAAAAGGAAGAAGAATATCTGTAATTATGTATTGGAAAATTATGTATTGGAAAAGGTTGGCTCGATTCAGCATAAATATTTATTGAGTACTTACTATCATGTGCCATGTGCAATGATCTATAGTGAGGATGAAGAGATAAACTTTGTTTTCAATTAACCAATTAAGCTTATTTGTGTCTTTATGTACTTAATTTCTCTAGCTTTATTTCTTTTATAGATTTTATTTTAAATTTTCAAGAAGAGTCCAGGTACTCTGTTTTCTGAAACTTTATTCCAGACTTCTATTTATTATTTTTTCTTACAGATTTATTATTGTATAATTCACATACCACATAATTTACCCATTTAAAGTGCACAATTAATTGGTTTTTAGGATAGTCACAGAGTTGTGCAGCCATTACTGAAGTCAATTTTAGAACATTTTCATCACCCACCGAAGAAACGTCATACCCATTAACAGTAGCTGCCCGTTCTCTTCTTACCCCAGTTCTGGCAACCATGAATCTGCTTTCTGTCTCTATAGATTGCTCTGTTCCGGACATTTCATATAAATAGAATCATACAATATGCGGTATTTCGTGATTAGCTTCTTTTACTTAGCATGTTTTCAAGGCTCATCCATGTTTTAGCATGAATCAACGCTTCTTTTTTATGGCCAAATAAAATTCCATTGTATTAATATACCACATTTTATTCATCCATTCATCAGTTGATATTCATTTGGGTTGTTTCCTTTCATCTTTTTCTGTTATGAATAATGCTGCTGTGAACATTCATGTACATATTTTAGTGTGGATATATGTTATCATTTCTTTTGTTTGTATACCTAGGAGTGGAATTACTGGGTCATGTGGTAACTTTATGTTGAACACTTTGAGGAAGTGCTATACAGTTTTCCAAAGAGATTACACTATTTTACATTCCCATTAGCATTGCCTGAGGTTTACAATTTCTCCATATCCTTGCTAACACTTGATATTATGTCTTTTTGGTTATTGCCATCCTAGTCGATATGAAGTAGTATCTCGTTGTGGTTTTGATTTGCAATTCCCTAATGACTAATGACATTGAGTATGATTTCAAGTGTTAGATGGCCGTTTGTATCAACAACTTTGCATCTTTATGACCATTCTTTTTTTTTTTTTTTTTTTTTGTTTT
>NW_020172466.1:16813-23565 GCF_003031525.2 Neophocaena asiaeorientalis asiaeorientalis | reverse complement strand
TTTTTTTTTTTTTTTTTTTGGCTTCACTGCGAAGCACGCGGGATCTTTGTTTCTCTACCAGGGATCAAACCTGTGCCCCCTGCAGTGGAAGCACAGTCTTACCCACTGGACCACCAGGGAAATCCCCTGACTATTCTTTTGTAGTCACCATCTCCTTCTGACCACAGCCTGGAAAGGATCTCTACTTTTAAGGATTCATGTCCTTAGATTTTGCTTACCTGGATAATCCAGGATAATCTCCCTCTTCCAAGTTACTTAACCTTCACTTCATTTGTAAAGTCTCTTGTCAAGTAAGGTAATACGTTCACAGACTCTGGGTATTAGGATGTGGCCATCTTTGGGGACCATTTTTCTGTCTACCATACCATCTTAACAATATAAAATTATCTGATCCATGAACATGAGAGCTTTCTGTTTATTTAGGATGCCTTTAATTTCTTTCAATAATGTTTTTTATTTTTCTGGATACAAGCCTTACACTTGTTTTGTTAGATTTGTTCTTAACTATTTTATTCATTTTGAACAATCGTAAATGGAATTATATTCTTAATTTCATTTTTGGATTGTTCATTGATAATATATAGAATTGAAATTTATTTTTATATTGATCTTGTATCCTGCAACTTTGCAGAACTTGTTCATTGTTCTAATACATGTTTTTTATTGGAGTATAGTTGCTTTACAATATTGTGTTAGTTTATACTGTACAGCAAAGTGAATCAGCTATACTTATACATACATCCCCTCTTTTTTGGATTTCCTTCCCATTCAGGTCACCATAGAGCATTGAGTAGAGTCCCCTGTGCTATACAGTAGGTTCTCATTAGTTATCTATCTTATACATAGTATCAATAGTGTATATATGTCAATCCCAATCTCCCAATTCATCCCACCCCCCACTTTCCCCCTTGGCATCCATACGTTTGTTCTCTCTACGTCTGTGTCTCTATTTCTGCTCTGTAAATAAGGTCGTCTGTACCAATTTTTTCAGATTCCACATATATGCGTTAATATATGATATTTGTTTTTCTCCAGATTTTTTTATGGGTTCCTTAGAATTTTCTGTATTCATGATCATGTCATCTGTTTATAGAGATAATTTTACTTCTTACTTTGCAATCTGGTATCCTTTATTCGTCTTCTTGCCTAATTGTCCTGGCTAAAGCTTCCAGTGTGTTGTTGAATTTAAGTGGTAAGAGCAGACATCCATGTTTTGTTTTTGATGGCAGTGGAAGAGTATTCCGTTTTTCACTGTTAAGCATGACGTTAGCTGTAGGTTTTTCATAAATGCCCTTTATCATGTTGAGGAAGTTCCCTTCTCTTTCTAGTTTGTTGAGTGTTTTCATCGTGAAAAAGTGTTGGATTTTCTCAGATGCTTTTTCTGCTTCTATTGAGATGATCATGTATTTTTTAAATAACAGCATAATTGAGGTATAATTCGTATATCTTAAAAGTCATGCTTTTAAACTGTACAATCCAGTGTTTCTTTTAAACATATTCACAGAGTGTGCAACTATCACCACTATGTAATTCAAGAACATTCTCATCACTGCAAAAAGAAACCCTGTAACCATTAGCAGTCACCTCCCATTACCTTCTCTTTCCAGCTCCTGGTAACCACTAATATACTTTCTGTCTATGGATTTACCTCTTCTGGACATTTCATATAAATGGGATCATACAATATGTGGCCTTCTGTGTCTGGCTTCTTTCATTTAGCAAAATGTTTTCAAGATTCATTCATGTATCAGTACTTAATTTTTCTGATCCTCAGGAGGGCTCTTTTCAGCCTTCTCTTTCCCTGGTTATCTCTGCTAAACTGGCTGGCCTGCAGCCTAAATGTTGCTCTCATGAAGCTTACTTCCTCTTAATTGCTTACCACCAAAATCTCTATTTTTTTTCGAGAGAGTCCTTTGGCTTGAACTTCCTCATACTCTGTTTCAAATAAAGTCAGTTCTTCTAGACATAGCTTTCTGTTCTTATGGGCTACCTTTATCCCTGGGTAAAATCTTCGAACCAGTGCTTTGGGTGCTGGGCAGTGACCGTTGCTTCTGATCTTCTTGCTTCTCTCTTCCGGCATGCAACCTCAGCCCTACAGGTAAGCTGGGGCAGGGCAGTCAGGGTGATTGATGGGGCTCCAGCATTGCAAGCCTACTGTGCCTGGTGTAGACCCTCTGCCCTATGAGTGGGGGCTTACTGGAGGAAAGGAGCCCCTCAGCTCTTGGCTGTACTCACCAGGAATTTCAATCCTTTAACTGTGTGTCAGGGGTGATGAGGAATGCTGGCTGCTTCCCCTCCTAATGAGATACTGTATTCCTTGGTTGGGAGCTGAGGGAAGAGGGAGTCCAGTCTTCTTGTCGACTCCTGCCTGGAGTGTAGCTTCTCTCAAGGGGAACAAGGGGATGGAGGGAAGAGCGTGGGTTATGATTCATATGCTGTAGACTCTCACCTGTATTACTGAATTTTAGCAGATTTTCTTGAATAAATGTTTCTTTATTTGCTGTACCTTCAGGACAATTTCCAGAGATTTCAATTTTTTTAAAAAAATATTTTTTACCGGTTATGGTTGCTTCACTGGGGAATGGGTCCCTAGGACTTCTTATGTCACAAATTTGGAAGTGGACCCCCCTGTTAGGTTGCTTACTTTTTTAGTAGAGTTTCTTTCTTATGATGGTGCTAGAAGGCTGGCTATACTAAGCAGTACTGATGAACTATTTTTTAAATCGGGATTTTACTATGTCAGATTTATTAAATATCAGGGTACTTGATTTTCCTTGCTTTGTTGTTATTTCTCCATATAAGTGAAGTTTGTTATAATGGTGTTTTACTTATTAAAACTTATTTTTATTGACATATTTTTCTGCTTGTTACTTTAATTTAGGGTTGGTTCCAGCATCTACTGTTGCTACCGCTACTAGTTCAAGCACCATGCTGTTTACCTCATTTTCAAATGTTTCTACCTCCACTGCTGCTACTGGGCTCTCATGTAAGTTACTGGTTGCAAAGAAAATACTATTATTTCGCATCAGGCCACTTAACTCAATTGGCCAGTATAAGCTATGGATCTCCGACGTCTCATAAATTATCATTATGCTTGATCCCGTTTGTAACTGTTGATATCAATAGCAGCTATGCTAAAAACCTGATTATCATGGCTTTCACTATGAATTTTATATTAACATGATTATTACAGCTTAAAGTGATGATTTTAAGCATATAATTCATTAACAGTGTAATGTTTTGAAGCGAATGGGAAGAGTGGAAGTTTCGCCAAGTATGTCTGAAGGGAAGAAGTCTTATTGTCCATGTGAATAAGATAAAATGGGAAATAAATGTTGAAGCCTTGCTGTATTTTATTCTTCTATATAGACCAGGTTTGCAGTCCTTATATTTTACTTATCAGAAGTGTTACATGACAAAAGGACCAGCTGTAGTTTTGAGCTTTAATGACACTGTGTGATGTCTCCGGTTCTCTCCCCTTAAAGATGAACATCTGGATGCTTTGAGCTGAGAAGTGGGGCGTTAATTATCTTGTAACCCCAACTTCTTTGCTACACCTCTTCCATTAGTAGAGTAATAACAAATGGTGAGAATACTGACTTCTGTATATATCTTAGGCAATTCTTTCTTACAGGTCCATATATGCTGCTTGTGCTTTTGCGGCATCTTCACAGTGCCATGATGTTCATCATTAGAGTTTGTTATTGTAATCCTAGCAGTAATATGGCCCTCCCAAAGCCCTGTTATAGCAAACCTGTCACCATTTCTGGGAATAAAACTTGCCAGGAATTGCTGATGCCTAGGTGAGCCTGAAAAATGGCGGCCGCCATCCCCCATTGCCTTGTGCAGTTGGCGTAGGTGGAACATTAGTTGAAATTGCAGGTTGCCACTTGAATTGTATTTTCTTCCAAGTAGATACAGTTCCATTCCTGAGACATGACTGAGATTCTGGAAACCTTTTGATATATGTAAGCAATATTCTTCTCAAGTATAATAGATTTTGTGAATATGACCATGTCTGAGGTTGGGAATTAAAATTATTGAATGAATTCCATTGCCAATCAAAGACTTGACTTCTGACCTTTTTTAAAAAATTAATTAATTAATTAATTAATTAATTTTGGGCTGCACTTGGTCTTTGTTGCTGCGTGCAGGCTTTCTCTAGTTGCGGCAAGCGGGGGCTTACTCTTTGTTGCGGTGCGTGGGCTTCTCATTGCGGTGGTTTCTCTTGTTGGGGAGCATGGGCTCTAGGTGTGC
Organism: Neophocaena asiaeorientalis asiaeorientalis; assembly: GCF_003031525.2. Taxonomy (NCBI): domain Eukaryota; kingdom Metazoa; phylum Chordata; class Mammalia; order Artiodactyla; family Phocoenidae; genus Neophocaena; species Neophocaena asiaeorientalis. The sequence continues at coordinate 19,308 of NW_020172466.1, read as the reverse complement.
AGGCTTCAGTAGTTGCAGCGTGTGGGCTCAGTAGTTGTGGCTCGCGGGCTCTAGAGCTCAGGCTCCGTAGTTGTGGCGCACGGGCCTAGTTGCTCCACGGCATGTGGGATCTTCCCGAACCAGGGCTTGAACGTGTGTCCCCTGCATTGGCAGGTGGATTCTTAACCACTGTGCCACTGGGTAAGTCCGACTTCTGACTTTTGACAGGTTTCTTTTTTCTTTCCTGTCTTTGATGTCCTTGCCTACAAAATGAAAAGAAACCTTGACCACAGTGTTTTTAAAATCAACTTTAATGAGATATAATCTACATGTCATAAAATTAATGTAAGTGTATAGTTCAGTGATTTTTAATCAATTTACCGAATTGTGTAACTCTCACCATAGTGCAGTTTTAGAACATTTCTATCATCCCAGTAAGATCTCTCAGCCCGAGACAACTACTAATCTGTTTTCTGTCTCTATCTATGCCTTTTCTGGACTTTTCATATAAATGGATTGACTGTAGGTTTTTGAGGCTTAGCCAAAGTTACTAAAGGACTCAGATGAAAAATACCCTATAGAAATTCTTCATTCACTGTTTTTGATTAAAAGAGTAATAGGTAATATTATGTTGTTCTCTGCAGTTGGTGCCTCTACAACTTTGGCTGGAATGCTTGGTGGTACAGCATTGGGGTTTGGATTAAATTTCCCTGGAGCAGGTGGAGCAGCTGCTGTTGCATCTAGTAAGATTTTTAGAACTACTGGGATGTGTTTGAATGCTCACTGGAAATGTACTGCATAACAAAAGCAGTAAGTAGGTTGTATTCCTTAGCTTCTAGGACTAAGAAGGTTTTGATCATCTCACCAGCATATCCAAAAGGTACATCAGTATTGACAATTGCCAAACGGTAGAATGAGACAGTTGATGTCAATGAGCTTACTTCTTTGAGATGACTATAATCAAAGCTGCTATCAAACTCTTGTCAACTCTGAAACTTAAAAATTCTTATTATTGATCATACTATTTAAAGTGACCCAGTACATTGGGATTCATAGAGTTTTATTCTCTAAAAGTTAATTTAAGGTTTGACCTGTATTAAAGTTGATCCTCTCCTTAAGCTGATTACAGGAGTTTCTGTGGACCTATCCTAAATTTGTTTCTGCCAGTTAGGCACTAGTTGGGTTGTAAATTAAAGAAAACTTGGTTATCCATTGCCTTTTAGCTGTTGTGAGCTGGGTGGTTAGAGGTCAGTTACTACTTAAACCTACCATTTAAGTCAGACTCCACTTTAGGGAAGTCTTGTTTGTTCTGACTTTTAAAAGTTTACTTAGGGCTGAAATGAATCTTTATTCAAACCTGTCATAAACTAAAAGTCAGTCCCTGTTAAGTTTAAAATAATTATTCCTAAACAGAGATGTAAACCATCTTTTGCCTGACCAACACTTAACTGAATTTCTACTGTGTACTCGGCTAACTGGCCAACCTATGAGCATTATGAAGGGCATGGCTTGAGAATTTTATAAGTAACCATATTTGCAAGAAATATAACACATAGTTTCCCTTATAAAATGCTGAACAAAAAATTGATTCTTTCAGTCGTGGGCGGAGTCACTGAAATACGAATTTGCAGGCTTTTTGGTGACTCTGCCATAACTCACCCCCTACCTATCTGAGTCTTAAGATTCCTTCCTGCAAACTGGTACCTTTGCTACTAGCCCATTCCATCCACCACTGCCTTTGTACTTGCCCACCTCCCCATCAGATATGTCTCAAATCAATACCCCCAACCCACTGTTGATTTTTTCCCCTACTCACCTTTCCTTCCCCCCAAGTATATTTACTTGCTCAGATTCTTCATCTCACAAATTAGCCCTGTAGGACAGCTTTCGGGTATCTGTATTTGTAAATTTATAGCCATCTGAGATTATTCTCTGCCCTAGGTATAACCAGCAAGTTTTAAGAGAAGCTTGCTTGTTATAAATCTCATCTTTTGCATTAGTCTATGAAAGTAATGATGTCCATTCCTAGCATGGAGTAAGATACATAGTTGTTGATCAGAGACAAGATAGGAAAATTGGATAGTAGGATCTTTTAAAGGATGGTCTCACTGTTTTATGTAATGATTTTTAAGATCATCAGAATGAGATTTATTTAAATGTAAATCCAAATTTGGTATGCAATTATTTTCTATTATTTGTAGAACAGTGCTTCCCTTTTAGTACACAGATAACATAGAGTTGACTGTATTTAGTTTAGACCAAAGTTGTAACTTGCAAAATCAGACTGTGATAGAACCTTCGTTCTCAAAACCATTGCTTCTTTTGGTATTAATTGAAATATTATTGTTATTTGAATATTGCCTACTATGCCAGAGCTAATTTATACCTTTTAAAAATACCATGAAAATAAGGAACAAAGATAAATACTATATAAACAGTTTAAAATAATCATACCATTTTTTTATGACTCAAGATTCCTTTGTGTTTAGACTGACAGGTATTAATTTCCTGAAGGT
>NW_020172466.1:15621-16754 GCF_003031525.2 Neophocaena asiaeorientalis asiaeorientalis | reverse complement strand
TAACAGGCTTTTTTCCAAATGCTTACAAACATACATTAAATTTATTTGTTTTACAAAAATGGGATACACACAGACATAATCATAGAATTTGCTGTTTTCTCTTAAGTATACATTAGCTTTGGACATCTGTCCATGTCAGGAAATTCTGACTTAAAAAAAAAATCTTCTTTGGGTGAAGATAAGCTCCCTTACAACAAGGACTTGTTTTTTTCTTAATTGTCTTTCTGGGTTTTTTTGCCTTGAATATAGAAGTTACACAATGTTAGAATGAATTAATCAATAAAGGGGGGGGTCTTGATAATGTCATTAATTTTCAGCATTTCTGGGGAGGGAATTCTTTTCAAATAAGACTTTTTATTCTCAGATGAAGAGCGTGGTGACCGCATGGCTGTAAAGAATGGAACGTGGGATCCAATCTTTAACCTCTCCAGTGTCCTGAGTGATAGTGACCCCGGGGATCCTTTGTGACTGGGCATGGTCTTCTCTTGTGGTGCTCATTCCACTTTCACAAAAGCTAACCAAAAGAATGGGGGAATTATTGTAAGGATCCTTGTGGCCAAAAGGGAAATGAAATCTTATGGAAATCTAATACAGGTATTATCGTGGCAATGAACTTCAAGGAATGTAGAATTTAGAAGTTGTTCTAAAGTCAGCTTTAGGGACCTCCTGGATCTAATATTGCATAAACATAATTCAGCTATTTTCCTTTTGCCTGTTTTTTTCTTTTTTTAACTTCCTTTTGGTTTCTTTACCTCTTTTTCTGCTTTATATTCTTAATTTTGACTTGCTCATGACTCTTTAATTCTACTTTATGTTTTTCCTCTGTCAGTCCTTTCAGCTCCCTTTGCCTGTTGTCTGATTCTTTCTACATACTTGGAAATATTTCCAAATTTCTGCTTAAAGTCTGATTCTTTCCATATTTCTGGAAATATTTCCGTATTTTTACCTACTGTCTGATTCTTTCCACAGTTCTAAATTTTCGAAAATGAGATTCTGACCTACCTTATCCCTGTTTGGCTAGAGCTTTTTGTGTCAGACCCTCTTATAGGCTGCCAGTAGCATATGGGATGGCTTCCTATACTTCAGATGCCCACCCTTGTCAACTGTGAACTAGGATCAAAGGACAGAGTTAC
>NW_020172466.1:0-15456 GCF_003031525.2 Neophocaena asiaeorientalis asiaeorientalis | reverse complement strand
AGAGTAGGCCAGTTTCCCTAAGAATAGGCAGTGCATGTTGGCAGTCACCATGATATATGTATTTATCTAGGGTGGCAGTTAACCTGAAAGTATTGCTAATTGGGAAAACAAGGCTAACGTAAAACAAACAAATAATTGTATACATGTTATAATATATTTTTATAACAAATTTCTTGTTACAGAAGCAGCATTTATTAATTATAAGAACATTTGAAAATACAGAGAACCAAAAAGAAGAAAACACTTCCAGTCTCCACCAGCCACAATTTTCTGTGCATTGTTTGTTAAGTGCTCACTGTGTAAGGAAGAGCCAAAAGTGCTATAGAAGTTCAGAAAACCAAGAGATAACCATGAGTAGAAGAGAAGTGGACAGTAAACATGGTGAAGGAAGAATCTGAGCTCGGCCATGATGTATGCTGAGAATTTCATGTACAGAAGACAGGGCATTTTAGTAAGGGTGTAATAGAAAAGACACATAGAAGAGAGGTCTGGGCTGTAGACAAAACTTTGAGAGGCTTTTAACTATAATACTGGCTAAGATGTATGCCTACTATGGGCTACGGTGTAGAGAAACAGGCAGTCTCCCCTATTGATAGGAATGTAAATTGGCAAAGTCTTTTTGGTAGGGGAATTGGAAAGTTATATTACAATTTAGAGCATGCTGACCCTTTGATCTAGCAATTTCATTTCTAGAAATTAATTACACAGATATATTCACATAAGTATGCAAAGCTATAGATGTACAGAGATTTTGTGTAAGATTGCAATTATTCTTTCCTTGCAAGTTTAGCAGAACTCACCGGTGAGGTCATCTGGGTCTGGAGTTTTCTTCATGGGAAGAGTTTTGAGGATTGATTCGATTTCTTTAATGGTTATGGGTCTGGTTAGGTTATAAAATGTATTTTTCTATACATTTATCCAGGATTTTAAGTTGTTAGCAAGAAGCTTAATCCAAATACCTGGCCTGCCATATATTATAGCAACATTGAGTTAAAATCATACAACTTGGAGTTCAAATTCACATTAAAAAATACTTCTATAGTTTTTCATCCTGAATAATCAAGGACTGAATTTAAAAATTTCTTACTTATTACTAACATTATACACTTTATTTTCCAGCTACAACGTCAACCATCACCACTACCACGGTCACCACCACCAGCACCAGCACCAGCACCACCAGTAGCTTTACCATGAATCTGAAACCACTGACATCAACTGGCGTGAATAACACTGTTCCATTTGGCATGATTCCTAAACCTTTTACTTTGACCATTAGGTAAGCCTATTTGAAAATTCGTGTGAGTCTCATTTTCTTTGTCATATAGAAGGCATAGTTTGCTTGTACATCTTTAGAATAGTGTTTGAATGTTAGGTAAATGACTCAGAGTCGAGGAGCAGTTAGGGAAAGGATTTCTGTTGCTTAGGAAGTTGAACAACGAAAAGGATACCATTGTCTTCTGAATACCATTATAATACAATTATTACTATTGCTAATAATAGATAACATTTATTGTGCAATTACTATATGTTTAGAAATATGACAGTGCTTTACAGCATCATACCATTTAATCCTCACAATAACCTTATGAGGTAGGTACTATTTTTGTTCTCATTTTATAGATGAGTAGACTGGAGCACATAAAGATTTTATAATTCACCTCTGGTCACACACTTGGTAATGGTTGAGCCAGGATTAAAATTCAGGTAGTCAAGCTCTAGAGCCTGTATTCTTACAATTTATGCCATGTTCATCTCTAAGTATTTGGGGTTTTTTTTCTTTACAACTTTATTGGAGTATAATTGCTTTGCAGTGTTGTGTTAGTTTCTGCTGAACAACAAAGTGAATCAGCTATATATATACATATAGCCCCATATCCCCTCCCTCTTGAGCCTCCCTCCGACCCTCCCTATCCCACCACTCTAGGTGGTCACAAAGCACCGAGGTGATCTCCCTGTGCTATGCAGCTGCTTCCCACTAGCTATTTATTTTACATTTGGTAGTGTATATACGTCCATGCCACTCTCTCACTTCGTCCCAGCTTACCCTTCCCCCACTGTGTCCTCAAGTCCGTTCTGTACATCTGCATCTAATTAAACTTTTTATTTTGAGTTAACTGTAGATTCACATTTACTTCTAAGAAATAATACAAAAAATTCTGTGTGTACTTAACCTAGTTTTCCCTAATAATAATATCTTGCGATACTATAGTACAATATCACATTCAGGATACTGACATTGATATAGTCAAGATATAGAACAGTTCCATCACAGCAAGGATCCCTCCTGTTGCCCTTTTATATCCACACTCGCTACCCGCTTCTCCTTTCCCTGAACCTGGGCAACAATTGCTCTGTTCTCCATTTCTATAACCTTGACATTTAAAGAAATGCCATACAAATGGAATCATACAGCGTGTGACCTTTGGGGACTGTTTTTCCCACTAAGCATAATTCCTTGAGATAAAGTTGTCATGTGCATCAATAGCTTGTTCTTTTTTATTTCTGAGTAGTATTCCATGGTATTATAGATGTGCCATCATTTGTTTAACCATTCACCCATTGATGGACATCTAGGTTGTTTCCAGTTGGGGACTATTATGAATAAAGCTGCTATGAACATTTATGTACAGGTTTTTGGTGAACCTAAGTCTCATTTCTCTGGGGTAAATGCCCAGGTGTACAGTTGCTGGGTGATATGGTAGTTGCAAGTTTATTTTTTTAGGAAACCGTTGTAAGTCTTTTCCAGAGTGGCTGTACCATTTTACCTGCCCAGCAGCAATGTATGAGAGATCCACCTTGTCCACATTGTTGCCAGGATTTGGTGTTGTCACTATTTTTTACTTTAGCCCTTCTAATAGATATGAAGTGGTATCTCACTGTGGTTTTAATTTGCATTCCCCTGATGACTAATGATGTTGAACATCTTTTCATGTGTTTATCTGCCATCTGCATGTTTTCATTTGTGAAGTGTCTTTTCATATCTTTTGTCCATTTTCTACTTGAATTTGTTTTTTGACTGAGTTTTGAGAGTTTTATGTATTCTAGATACCTGCCCTTTGTCAGATATGTGGTTTACAAACATTTTTTCTAACTCTGTAATTTGTCTTTTCATCTTTTAAAGAGTATTTCACCAAACAAAACTTAATTGATGAGGTCTGATTTATCAATTTTTCCTTTAATGAATTGTGCTTTTAGTGTCAAGTTTAAGAACTCTTTGCCTAACCCTAGGTCCCAAAGATTTTCTAATTTTTTTCTAAAAGTTTTATAGTTTTACATTTTATATTTAAGGTTGTGATCTCTTCTGAGTTAATTTTTGTATAAGGTGTGTGTTTTAGATTGAGATTCTTTTTTTTGGGTGGGGGGTCTATGGATGTCCAGTTTTTTCAGCAACATTTGTTGAAAGGCTATTTTCTTCCATCGAATGGCTCTTTCACCTTTGTCAAAAATCAATTGGACGTATTTGTGTCAAATGCTTTTTCTGCCTCAATTGATAGGATCTTTTAAGATTTTTGTTCTTTAGCTTCATGATATGGTGAAATATAGTCAATGATTTTCAAATGTTGAACCATCCTTGCATATGTGGAATAGATCCCACTTGGTCATGATGTATAATTTTTTAATACATTTTTGGATTCAGTTTACTAGTATTTTGTTTGTGGGCTTTCATATCCAAGTTCATGAGAGATATTGGTCCGTAGTTTTGTTTTCTTTCTTTTTTAAATTCTGTCCTTGGTTTTGATATCTGAATGTTACTAGCCTTATAAGATGATCTGGGAAGTATTCCCTTCTCTTCTATTTTATAGAAGAAATTTTGTAAAATTTGTGTTAATTCACTAAAAGTTTGGCAGAATTCTCCAGTGAAACCCCTTTTTAAGGAGCTTTTAAATTATAAATCAATTTCTTTAGTGGTTCTAGGACTATTCAGGTTATGTTTCATCTTCCAAGAGTTTTAGTAGTATGTGGTTTTCAAGGAATTGGTCTGTTTCTTCTAAATTGTGGAATTTATGAGTGTAAAGTTGTACATATTTCCTTTCTGTCCTTTTAATAGCTATAGGCATACTCCCCTATTTCATTTCTGATATTGGTGATTTGTAGCTTTCTTTTATAAATTTTATTCATCTTTTCCCAAAGGAGTAGCCTTTATTTCACTGATTATTCTCTATTATTTTCATTTTCAATTTCATTGACGTCTACTCTTTATGAATTTTTGCCTTCTGATTGCATTGGTTTTATTTTGCTCTTTTTTCTTGAGGTATGAACTTAGATTATTGATTTGAGACATTTCCCCTTTTGTAATGTAAAGCATTTAGTGCTATAAATATCCTTCTTAGCACTGTGTTAGCTTTGTACTGCATCTTCTATAATGTTGTATTTTCATTTTCATCCAGTTCTATGTACTTAAAAAATTTCCCTTGTGAATTCCTCTTTGACTCATAGATTATTTAGAAGTGTGTTAATATCCAAGTGTTTGGATATTTTCTTGTTTTTTATTTTTATATTGATTTCTAATTTGAGTCCATTATGATTAGAGAGCATGCTCTGTATGATTTCAGTTCTGATATATTTGTTCAGATTTGTTTTACGAGAGGGGATATGGTCTTTCTTGGTCAGTGTTCCATGAGCACCTAAAAATTGTTTTCTGCTCTTGGGTAGAGTGTTCTATATATGTCAATTAGATTCTGTTGCTTCACTGTATTTTCAGATCTGTATCCTTGCTGCTCGAGTGCTTCTTTTCAGTTGTGGAAAGTGACTTTTTGAATTTCCCAACTGTAATTGTGGATTTGACTATTTTTCTCTTTAGCCCTATCAATCAGTTTTGCTTCATGTATTTTGGGGTCCTGCTGTTTGGTTGGTACATATTCAGGATCATTAGCTTTCCTGGTGCTTTAATTCCTTTATTACTATGTAATGTTCCTCTTTGATTCTGGTAGTTTTCTTTGCTCTCAAATCAACTTTATCTGATATTAATATAGCCATTTATTTTTAACAATTAATCTTGCATGTATATCTTTTTCCATCCTTTTACTTTCAACATGTGTTCTTGTATTTGAAGTGAGTTTCTCATAGACAGCATATTGATGGATCATAATTTTTATCCATTCTGCCAATCTCTCTCTGTTAGTTGGTATATTTAGCACATCTACATTTAAGGTAATTATTGATGTGTTAGGGCTTAAGTCTGCCATTTTATTATTTTGTTGTTGTTGTTTTTTGTTACCTCTGTTTTTTGTTTTCTATTTCTCTTTTTTTAAACTTCCTGTGGGTTATTCAGACATTTTTTAGGTTTCCAGCTTGTTCTGTTTACAGTGCTTCTGAGTATATTGCTTTGTATAGTTTTCTTACTGCGTGCTCTAGGTGTTGCAATATACATATGTAACTTACAACCATCTAGCCATAATGACGTTTTACCACTTTGGGTAAAGTGTAGAAACCTTACTTCCGTTTAGTTCCCTTTATGCTTCTTACCTTTTAAGTATAGTCGTCTCAGGTATTTCCTCTATGTACTTTGAACACCACATTCCATGGTGTTATACTTTTTTGCTTCAACCATCAAATATGATTTACAAAACTCGCGAGGGTAGAATAGCCTATTATATTTACCCTTTTCCATCCATTTAGCTGTTCTTCTTTCCTTTATGAAATTCCATGCCGCCTTCTGTTTTCAGTTCCTTTCTATTTCGCCAATATTCAAGGGTAGTTTCGACAGCAACAAATTCTCTTTAGTTTGCTTTGCATAAAAATATCTTTATATTCCCTTCATTTCTCAAGGACATTTTCACCAGATATAGCAGTTGTGGTCAACAGTTTTTTTCTTCAGTACTTGAAAAATGTTGTGACACTTGCTTCTAGCCTCTATGGTTTAAGATGAGAAATCTCCTGTCATTCAAATTAGGGTTGCATTTTAAGTGATGTGTTGTTTCTCTCTGGCTGCTTTCAAGATTTTTTTCTTTATTTTTAGTTTTCAGAAATTTAAGTATTATATGTCTTAGTATAGATTTCTTTGAATTATTCTCTTTGGGATTTGCTCAGCTTCTTGAGTCTTTAGGTTTATATCTTTTGACAACTTTGGGAATTTTTCAACCTTTATTTTTCAATACTTTTTTAATCTCATTCTGTCTTTTTTTGTCTTTGCATAATTCTCTGATGATAAGTATGTTACCTCTTATTACCATCCTCCAGTTCCTTGAGATTTTTTTTCATTTTTTGTCTCTATTCTCTCTCTGCTGTTCTGTAAGTTCTATTAATTTATCCTCAAGTTCACTGATTCTATTCTCTGTCATCTCTACTCTAGTATCAAACCCTTCAAGTGAGCATTTATTTCAGTTATTTTTCTTTTCTTTAATTTCCATCTGATTGTTTTTCATAACTTATATTTCTTTGCTGAGGTTTTCTTTTTTTTCATTTGTTTCCCCAGACTTCATAATTGCTTGTTGGAACATTTTTTTGATGGTTGCTTTAAAATTCCTTTCAGATAATTCCAACATCAGATACCTCTCAATGTTGGGATCTCTAGGTTGTTTTCTTCTCTTTTGAGTTGTCGTTTTCCTGGTTCTTGATATGATGGGTAATTTTCGATTGTATCCTGTACATTTTATCTGTTATGTTAGGAGATCTTGGTCCTATTTAAATCTTTGTTAATTAGGGAATCCTTTTGTTAAGGTGTACTGCAAGAGTTGGGTACGTTTGTATGTTCAGCTTCCCACTGGACCCTGCCCACACCACCTCAGCCAAAGTGGTGCAGTGACTCACACTGCCTCAGTGCAGATGAAAGGTGTGGAAGTTCAGTTCCCCCTCCGCCCTGCTGACTCATTTCCCATGAAAGTGGGGGCATTGCATCGTACTACTTCATTGCCTCTAGTGGGGTTATAAGCTCAACTCCCATCTGGGCCCCAGGGCTCCCAGAACAAGAGGAAGCGGGGGACTAACTCATATTGCTTAGTTGCTGCAGAATTTCAGCTTCCTATTGGGCCCCACTGACACAGGCGGAGGGGGGAAGCAAGATGTCAACTACTCTGCCTCATATCACTTCATTCAGCCTCATTGATGGTGGGTTGGTATGGAAGCTTAGCTCACTACTGGGTCCCACTGACATAGGCTCTGGGAGATGGGGGACAAGAGTGCTGACTGAGGCTCTGGGAGAAGGGGCACAGAGTGCTGGCCCTGTTTTGCCCTGCCTCAGTCAGTCTTAACTTTTCCAGTGGATATAGAGGTTAAGCTCTCCACTTAGCCTTGCTGACATAGGGGTGGTGGGAGGTGGAGTCCTTATTAGCCCGAGTTGCATTACCTTGTTCAGTCTCAATGATGCCAGGTGGGTATACAGGTTCAGGTCTCCATTGGCCGCCACTGACACTGAAGACAAGGGGTGAAGCCTCATGGTAACTAACACTGTCTCACTCTGCCTTATTAAGTCTTGTTGCTGCTGGGTGGGGATTTAGGTTCAGCTTATCACTGGACCTCACCAACAATGCCCTGGTGGGGTAATTGGAACACTGCCTGCCTCTGCTGGGCTGGGAATTGATGATCACCTCTCCACCCAGCCCTCCCGACACTGCCCCAGCAGGGAATCAGAGCACTGCCTGGTTCCGCCAGTCCCTTGATGGAAAATAAGGTATCTGTTCAGCCTATTTGATACTACCTGGTAGGGGAATCAGAGTTCCCCTTAGTTCTGCCCAGTGGAGGGTGGAAGATCAGCTGCCTACTGTGCCATGGATACTGCTTAGGTGGGGAGTGGATCACTTTGACTAAGAGCTGAGGGGAGAGGGAATCCCATCTCTTTGGCCACATAAATGCAGAATGGAGCTTACATCATGCTGAGTTGAGGGAGAAGGAAGGGAGCAGTTTGTGGCACAGACTTTAGCTGTTCTTACTGAAATTTAGTAGATACCTTAATAAATCGTTATTTGCTGTATTCCATTAAGATAATTTCCAGAGAGTTTGAATGGTTGTTTTTAAAATAATCTTTACCAGTTATGGTGGTTTTGTTGGGGAGCAGGTCTGAGAAACTCCTCATGTGCTGTTTTCTTCTTTAAGTCCTCATATGTTGTACTAAAGTATAAAAGAATCTGATCATACTTTTGAAAGTATGATCATATGATCATCCTGTATCCTTTTTTTTTTTAGTGAAATCATAACTCCTGTGATGACATATGGTCAGCTGAGTGGTCTGGTAAACAAATGGAGCCTTGAGTTAGAGGATCAAGAGAAACACTTTCTTCACCAGGTCACCCAGGTCAATGCTTGGGACTATACATTGATTGAGAATGGTGAGACGGTAAGAAGATATTCTCATTAATCTACCTGCATTGTACAAGTACTTTCAGATGAACACAGGAGAATAGACCTGTGTTTAGTGGTTAATTTTTCCTTCCAATATTGGTGCTAAACTTAAAAATATTTTCTGTAGGTAATAAGTGCCCTGAATTAGGAACTCTTTCATACTTGAAGTGTATATGAGAAAAAAAATACTACTTTAAAATTACAACGTAAATTCAAATATTTACACTATTGTATTCTTATTTTCCTTTATAGATTATTGCTTTACATGGAGAAGTGCAAAAGGTGAAACAGGATCAGAAAAGGTAGAATCTTAGATTCCCTAGGTTGAAAGATTAAAGATCTATTTCTTTGTCCAGTTGTTTTTCCTTGTTATAGTTTATTGACATTTATTTTGTCACTCCACATTCCTTTCATCAGCCCTTCTATTGACTTGTTATTTTTTTCAGGCTGGAGCAAGAATTGTATTTTATCCTGTCACAGCAGAAAGAACTAGAAGATCTCTTGACCCCTTTAGAGGAGTCTGTAAAGGATGAGAGTGGGTCTGTTTGTCTGCAGCATACAGATGAGGAGCGTGAGAGGATGTAAGCAACTGAATAAAGATTGAGGAATGGGGCAGGACTTAGCTACCAAAAAAGGGGAAAAATGGTATTGAAAGGCAGGGAATAAAATAATTGGTAGAAAAGTGCAAGTTCTGGTAGTTGCCATTTATCACCTTATTTGACTATTATCTTTTCAGGCTGCTTGAAAATGAAGTAATCATTCTGGCAATTTTGTTTTATAGCATTTTGTACAATGTTATTAATCTCAAGCTTATACATGACCACTTATATAAAGTTTTTATATTTGTCAAATTTGTTCTTAAATCAGAAATACCAATTTTATATATGTGGTGTCATGATATTGTGGAATATTTATGATCTCCTATTTATACCGACTCTTTTAAACCTAATGTTCCTTCAGTTGCTTCAGTGATAAATCCATTTCCTATTTAAAAGGCAATTAGTTAATCTGGGGGCAAACTGCATGGCTTTTAAACGTTGAATGATTTTGTCAATGTCTTGGGCTTGATATATTTTATTTGTGTGTGATTCAGTCTTCACCTTTGGTCAATATATTGCCAATGTTCCCACGGTAACTTTATCTCTTTGGACCTGAGATTTGTTAATCAGGCCAAATTATAAAATGCTGTTAGGAGAACTTGTATGAATGGCTACATAAACTAGATTGAGGTTAAATCTGACTCATTTTATCAATGTCTTATTAGTGAGTCAAGACTGAGCTTATTTTTTAAAACCTTGCAAGTTAGCTTTTTTGTAGGTGCATTAAACGTGGTAAGTACAGCTAATCTGTATGGACCCTAGTTCTGTTTCTGCTTTTGTATTTCAGCCTTTGTGAATATTTCTTTCCTTTGCATTGACTATTCTATGCATTCTATCATTTTTGGGGGGAAACATAGATTTACATTTTCAGCCATGAGATCCTAACTGTAGGTTGAAGAAATAATTGAAACATTAGGTTCTTTCCAATTGCTTTTACGTAGTCAGATTTACATTGTGTTGGAATCTTTACTAGAATCTTCAACAATCTAGGCAACCAATTACCTATAAGTACTTTGGGACAGAAAAGCAGTAGATGGTTATCAATAAATCTAATTGAATTATTTAATATTTATAGACGTTAAGATTGAAAAATCCTCTGGTCACTTTAATTCTTATAAACATATTCATTGACTAGGTTAAGAGTGTGTGTGTGTGTGTGTGTGTGTGTGTGTGTGTGTGTGTGTGTGTGCATGCACAAATAGTTGGTGTGGAAATCTTGAGAATTTAGCCAACTAATCAATTTGTTGTGAACTTAGCAGATTTGTCTGCCTTTGATTATTGTGAATCTCATTTCTTAAAATATCTTTTGTTGGATGATGGAGGATATTTGTATAAGGTTTTACTTTGAAAATTTATGTATACAAAATTGTTGAAGACATCTCAGCATTTACTAAATATTGCCAAACACCAAATAACTTCTTACATATCTAAGTGACCTATGGGTTTATTCTGATACCTAAAAAGAGGGTAAATAGGTGACTGTAAAAATGACAAGATGGATAAAAGCCTTCACCTATGGAGTCTTTTTAGAATATGGTCATGAATGCTACATCCATTAAAATGAGAAGGTAGGGGAACTGGGGCAAATCCAGTTGGTGGTATCATTCTTTGTATGTCAGTAACAGTGCATAGTGGAGAAAACATTTCTGGTTAATCCCTTTATTTTACCTACCTTTTCAGTTACCAGTTAGCAGAAGATGTATATGCTCAGCTGAAACGAACGGCCCAAGATCTCAAGGACATTATTGAGTACCTGAATACATTTGGAAGTCCTGCTGACACTACTGGCCCGGTGTGTTAACTGCTTTATCTATTTAGGCAACCAGAATTTACTGTGAAATTAGCATTCTGTCGTTCCTTTAGCTAGTTACCTTCTCCTGTCCACTGTAGTGCTCCTTACCTGCCTCCAGAGATATGAAGCTTCTGGGTGTAGTTAGTGGGGCAGGAAATGTTTAGGAGCAGAAAAGGTTGTAAGTTTTTTGTGGTTATTCCCAGAAGGGCAAAAAAAAATTACTGTTCTCCCAAAATTTTCAGAGTTTTCTCTCTGTTCTTCCTATAAGTATGTCCTAGTTCTTTTTTTTTTTTTTTTTTTTTTTTTTTTTTTTGCGGTACGGGGTCCTCTGTCTCTCTCTCTCTGTCTCTTTTTTTTTTGGAGTATCACTGTGGACTCATGAGTTTTTCTCCCTCCATGTGTTATAATCCATCACTGTCATTATTCTTTTTGATGTTGAAACCTGATTTGGCCAGCAGAAGCCCATTAAAGCACAATCTTGTATCCTGATATAATCTCATAAGTCGTTGAACAATCTTTGTTTTCTGGCATGAAAAGTGCCAAACTCACCCTGTACTTCCCCTGCCTGAGACCTGAGATCAGATATTTCTCCAAGGTTCCTTTTAATCGTAATGTTATTTAGAAACCAAGATCTAGGTGTTAGATGTGCTCACTGCTATCAGGATGTGTCATTGCTTCTTGGCCCCTTCCATGTACAGAAAAAGGAAATAGGAATTCATACTGATGTTTGCAATTCAAATTTATAATAAAAATATGAAAGGAAGAAAACTATATCTCTTTTATCTTTCAATGAAAATCTTGGTTTCTATTATCAATATACTCGTGCATTTGCTTTCTACTGTAATATATATAATGGTAGTAATATTATACCACATGCATATATAATACATAGTATAATTCTGAAACTAACGATAAACTTACTAAGATAGCTTAAGATTTCTTTGCAGTTCTTTTTATCATTAAGATTACATCCTACCAAGGATGCATCATCAAGAACACTATGTACAAAAGTTATCTGAGCTGCACGTTTATGTTATAGATTAGTTACACAGGTTTATTTGTTTTCATTTCGTATTCAATTTTAGCATTTGTCTTTCTTCCCATTATTTTTGGCTTAATTTAAATTTTTGAGTATTTAAACTTTTATATGGTCCAGAAGTCAAAATTGTATAAATAACAGAAGTACTGTTTCTATTCCTATCTCCTCCACCTCATTCCTAAACATCCCCTATTTTCATCAGTTTCTAGTTTATCCTTCCTGTGTTTCATTTTATAAAAATAAGCAATTACGGTTCTTCAGAATTAATATAGACATACCATGTGTTAAATAATACCCCTACAACTGAGCTCTTATTTGAGTGTGGTCATGGTGCACAAAACCTAACTTGTATCACATTTTCTACTTACAGATAACTTGGGGTACAAATAAACTCCCACCTGAAGTCTGATGAATCCATTGTAGAAAGTCCATATGAGCATTCAGAATTTTGCAGATCTGCTGGAGCTAAAAACACACACAGGATTTTTAGATTATGATTTTTCTGATATGGTAAATTAAAAAAACATAAAAAATTGAAATTAGGAAGTTATTTTCATTTCTTCTGGTAAGAAATTGACTGAGAATGTGCTAAATATTAATTGCATGTTTTTTTTTGCTATTTTATATTTGTAATGTTCATTACATCTATATATTAGTTCAATCTATTTTGTAACTGTCAAGAATTCAACTTCTATAATTCAATAAAACACTGACTTCTATAGTACAAAAATAAGTAAAGAACATTAAGAGACATTTGACAGGACAAGAAATTCATATAATATTTTTTAAAATATTTAAAAAGGTAATCAACTTTTTAATTGAGGTATAACTGACATATGTAACATTATATTAGTTTCAGGTGTATACAGTAATGATTTGATATTCATATGTATTGTGAAATGATCACCACATTAAGTCTAGTTAACATCCACCATACAGTTACAAAAAAAATTTTTTTTGTGATGAGGACTTTTCCAATCTATTCTTTTATCAATTTTCAAATATATAATACAGTATTATTATTAACTATAGCCACCATGACTTATTTATTTTATAACTAGAAGTTTGTACTTTTTGACCCCCTTCAGCCATTTTGCCCACCACCTACCTCCAGCCGCTGGCAACCACCAATCTGTTCTGTGTATCTATGAGCTTGGTTTAGTTTTAGTTTTTGTTCTCAAATTCCATATGCAAGTGAGATCACATGGTATTTGTCTTTCTCTATCTGACTTATTTTACTTTGCATAATGCCCTCAAGGTCCATCCATGTTGTCACAAGTGGCAAGATTTCCAAATAGCAATTTTTAATAAATGGTAATACTCAGTTGTCAAGTGTGTGTGGAAAATAGGTACATTCATATACAGCCTATGGTAATATAAATTGACCCAGCCCTTCAAAATGTAAATTTTTGCAATATATACCAAAGTCTTAAAACATTCATACCTTTTAACTCAGTATATTCTACTTCTAGAAATCTATCCAGAGGAAATAATGAAACCTAAACACACAACTGGTCATTACAGGTTAATTTCACAGTGGTAAAAATTTGAAACAATATCTCCATCAATAAAAAATGATGAAATATATTATGGTAAAGTCATCTCTAATGAAATGTTATAGAGTCATTAAAACCATATTTTCAAAGAATGGTTAAAATTTTGGGAAAATACTATGAAAGAATATTAAATGAAGACAGAATCCAAAACTTTATATAGGTATGTTTCCGAAGCTATTTAAAAGAAAATAAGTATTTTTACCAGCATAGCAAAAACACTTGGAAGAAATACACTAATATATTAGCATAGTACTGGTAACACAGGTGTTTTACTTTTCTTTACAGATTTCCGTATTTCCCGAGCTTAATACATGGGATAAGCATATGCATTAACTTTGTAACAAAAATACTAATCCTTTTAAAAATGTTAGAACACTTTTGACAAATACTCTGGCAAAGTCCAGGACAATACTGAAAACAAGAAGAAATGAAAATGTTACCACACTCAAACAGTATGTAATAAAAACAGCAAATTTAGTGTATCTTAATATAACAAACAGAAAAATAATTTGTAGTAGGAACAATGAATTTTTATAAAAATATGAGGCTGAATATCATATACGATAATATGAACTTGCTTAATAAAAATTTTAGAAATTAGGTGATCTTTCCTATCTCCCCTCAAAAATGGTGAAAATAAACAGGTAAGTCTCATCATCGTGAATACTGTTGAACATACTTGGTATTTTTCTACCCTGGTGTATGGTCCACAATAACAAAGCTCTGTTGATCTGGTTACATTTAATTATCTACAAGAATATTATTGTTCAACACATGTTTTCTCTGCTTCCTGTCCAATGATTTATGCTATCTGAGAAAAGAGATGAATTGTTGCTGATCTCTTGCTTCTTTTGTCCTGCTATCAAGAAGCAATTATCCTTTAATTCACTCATCTTAAACATCTCAATCACTCTTGCCAGTAAAAACAAAAAACAAAAGACTCAAATCATTTACTCCCCACTACTAAAATAAAATAAAACAATACAAGGCTAAGCAGAGAAAAAGGATAAGGATGGGATTACAGTCTCCTTTTACTTACTCTGTTCAGAACACTCATTTTATATTAATTCAACACAGAGAGATTAGACATCAGCTCTGCTTCATGTCTAAGTATGCATGTATTTATCTATGCATCAAAGTTCTATGACAACAAAACAATTTTGAATTTTAGAATCACAATGGTGATCTAATCTTTCACTAAAAAGAAAACCTATATTGTCAACTCCTGCATCTGCATGAACACAGGAAGATGGTAGCATGTATTATCCCAGACTAATTTATATTTGTAATTATTCAATTTTAGATTCACCCAAAGTAGGGAATGGCATAATTTTTATAGCTGGAGGAGACTTCAAGATCATTTAGTCCACTCTTGACATTCTGCAAAAGGAGCTAAGACCCAGAGAGATTAAGTGACTTGAATAAAATTCTAGTGCTTTCTCAACTATACCATGCTCTCTTTCTAATTAAAAAAGCTAGTAATATGTATATAGATAAAGAACTGTCTATGTATAATTGACAAAGAGCTCACTAAAGAATAATTACTACTTACAGATAGGTCATTCATCCTCGCCTATCCAGCTCCTGGCTCCACTCCTAATTATAATCAACTGATAGAAAGTACAATGGAAGCTCCCACGAGGGGAGATTCCTCTTACCGTAACTGCCATGGGGTGGGAGAGGGGAAAAGGAGGACTCCATTTAGCAGCTAAGACAATAGGGAAAGGTTGAGGAAATAAGCTCTTTAATTAGAGTATAGAAAAAGGAAAATAAACCAGTCCTTCCTTACCTCCAAATTAACTCAAAAATCTCAACTCTCTAATTGGAGCCTCGGCTGTATTTTCTCATGTTACAATAAATTTACATTATGAGTTAACTAGGATTCCACAAGGTGGGTGGAAACCTAATAAGCATACTTAACAAATATCTATGGAAAAATATATTTTTAAGTCTTATAGTTGACTTATCAAACTTTTGAGATATATCCTAATTATAAGTTAAGGATTGCCTGGATATACCTAACAGACTCAAACATGTATATACATACAGATATATGTATATATACACACTTACTGTTATATGAATATATAGATTAATATGTAAAAGGAAGGATAATCTAGCTAACGAGTAAGTGAATAGAAAAATAAGAACAAGGACAGGGCTTCCCTGGTGGCGCAGTGGTTGGGAGTC
>NW_020172465.1:117773-121589 GCF_003031525.2 Neophocaena asiaeorientalis asiaeorientalis | reverse complement strand
GAGAGAGAGAGAGAGAGAGAAATTCTAAAAAGGATTGAACGGGATTTAATGGAAATTAAAATGTGAGATTTTCTTTATCCATTTGAGATATTTACAGCTTGCTATTAGTCCTGAACCTGGTTAGGTGAAACTGAGAGAAATAAGTCACAAAGCTGCAAAAGAACAATTTATACGCCATCTCCGACGACTGCCACTGTCAAGGAACTGAGGCTGATCTTCTCCATGATGGCCTTATAGACTGCTTATTGTGCAGCATCACCAGACCCTTCTTCTCCCTTTCTCTCTCTGCACCCTAACTCTCTGCTAGCCCCTTAAACACTGAGAGGGTAGTCAGACTGCTCTACTTGACATAACTCTTTCATCTTCTAAACTAGAAACTCTATACCCATTAAACAGTAACTCCCCATCGCGTCGCGGAGCACAGGCTCCGGACGCGCAGGCTCAGTAGCCACAGCTCACGGGCCCAGCCGCTCCGCAGCATGTAGGATCTTCCCGGACCGGGTCACAAACCAGTGTCCACTGCAAGGGCAGGCGGACCGCCAACCACTGCCCCACCAGGGAAGCACCCCCTCCCCTCTCTTCTTCATCCTCTAGTAGTGAACTATTCCTACTCTCTGTCCTACTCTCTGTCTCTATGATTTTAACCCCTCTATGTACCTTGTATAAGAGGCATAATACAGTAGTGTATGAGTGTGTGTGTGTCTGTGTACGCGTGCGTGCGTGTGTGTGATTGGTTTATGTCACTTAGCATAATGTCATGGGTGAGGTTTATCCATGCTGTAGCATATCGCAGAATTTCCTTTCTTTTTAACAGTGAATAATATTGCATTGTATATATATATGAAGCACATTTGGTTTATCCAGTCATCCATCAGTGGATGCTTGGGTAGCTTCCACATTGTGGCTATTATGAATAATGCTGCAATGAACATGGCTTTACAAGTATCTCCTCAAAACTTGCTTTCAATTCCTTTAGATATATACTGAGAAGTGGAATTGCTGTACCATATGATAATTCTATTTTTAGTTTTTTGATGGACTGCCATACTCTTTTATTTTTTAATTTTTAAATTATTAAAAATATTTTACTTTATACTGGAGTATAGTTGATTAACAATGTTGTGTTGGTTTCAGGTGTACAGCAAAGGGATTCAGTTATGCATATACATGCATCTATTCTTTTTTAAATTCTTTTCCCATTTAGGTTGTTACAGAGTATTGAGCAGAATTCCCGGTGCTACACAGTAGGTCCTTGTTGGTTATCCATTTAAAATACAGCAGTGTGTACATGTCAGTTCCCAAATCCCTAACTATCCCTTCCCCCCACTGCCATACTGTTTTCTACTCATTTTTCTTTTTTTTGGCTGTGTCGCACAACTTCTGGGATTTTAGTTCCCCAGTCAGGGACTGAATCCAGGCCCCATGCAGTGGGAGTGTGGAGTCCTAACCACTGGACCACCAGGGTATCTCCCATACTGTTTCCTATAACAGCTGCAGCAATTTACATTCTCACCAACAGTGCACAAGGGTTCCAATTTCTCCATAACCTCACCAACACTTGTTATTAAAAAAAATTAGCCATCCTAATTTCATTGCAGTTTTGATTTGTATTTCATGTATGATTGGTGATGTACAACATCTTTTCATATGTTGACTTATATTATTTGGGAGATATGTCTGTTTACCTATTTTTAATCATTTGTTGTTGTGATTGTTTATTGTTGTTGAGCTGTAAGAGTTCTTTATGTATTCTGGACATTAACCCCTTATCAGATAAATGATTTGCAAATATTTTTTCCTATTCTGTGAGTTGCCTTTTCACTGTGATTATTGTGGGGTTTTAATGCACTAAGTTTTTAAGTGTAATGTAGTACCATTTGTCTATTTGCTTTGGTCGACAATGCTTTTGGTGTCATGTGCCCAAACCCCTTGCCAAATCCAATGTCATAAATCTTTCTCCCCACTTTTCCCCTAGGATTTATATAGTTTCAGCTCATACATTTAGGTCTTTGATCCCTTTTGAATTAATATTTGGTGTGGTGTAAGGTAGGAGTCCAATGTCATTCTTTTCCACCTAGGTATCTAGTTTTCACAACACTGTTGAATAGACCGTCTTTTCCTCATTGCACGGGTTTTACCACCATTGTGAGAATTTATTTCTGGACTTTTTATTCTCTTAATCTATTGTCTGTCTTTATGCCAGTCAAACCCTATTTTGATTCTTGTAGGCTTGCAGTATGTTTCGAAATTAGAAAGTGTGAGACCTCCAACTTTGTTATTTTTCCTGATATGTTGGCTATTTAGGGTAACGGACACTCCGGTTTTGTATCTGCCAATGGAAAGGGGTTTCAGGTGTATGATTTTAAGGATTTGTTGGCATTCTTCATCCACAACTGCGCTTGCCTCCTTTATAGTACCGGAGAAGGAAATGTAGGTGTAAAGGAGAAAGAAGATGAAAACTAGTTTTCGGGGCTGGATCATATCATCCACATTCATTTAGGACGTTTTTGGGGCGACTCTACAAACTGCGGGGAGTGACAGCCAGTCTCCCCATCTAAGAGATGGCAAACCCAGGGCCGGGGTGTCGGAGCCCTCCAGCGGCGTTCTACCCTGGCGCGCCACCTGCTATTCAGCAAAGTGTGCCTTTTCCCTTGCTAATATGGATCCTGGCAATCGCACGTGGTCTTGGAGCTCCATTTTAGGTCGCTTCGCTGCCTCCCTAATACACTTCTGCTGGCAGGCTGAGGCGCCACAATTTTGACCGCTCTGGTGGGGAGATAAGGCGGGTCGGACCTGGCCAGTGCCTGCAGCTTTGAGTTCTGCTTCGCCCGAGGCCGTGACGGTCTCTGAGTGTAGGTCTGGCAACTTCGACCCTGTCATCTCTTCTTAGCTGGGGGTTCGGGTTCCCTAATCCCCCTGACTGTTTTCCCCACCTGCGAGATATTTTGGGGGGCATAATCTGCATAAAAATAAAGCAAGTGTTTCGTTCGTTGCACGGAGAACTCCTTATTGATGCCTCATGTTTGCAGTTTTCGGTTGTTGGAAAGAGTTCAGGGTGTTTGTACTGCCTCTGGTGAGAAATAAGGGGAGTGCGATTACCCCAGGATATCCTGCCCTGTGCCCTCCCCAGATCTGTACATCTCCCGGGCCCCGCCGCGCTGCGTCCACAGTAAGCAGGGGCCACTGGGCGGCATATTAGGACTCAAGTCAGGGCTGCCTAATCACCAGCTGCCAACACGTGTGGCGCTACCCGGTGCTCCCTTTCTCTCCCAGCGGGTTCGACCCACATTCGGGCAACTGGCCGCTAGTTTTAGTCTGCACCACTGCTTCTTTCCCCGGGCGACCCCCCAGCACTCACGGCCTTTCTGTTGCTCGCCAACAGCTCCTCTTGCTTGGACAAGTACCTGGGATGGCGCCAGCCACGTGGAGCCAGTAAATCAATCATTAACCCCAGGCGAGGTTTGGCAAGGGAGCTGCGATCAGAGCCAAGTCATCGGAGCCAGGGCAAGGCCCTCACCCTGGGTTGGGAGCCGAACACTTGCTAGCAAGCTGGAAGCCGTAAGGGAGAGGGCGGGTCCTACCAGTGCATTGGGTCGTCTCCAGGAACTACAGTTCTCCAGGCCTTTCAACTGCGCACCTTGCCTCGGTTGGAAAGTCAGTTATTGCGATGCCTCAGGGCAGGCTTGAGCATTAACGAGCTGCCCCTGGCTTTGCAGTCTATTGTCCCCAGCAGAGACTACTTCTTTACCTCCTATGCTTGTAAATTAAAGTTACTCTAAGGTTTTTGCATTAAGTTATTTAGTGCAGCTTTTTTTT
>NW_020172465.1:54647-117749 GCF_003031525.2 Neophocaena asiaeorientalis asiaeorientalis | reverse complement strand
CTGCATCGGCGGGCGGACTCTCAACCACTGCGCCACCAAGGAAGCCCCTAGTGCAGCTTTTTTATAGCATAAGATTGGAAACAATGAACATGTCCAGCAATTACTTTGATGATACATTCATACAACGCAGTATTCTCTAGATGAGAATATCAAATCTATTCTTGATTAAATAGATCTGTACTTTAAAATGATCCCTTGATAATGATCCCAAGGACTGTTACTAAGAAAAAAAGGGGTGGCATACAACAATTTGTATAAAATGTGTTTTAAATATCTCATTGGAAAAAGCAAGAAATTGGATCTGGGAGGTCACGCAGCAAGAATAGGAGACACATTCCATTTCTCTATAGGCTTCCCTTGGTAACAGTGGACAAACAAGCATGAAGGCATGTTTCTCCTTCTGTTTTCATAAATGAGAACCTGTTATTGCTGTTTGGTATCTCCTTTGTGAAATCTGTAGACATGTCTTACAGCATATCGTTGTCAATGATAACAGAATTTTGTGGTGCTATAGATAACATCAATTTCAACCAACTCCTCCATCTTTCCACCACATTCTGCAGAAAGTATTCAGTATCAGTACATACTTCCTTCTTTTCAAAAATGATGGGCATTTGTCACACCTCCCCTTACTTGGCCTTTCAGGAACACTCAACAAGAATGAGCACTACTTCTATAAATTACTTGATTCTCTTGGCTTCAGCATACACAGCCCTGCCCTTATAGAGAAGTGTATACAGTCTTGTTGGTGAGATAACTGTCCAAGGAAGACCTCTCAGAACCTATTAAGGAGCCGACAAGTGGCCTGTGTGGCTGGCCCTTGGACAATGAGGTAAACCGTGGCAAGCACTGACGTGGCATGGAGTGTAAGCTTTGCTAAGAATTTGGTATTTTGTTTCCAATGCCGCGGGAACTACTGGGACAGTGACATCTGACATGTTTTTAAAAGATCTTCCTAGTTGCCCTGTGGAGGATGGCCTAGAGGAGGATGAAGCAGAGATCAACTGGAATAATAATCATGGATAATAAATGTGGATGTGAGAGAATGGAGAGAAGTTAGGCTTATTACAAAATTTGGAAGTAAGTTTATCTTACTTTCTGTTCCCTGGGTTTCTGAACTTTTTCCAGTCTCCTTCTTACTCTTCTCTGTACTCTACCCATTGCCTTGGGCCTTGGGCCTCCCCTGTTCCCCACCACCATAGTATCCAAGCCCATGGCTTTAAATATCACCTATTTCTGATGACTCCTGGACAGAGAAGGAACTGCATTTCAGGGAACAAGTTAGTTGTAGGTATGTGCTATAGGGAAAGGGGAGTGCCTGGATTTTCAGGCAGGGCTTTGTAGTTCTGCTGAGGATTGAAGCAGAAAAAAGTGGAAAGTGAAGTTTGAAACCAGAAGATTCTCACCCTCTGAGAAAGGCCCAGGGGACATCCATGGGAATATGTGATGCCCTATAAATCCTATCCTTGCAGAACATCACGACCAAGAGACGAGAGAAGAGCACCCTAGCCACAAGCAAAATGAAGCCAAAAATCAGACTTGTTTTAACACTGTGCCTGTTGCCAAGCAGTGGGTCCTTACTTGACAGCAGAAGACCACAACTGTCATTCCCTGTGACCTGCTAAAACCAGAAGAGTGAGTTGAGATCACATTTGACCTTTGGGTGTCTGAAGTACTTTTAAGTTACGCCATTTTAACTGTAACAGTAACAGTATGTCTACAATGCATTTGATAGCAAAACAAGTCCTTCTTAATTATGAGTAATTTCTGCATGAGTGCCTCACTGTTATAAATCACATTATTAGGTACATTTTGCTATGCATTTAATCCCCAAAGTAACCCTATTTGATAGGTATTAATATTCACATTTTATAATAGAAAAAACTGAGGTTGTACAGTTACCCTCAAAACAGATATAGCTTCTACAGGCGTCTACCTGTCTCCAAACCTAGGATCTCTCCAGTAGAGTGTACTCTTTGCTCCCATGTACCTGCATCATTCTCCCAAACCTTAAACTCTTTCTGGGATCAGATCTTACATAACTTCTTCAATTATGTACTTCCATACCATCCCGGCAACTTGCTAACTGTGATAAATACCACAAAAGAAGTCTGTTCCTTTCTGGGATCAGCAGGTGTCAGATGATACATTTTGTTCACCATAGGACATAATAATTTATAGAATTTATTATCCAACTAAAGAATTGCCTTCCTCAGAGGATTCTGGGGAATTGCAGAGTAGAAGCACCAGAAATCTGCCTCCCCACATAGACAACAACAGCACTGGCAGAGTCTGTAAAACTATCTTGGAACTCTAAAGTCTATTGAGGCTTGCACGTTCCAGAAGACTTATATGGTAAAATGCAGATAATTTTGGTCAACTTCTGCTCTTAGAAAAACAGCAGCTACCCAGTCAAAATGCTGGTGGCAGGAAGCTGCCCATGTTCCAGGAGGAGCTTGCATACAGCATGCAGGAACAGGGTGAGCAAAAATGACCTTGTCTCTAAATGTTGATGTCGATTGCTGCTTATGATCACGAGGTACAAAGAAGCTGGCAGCCACTGCTGTTTCTCTTACTCTCATTGGTGTAGGTCCATCCCTTTGGACCTAAAATGACTTCAAGAGGATTTAAAGAACCTGTGCCTTTTTAGTTGCTCTTCATTCTCTTTTTCCACTTTTGACAGCCAGACATTAAAGACTATGACATTAAAAAACAACTGCATAATGGGGAAAATTAGAAAGTGACTGCACATGCCCCGGAAAGACTCAGAGAAGACCTTAAGTTTATTCCTTAGGTTGATCCCTGGGCACAGAGACAGCCTAGAAAAATAAAAAATAAATAAATAAACAAAAGCAGTAACAAAATACAGCTGACCCCTGAAAAATGCATGGGTTAGGGACACTGACCCCTATACAGTTGAAAATCTGTGTATAACTTGACAGTCAGCCCTCCGTATCCACGATTGTGCATCCACAGACTCAAACAAGTGCAAATCATGTAGTACTGTGGTACATATGTATTGAAAAAAATTTGCATATAATCGGACCCACAGTTCAAACAGTGTTTGAGGGTTCTTCAAGAGATGACTGAGGAACAAACCTTGACAAGGCAAGAATATACTTTCTAAAGTTACCATTTTATTAGTTTCAAATGTCCAGTTTTCAAAAACAAACAAAAAAGGCATACAAAGAAGGAGGGAAATATGACTCATTCAAAGAGAAAAAAAAAAAAAAACAACCAAAACTTCCCTTGAAAAATAACTAATGGCAGATATAATAGACAAAGACTCTAAAGCAACTGTCTTAAACAGCTAAAGAAACTAAGGAAAATGTGGAGAAAATCAAGAAAATGATGTATAAACAAAATAGCAAATCAATAAAGAGATAGAAAACCTAAAAAGAAACAAAACAGTTCTGGAGCTGAAAAGTACAATAACTAAAATGAAAAATTCACTAAAGGGATTCAAAGTCAAATTTGAGCAGGCAGAAGAAAGAATCTGTGAACTTGAAGGTAGCACAATGGACATTATCAGGAACTGAAAGAAAAATTGAGTGTTATAATTTCTAGATGTTAAATATAATTGCCATAGTAACCAGAAAGAAAATAGCTACATAATATATAAAAAAAGGAAAAGGGAATTAAAACATTTCACTATAAACTAACAATTAAATTTTTTAAACACAGTAACAGGAAAAGAAGGACAAAAATAGTTATAAGACATATAGAAAACATATGGCAAAATGATAGAAGTAAGTCCCTTCTTATCAGTAATAACTTTAAATATGATTCAACTCTTCAATCAAAAGAGAGAGATTGGCAGAATGAATTTTTTAAAAACATAATTCAACTACATGCTTGCTATAAGAAATTTACTTTAGATCCCCAAACACAAAATGGTGGAAAATGAAAGGATAGAAAACTATATCCATGCAACTAGTAACCAAAAGAGAGCAAGACTGATGTACTAATATCAGACAAAATAGAGTTTGTTTCAAAAAAATGGTTACAAGAGACAAAGAAGGACATTATATTGCCTATGAATAAAAGGTTCAAATAGCAGGATGATATACAGTTGTTAACATTACGTACACAATGACAGATCATCAAAATATATGAAACAAAAACTGACAGAATGGGAGGGAAAATAGACAATTCTACAATAATAGTTGTATATTTCAATACCCCACTCACTACACTGAATAAAACAGCTGGGCAGAAGATAAGCAAGGAAACAGAGGACTTAACACTATAAACCAACTAGATCCTACAGACATACACAAAACACTCTGCCCAATAAAAACAGCATATACATTCTTCTCAACTGCAAAAGGGACATTTTCCAGAATAGATCATATAGAGCACAAATTATCTCAATAGATATTAAAAATAGATATTATAAAAAGTATACTCTCCAACTACAAGAGAGTTAGAAATCAATAACAGAAAACAATGGAAAATTTACAAGATGGGCGAATTACACACACTTTTAAACAAGCAGTGCATGAAAGAAGAAATTACAGGAAAAATTAGAAAATACAGATGAATGAAAACAAACAGAGAATATACCAAAACTTACTGTACACAGTGAAAGTAGTACTAAGGGCAAATTTATATCTATAAATTCTTACCTTAAAAAGCAAGAAAAATATCAAGTAAACAACTTAAATTTACAAATTAAGAAATTTGAAAAAAGAATAAACTAAATCCAAGGTAGCAGAATGAAGGAAATAATAAACATTACTGCAGAGATAAATGAAATAGAGAATAGAGAAATAAAAGAAAATCAATGAAATGAAAAGTTTGTTTTAGGATTTACTGTATAGCACAGGAAAATATATCCAATATCTTGCAATAACCTATAGTGTAATATCATCTGAAAAAAACTCCAAATTACTATGCTGTACATCTGATAGTAAGCCAATAATGTAAATCAACTATATTTCAATTTTTTAAAGTTTGTTTTTTAAAAAGAACAACGAAAATTGACAAAACTTTAGCTAGCTGTATTAAGAAAAAAAGAGAAAAGTTTCAAATTACCAATATTAGAAGTGAAAGTGGGGACATTACCACTGATTCTACAGAAATAAAAATTATTGTAAAAGAATACTACAATTATGCCAGCAAATTGGACAACTTACATGAATGAGTGATTCCTAAAAATATAGAACCTGCAAAGATTAAATCACAAAGAAATACAGGGTGTGAATAGACCTATAATTAATAGGATGATTGAACCAGTAACAAAAAATCTCTCAACAGAGATAAGCCCTGGACATGATGGCTTCTTTGATGAATTTTACCAAACACTTAAAAAAGGACTAATACCAATCCTCTCAAACTTTTCCAGTTGAAGAGGGGCAAACATTTTCTAATTCATTCAATGAGGCCAGTATTACTCTGATACAAAGCCACATGAAGACACTGCCACAAAAGAAAATATAGATCACTATCCTTTATAAATCTTGATGCAAATATTTTCAACAAAATCGTAGAAAGCTAAATTCAGCAGAATATTAAAAGGCTTATAAGCCTAAAGAAAAAGCATTTATTGTTGGACTGCAAGAATCATTCAACATAAGGAATCAATCAATGTAATACACCACATTAACAGAATGAAGGGGGGGAAAAAAAACACATGATCATCTCAATTGATGCAGAAAAGCATTTAACTTAATTCAACACTGTTTAGTAATTTACAGAAAGACTCAAAAAACTAGGAATAAAAGAAAACTACGTCATAATAAAAAGCCATACACAGTGAACGTTATACTCAATGATGAAAGACTGAAAGCTTTTCCTCTAAGGTAAGGAAAAGGCAAGGATGCCTACTTTTACCACTTCAATTTAACATAGTATTGTAAGTTCTAAGCAGAGCAATTAGGAAAAAAATAGATATAAAAACACATAGATGAAAAGAACAGGATTGATGGAACCTTCCTGGTGGTCCAGTGGTTAAGATGTCATGCTTCCACTGCAGGGGTTTGATCCATGGTCTTGGAACGAAGATCCCACATGCTGCGCAGTGCAGCTAGGGAGAAAAAAAAAGAAAGCAAAAAAAGAAATAAGAAAAGAACAGAATTGAGAGTGCAGAACTAAACCCACACTTTTTTTTGCCAATTAATTTACAGCAAAAGAGCCAAGAATATAAAACAGGGAAAGAAAATCTCTTCAATAAATGGTGAGGAAATTGGACAGCTACATGCAGAAGAATGAAACTGGACTACCTTCACCATTCACAAAATCCAACTAAAAATGGATGAAAGAGCTGAATGTAAGAGCTGAAACCATATAAATCCTAGAAGAAAACATAGTTGGTAATCCCCTTGACGTTGGTCTTAGCAATGATTTTTTTGGACTTAACACCAAAAGCAAAGGCAACAAAAGCAAAAACAAAGAGTGGGACTATACCAAACTAAAAAGTTTCTGCACAGCAAAGGATTTCATCAACAAAATTAAAAGGCAACCTATGAACTGAGAGGAAATATTTTCAAATTATACATCTCATAAGGAGTTAATATCCAGAATACATTAAGAATTCATACAACTCCGTAGCAAAATAAGAAACATTCTGATTTAAAATGGGCAGAGGATCTGAACAGACATTTTCCCAAAGAAGTCATATAGATGACCAAAAGACATGTGTAATGGTGTTCAACATCACTACTCATCAGGGAAATGCAAATCAAAACAATAATGAAATATCACCATACACCTGTTAGAATGGCTATCATCAAAAAGACAAAAATCAAGTGTTGACAAGGATGTGGAGAAAAGGGAACACTTGTGCACTGTTGGAGGGAATATCAGTTGGTACAGTCACTATGGAGAACAGTATAGAGGTCTCTCAAAACAAAAACACAAACTTGAAAAGATGTCTGCATGCCCATGTTCATTGCAGCATTATTTACAATAGCCAAGATACGGAAGCAACCTAAGTGTCCACTGATGGATGAATGGGATAAAGAAAAATGTGATATATATGCGTATATATAGTGGAATATTATTCAGCCACACAAAAAGAACATGGATTTTTGACAACAATGCATGACCTTGAGGGCATTATGTTAAGTAATAAGTCAGAGAGAGACAAATACTGTGTGATCTCTCTTATATGTGGAACCAAAAAAGAAAGCAAGCAGGCAAGAAAGAGAGAGAAAGACAACACCCCCCAAAACTCATACACAATGAAAACAGATTGGTGGTTATCAGAGGTGGGGGTGGGGAGTGACTGAAATGGATGAAGGTGGTAAAAAGGTACAAACTTCCAGATGCAAAATAAATAAATACTGAGATGAAAAGTATAGTATGCTGATTATTCTATAACAATACTGCATTGTACATTTGAAAGCTGCTGAGAGAGTAGATCTTAAAAATTCTCACCAAAAAAATATTTATAGCTGTATAGTAATGGCTGTTAACTAGACATTGTGGTGATCATTTCACAATATATACATGTATTGAATCATTATACCGTATACCTGAAATTAATATGTTATATATCAATTATACCTCAATAAGAAGAAAAAAGTTCATCCAAATTGGAAAGAAAGAAGTAGATTTCTCTCTTATCATATACGTCTGATCTTATATACAGAAAAGTAATGACTCCACAATAAAACCTACTAGGACTAATAAATGAATTCAGCACAGTAGCAAGAAAATAAGACAAAGAAATGCAAAACTCAGTTTCATTTCTTTTCTTTTCTTTCTTTTTTATAAATTTATTTATTTATTTATTTTTGGCTGCTTTGGGTCTTCGTTGCTGCACGCAGACTTTCTTTAGTTGCGATGAGTGGGGGGATACTCTTTGTGGCAGTGCGCGGGATTCTCACTGCAGTGGCTTCTCATGTTGCAGAGAACGGGCTCTAGGTATGCCAGCTTCAGTAGTTGCGGCACACGGGCTTCAGTAGTTGTGGCACGTGGGCTTCAGTAGCTGTGGCATGCAGGCTCTAGAGCGCAGGCTCAGCAGTTGTGGCACACGGGCTAAGTTGCTCCGCGGCATGAGGGATCTTCCCCGACCAGGGCTCAAACCCGTGTCCCCTGCATTGGCAGAAGGATTCTTAACCACTGTGCCAACAGGAAAGTCCCTCAGTTGCATTTCTATACAAGAACAATAAACAATATGAAAAAGAAATTACAAAAACAATTACATTTATAATAGTATCTTTTTAAAAATTCTTTTATTAATTTTTCTTTAATATCTTTATTGGAGTATAATTGCTTTACAATGGTGTGTTAGTTTCTGCTTTGTAACAAATTGAATCAGCTATACATATACATATATCCCCATATCTCCTCCCTCTTGTGTCTCCCTCCCATTCTCCCTATACCACTCTTCTAGGTGGCAACAAAGCACTGAGCTGATCTCCTGTGCTCTGTGGCTGCTTCCCACTAGCTATCTATTTTACATTTTGTAGTGTATATATTTACTTGCCACTCTCTCACTTCATCCCAGTTTACCCTTCTCCCTCCCTGTGTCCTCAGGTCTATTCTCTATGTCTGCGTCTTTATTCCTGTCCTGGCCCTAGGTTCTTCAGAACCTTTTTTTTTTTAGATTCCATATATATGGGTTAGCATATGGTATTTGGTTTTCTCTTTCTGACTTACTTCACTTTGTGTGACAGACTCCAGGTCCATCCACCTCATTACAAATAACTCATTTTCATTTCATTTTATGGCTGAGTAATATTCCATTGTATATATGGGCCACATCTTCTATATCCATTCATCTGTCGATGGACCCTTAGGTTGCTTCCACGTCCTGGCTATTGTAAATAGAGCTGCAGTGAACATTGTGGTACATGACTCTTTTTGAATTATAGTTTTCTCAGAGTATATGCCTAGTAGTGGGATTGCTGGGTCGTATGGTAGTTTTATTTTCAGTTTTTTAAGGAAGCTCCATACTGTTCTCCATAGTGGCTGTGTCAATTTACATTCCCACCAACAGTGCAAAAAGGTTCCCTTTTCTCTACACCCTCTCCAGCATTTATTGTTTGTAGATTTATTGATGATGGCCATTCTGACTAGTGAGAGGTGATACCTCATTGTAGTATTGATTTTCATTTCTCTAATGATTAGTGATGTTGAGCATCCTTTCATGTGTTTGCTGGCAATCTGTATATCTTCTTTGGAGAAATGACTATTTAGGTCTTCTGTCCATTTTTGGATTGGGTTGTTTAGTTTTTTAATATTGAGCTGCATGAGCTGCTTGTAAATCTTGGAGATTAGTCCTTTGTCAGTCGCTTCATTTGCAAATATTTTCTCCCATTCAGAGGGTTGTCTTTTCGTCTTGTTTATGGTTTCCTTTGCTGTGCAAAAGCTTTTAAGTTTCATTAGGTGCCAGTTGTTTTTTTGTTTGCTTGTTTTTAATTTCCGTTTCTCTAGGAGGTGGGTCAAAAAGGATCTTGCTGTAATTTATGTCAGAGAGTGTTTTGCCTATGTTTTACTCTAAAAGTTTTATAGTGCCTGGCCTTACATTTAGGTCTTTAATCCATATTGAGTTGATTTTTGTGTATGGTGTTAGGGAGTGTTCTAATTTCATTCTTTTACATGTAGCTGTCCAGTTTTCTCAGCACCACTCACTGAAGAGGCTATCTTTCTCCATTGTATATTCTTGCCTCCTTTATCAAAAATAAAGTGACTGTATGTGCATGGGTTTATCTCTAGGCTTTCTATCCTGTTCCACTGATCTATATTTCTGTTTTTCTACCATACTGTCTTGATTACTGTAGCTTTGTAGTACAGTCTGAAGTCCAGGAGCTTGATTCCTCCAGCTCTGTTTTTCTTTCTCAAGATTGCTTTGGCTATTTGTGGTATTTTGTGTTTCCATACAAATTGTGATATTTTTTTGTTCTAGTTATGTGAAAAATGCCATTGATAGTTTGATATGGATTACACTGAATTTGTAGATTGCTGTGGGCAGTATAGTCATTTTCACAATGTTGATTCTTCCAATCTAAGAACATGGTATATCTCTCCATCTGTTTGTATCGCCTTTAATTTCTATCTGCAGTCTTACAGTTTTCTGCATACAGGGCTTTTGTCTCCTTATGTATGTTTATTCTTAAGTATTTTATTCTTTTTGTTTCAATGGTAATTTTTTTCAAAAGCTTTTTCTGCATCTATTGAGATGATCATATGGTTTTTCTCCTTCAATTTGTTAATATGGTGTATCACATTGATTGATTTGCATATATTGAAGAATCCTTGCATTCCTGGAATAAACCCCACTTGATCAAGTTCTATGAGCCTTTTAATGTGCTGTTGGATTCTGTTTGCTAGTATTTTGTTGAGGATTTTTGCATCTATGTTCATCAGTGATATTGGCCTGTAGTTTTCCTTTTTTGTGGCATCTTTGTCTGCTTTTGGTATCAGGGTGATGGTGGCCTCATAGGATGCATTTGGGAGTGTTCCTCCATCTGCTATTTTTGGAAGAGTTTGAGAAGGATAGGTGTTAGGTTTTCTATAAATGTTTGATACAATTCGCCTGTGAAGCCACATGATCCTGGGCTTTTGTTTCTTGGAGGATTTTTAATCACAGTCTCAATTTCAGTGCTTGTGATTGGTCTGTTCATGTTTTCTATTTTTTCCTGTTCAGGGTCGGAAGGTTGTGCTTTTTAAGAATCTGTCCATTTCTTCCAGGTTGTCCATTTTATTGGCATAGAGTTGCTTGTAGTAATCTCTCATGATCCTTTGTATTTCTGCAGTGTCATTTTTTACTTCTCCTTTTTCATTTCTAATTCTATTGATTTGAGTCTTCTCCCTTTTTTTCTTGATGAGTCTGGCTAATGGTTTATCAATTTTGTTTATGCTCTCAAAGAACCAGCTTTTAGTTTTACTGATTTTTGCTATTGTTTCCTTCATTTATTTCTGACCTGGTCTTTATGATTTCTTTCCTTCTGCTAACTCTGGGGGGTTTTTTTGTTCCTCTTTCTCTAATTGCTTTAGGTGTAAGGTTAGGTTGTTTATTTGAGATGTTTCTTGTTTCTTGAGGTAGGACTGTATTGCTATAAACTTCCCTCTTAGAATTGCTTTTGCTGCATCCCATAGATTTTGGGTCGTCATGTCTCCATTGTCATTTGTTTCTAGGTATTTTTAAAAATTTCCTCTTTGATTTCTTCAGTGATCTCTTGGTTATTTAGTAGTGTATTTTTTAGCCTCCATGTGCTTGTATAATTTGCCAATTTTCCCCTGTAATTGTTATCTAGTCTCATAGCATTGTGGAATAGACACTTGATACAATTTCAATTTTCTTAAATTTACCAAGGCTTTATCTGTGACCCAAGATATGATCTATCCTGGAGAATGTTCCATGAGCACTTGAGAAGGACATGTATTCTGTTGTTGCTTTTGGATGGAAAATCCTATCAATTAAGTCCAATTTGTTTAATGTATAATTTAAAGCTTGTGTTTCCTTCTTTACTTTCATTTTGGATGATCTGTCCATTGGTGAAAGTGGGGTGTTTAAGTACACTACTATGATTGTGTTACTGTCCATTTCCCCTTTTATGGCTGTTAGCACTTGCCTTATGTATTGAGGTGTTCCTAAGTTGGGTGCATAAATATTTACCATTATTATATCTTCTTCTTGGATTGATCCCTTGATCATTATGTACTGTCCTTCTTTGTCTGTTGTAATAGTCTTTATTTTACAGTCTATTTTGTCTGATATGAGAATTGCTACTCCAGGTTTCTTTTGATTTCCATTTGTATGGAATATCTTTTCCCATCTCCTCACTTTCAGTCTGTATGTGTCCCTAGATCTGAAATGGGTCTCTTGTAGACAGCATATATAGGTCTTGTTTTTGTATTCATTCAGCCAGTCTATGTCTTTTGGTTGGAGCATTTATTCCATTTACATTTAAGGTAGTTATCGATATTATGTTCCCATTACCATTTTCTTAATTGTTTGGGGTTTGTTATTGTAAGTCTTTTCCTTCTCTTCTGTTTCCTGCCTAGAGAATTTCCTTTAGCCTTTGTTGTAAAGCTGGTTTGGTGGTGCTGAATACTCTTAGCTTTTGTTTGTCTGTAAAGATTTTAATTTCTTCGTCGAATCTGCATAAGATCCTTGCTGGGTAGAGTAATCTTGGTTGTAGGTTTTTCCCCTTCATCAATTTAAATATGCCCTGCCACTCCTGCGGCTTGCTGAGTTTCTGCTGAAAAGTCAGCTTTTAAACTTATGGGGATTCCCTTGTATATTATTTGTTGTTTTCCCCTTGCTGCTTTTAATATTTTTTCTTTGTATTAAATTTTTGATAGCTCAATTAGTGTGTGTCTTGTCATGTTTCTCCTTGGATTTATCCTGTATGGGACTCTCTGTGCCTCCTGGACTTGATTGACTATTTCTTTTCCCATATTAGTGACGTTTTCGACTATAATCTCTTCAAATATTTCTCAGTCCCTTTCTTTTCCTATACTTCTTCTGGGACCCCTATAATTCACATGTTGGTGCATTTAATGTTGTCCCAGAGGTCTCTGAGACTGTCCTCAATTCTTTTCATTTTCTTTATTCTGCTCTGTGGTAGTTATTTCTACTATTTTATGTTCCAGGTCACTTATCCATCCTTCTGCCTCAGTTATTCTGCTATTGATTCCTTCTAGAGAAATTTTAATTTCATTTATTGTACTGTTCATCATTGTTTGTTTGCTCTTTAGTTCTTCTGGGTCCTTGTTAAACATTTCTTGTATTTTCTCCATTCTATTTCCAAGAATTTGGATCATCTTTACCGTCATTTCTCTGAATTCTTTTTCAGGTAGACTTCCTATTTCCTCTTCATTTGTTTGGTCTGCCAGGTATTTACTTTGCTTCTTCATCTGCTATGTGTTTCTCTGTCTTCTCATTTTGCTTAACTTACTTTTTTGGGGGTCTCTTTTTCACAGGCTGCAAGTTCGTAGTTCCCGTTGTTTTTCATATCTGCCCCCACTGGGTAAGGTTGGTTCAGTGGGTTGTGTAGGCTTCCTGGTGGAAGGGACTGGTGCCTGTGTTCTGGTGGATGAGGCTGTATCTTGTCTTTATGGTGGGCTGTGCCATGTCTGCTGGTTCCCTGTGCTGTGCGGCTGCTTCCCACTAGCTATCTGTTTTACATTTGGTAATGCATATTTGTCCATGCCTCTCTCTCGCTTTGTCAATTTGGTAGTGTATATATGTCCATGTCACTCTCTGACTTTGTCACAGCTCACCCTTCCCCCTCCCCATACCCTCAAGACCATTCTCTAGTAGGTCTGTGTCTTTATTCCTGTCTTACCCCTAGGTTCTTCATGACATTTTTTTTGTTAGATTCCATATATATGTGTTAGCATATGGTATTTGTCATTCTCTTTCTGACTTACTTCACTCTCTATGACAGACTCTAGGTCCATCCACCTCATTACAAATAGCTCAATTTCGTTTCTTTTTATGGCTGAGTAATATTCCATTATATATATGTGCCACATCTTCTTTATCCATTCATCCAATGATGGACACTTAGGGTGTTTCCATCTCCAAGCTATTGTAAATAGAGCTGCAGTGACCATTTTGGTACATGACTCTTTTTGAATCTTGGTTTTCTCAGGGTATATGCCCAGTAGTGGGATTGCTGGGTCATATGGTAGTTCTATTTGTAGTTTTTAAAGGAAGCTCCATACTGTTCTCCATAGTGGCTGTACCAGTTCACATTCCCATGCTGGTGTGTTTTGGGTTATCTGTGAACTTATTATGACTTTAGGCAGCCTCTCTGCTAATGGGTGGGGTCGTGTTCCTGTCTTGCTAGTTGTTTGGCATAGGGTGTCCAGCACTGTAGCTTGCTGGTCACTGAGTAGAGCTGGGTCTTACGGTGAGATGGAGATCTCTGGGAGAGTTTTTGCTGTTTGATATTACATGGATCCTGGAGGTCTCAGTGGGCCAATGTCCAGAACTTGGCTCCCCCACCTCACATGCACAGGCCTACACCCAGCCAGAACATGAAGACCCTGTCAGCTACATGGCTAAAACAGGGACTTTAGTATCTGGTAAATGGTGGCACAGACAATGGAAGAGTTTTTGCTTGGGGCTTGATTTCCAGACAAGTTGGGAGTGATTTTTGGACTGAAACATGGGAGAGGGGCTTCCCTGGTGGTGTAGTAGTTGAGAGTCCACCTGCCGATGCAGGCGACACAGGTTCGTGCCCTGGTCCAGGAAGATCCCACATGACGCAGAGCGGCTGGGCCCGTGAGCCACGGCTGCTGACCCTGTGTGTCCAGAGCCTGTGCTCCACAACGGGAGAGGCCAGGACAGTGAGGGGCCCAGGTACTGCATACAGAACAAAACAAAAAATAGATGGGAGAGGCACCCTTGCTTGACTACGTGTAGCCCAGGAGCTTGGCAAGAAACTTTGCTATATATGAGCAGTGAGGCAGGGGCTTTCCTGAGGCAACGGATCTATCCTTTCTGTATGGGAGAGCTCAAGCGCTGAGGTCTCGACTGCAGCCCGCCAGCCAGCGCCTATAATACTATCTTAAAAAATAAAGTACCTTGGAATTAATCTATCCAAAGAGGTGAAAACTGCAAAACATTGCTAAGAGAAATTTAAGAAGAAATTAATAAATGAAAACACACCCATATGTTATGAATTGGAAGAC
This sequence comes from Neophocaena asiaeorientalis asiaeorientalis, assembly GCF_003031525.2. Classification (NCBI taxonomy): domain Eukaryota; kingdom Metazoa; phylum Chordata; class Mammalia; order Artiodactyla; family Phocoenidae; genus Neophocaena; species Neophocaena asiaeorientalis. The sequence continues at coordinate 103,151 of NW_020172465.1, read as the reverse complement.
TCAATATTATTAAAATGTTCATATACTCAAAATGATTTAGAGATACAATTCAATCCCTTCCAAAATCTTTGATGTTTTTGCAGAAATAGACAACCCATCCTAATATTCATATGAAATATCTACTGACCCTAAATGGCCAAAAGAATCTTGAAAAACAAAACGGAAGGACTCACATTTCCTGAGTTTATTTTTATTTTTTAGATTTTTTAAAACGTGGACCATTTTTGTTTTTTTTGCGGTACGTGGGCCTCTCACTGTGGCCTCTCCCGTTGCGGAGCACAGGCTCCGGACACGCAGGCTCAGCGGCCCTGGCTCATGGGCCCAGCCACTCGCGGCATGTGGGATCTTCCCGGACCGGGGCACGAACCCGTGTCCCCTGCATCGGCAGGTGGACTCTCAACCACTGCGCCACCAGGGAAGCCCTGTTTTTGGTTTTTTGGTTGCAAGGCATATGGGATCTTAGCTCCCTGACCAGGGATTGAACCCGCACCTTGTGAATTGGGAGGTGAAGTCTTAACCACTGGACCAGCAGGGATATCCCCACACTTCCTGACTCTAAAACTTTCTACAAAGCCACGGTATTCAAACTGTATGTTACTGGCATAAAGCCAGACATACTGGGGGCTTTCCTGGTGGCGCAGTGGTTGGGAGTCCGCCTGCCGATGCAGGGGACTAGAAGAAATCACAGAGGAAGAAAAAATAAACTTGTGAAAGTTTAAACTCCACTCGATAAAAAAAAAAAAAAAAAAGCCAGACATACAAACCAATTGAACAGGATAAAAGCTCCAACTATATGCCAATTGAAGCAGTGCACCAGGAAAAAATAGATAATATGACTAGTAATGCAATTGAATCAGTGATTTAAAAAAAAATGACGGGCTTCCCTGGTGGTGCAGTGGCTCGGAGTCTGTCTGCCGAGGCAGCGGACACGGGTTCGTGCCCCGGTCCGGGATAGGAGGAAGGCCCCCGTACAGAAAAAAAAAAAAAAAAAAAAAAAAAAAAAAAATGACAACAAACGAAATTCCTGGACCAGATGGCTTCACAGGTGAATTCTATCAAACATTTACAGAAGGTTAATATCCATCCTTCTCAAACAATTCCAAAAAATTGTAGAAGAAGGAACACTTCCAAACTCATTCTATGAGGCCAGTATCACCTTGATGCAAAAACCAAAGTCTGGGAGCATTATATGTGCAGCTTTATTCTTTTTCCTCAGGATTGTTTTGGCAATTCTGGGTCTTTTGTTATTCCATATAAATTTAGGATTATTTGTTCTTTTAGAACAAGTATATTTATAATAGCTATAAATGGAGTATAACCTTTAAAAATTGTGAATCACTCTATTGTACTCTTGTAACATATAATATTGTGTATCAACTATACTTCAATAAAGAAATATATATATATCTTGTTTTCTTATTTTTAGACATCAATCCTTTTTTCCTTATAAATAGGAAGGCTCCAAAAGGCTTCAGTTTGTACTATACCTATTGATAGCTACTGAAGCTGAGACATGGAGGTGCAGTAAGAAAGTGGTAGCACAGACCAGAACGAGATCCACGGGAATTTCAGTAAGCTCTTTTACCCAGCATAATGGGAACTACTTCAGTGTTTAACACTGAAGTAGTCACTTAGCATGACTTCTAATAACCTTCCTCACTCCCTTGGAATAAGTGAAATAAGAGTTTAGACTTCAAATCTCATATGGTAATGATTAATCAAAACATAGAGAGGAAGGCCAATTTTATAGAAATTATGTCTGCTTCACTAACGTGCTAGAACCGGGGAAGTCCTGGGAAGTTGCTTAATCATGCCAAACTACATTGTTTGTACCAATGGTGAATTTTCAATAGGAGAAGGTGCTCCAGAGAGGCCTGTGTAAGGTGGGTCTCTTTAGGGACCTGCAGAAAGGTGGCCTGAGCACATGTTCAGGCCACTTCAAAGTTATTTATTTTTATTATATTTTCACTATCTTAAGCCAGAGTTTCAATCTTTCTTGTTCATTTTATTGCCAATGAAGCTTATTTACTGAACAAACTTTTAAGGGACCTTTTACTTTGTTCTTCAAAGTTGACTTGCTAGGACTTGAGCCTTTTTTGCTTTTGTGACCAGATTTTACTCAAATTCTGCAGGGTTTTTTCACCCCTAAATCCTGCTAGTGTCTTTCTAGGGTAGATACGATTCACTTCATTTCATCATTGTCAGGTTCTCAGGTTGAAAGAAGAAGAAATGATCTCTTGGCCAGTGTGGTCAGCTTTCCACATGAAAAAATCAACATATTGAAAAAGCTGCGAATCTGATTTGGTCTACTTGCCAAAATATAACTTCAAGCCCCTTCTTTTCATACTTTCTAATTTTTCTTATACACAAGTTAGACATTTTCTCTGGAAAATAAATCAGGCCTATTTCTAAGGCTCCCTGGAACTAATAAAGGACAGGAATGCAATGCAAGTCCTTGGAAAGCAAAGAGAGCAGAACTGCCAGGGGTCGGTCGCCAAGCAAGGAGAGCACACATGACACACTCCACATGCAGTCAGCGGCTGCACTTTAGCCGCTTACTAAGCGGGCGTTATTAGAAAGCGTAGGAATGCAGCCCTTGCCGGTGCCCTTGCCTGCCGCCTCCTTGAGAGCTTTCAGCGCAGACTGCCCTTCCCGGGGACTCGGCATATAGACACAGCCACCTAATGTCATTAGAGGCTGAATCTTGACACAAGCCTTCCCCACCTCCCCGGGCAGACACTCTTGCACATCCTCTCCCTAGCCCCTCGTGGCAAGTTTACTTTCAAAAAATTGGACCCTGTTTCCGCCGCGAACGCTCACAGTGTGCTGTACAGGGGATAGGAAAGAACTCCCTGCGGGCTGGGAAGGATTTTTTCACCAGCATGGAAGCCTAGGGTGTTCTCAGGCCTCCGGCTGGCCTCCTTCCCAAGGGCAGGAGTCTGGCAAATTTCCCCCAACGCTACCGGTAATTGACCGAGAGTGCCTGTGATGCTGTGCGAGCGTACACCTACACACACACACACACACACACACACCCCTCTGTCACTCCTACCCGGGCCAACAGGTCCCGCGAACTTTCAGGCCAGTGGCGGTACTGTGTGCCCAAATTCTCCACAGTAGAGAGACGCCAAGGTGAGCCCAAGCTCAGGAAAGTCAGTCCAGTACAGAGGCCACAAATGCTGTTAACAGTAAGCTGGTGTTAAAGCGAGGACATACTGGGTGTGGCAGAGCACTGTAGGTCGACACCAGACTCTAGTAATGGCAGGGCAGGGGCTGATAGCAAGACAAAGTGGAAGGAGAGAGCCAGAGAGGGCCTATGACAAATGCAAGAGTGCCAGCCGCGCAGCCGAGAAGCTGAGGCGTGCAGCCAGGCGCTGACTAGCTTGCCCAGTTTAACCTCGCCAGGGGACCAGGACACCAACTCTCCTGAGATCTGTTGTGGAGGGGGTGGTCATCACTGATCCGTCCCGCTCTTCTCCCTCCCCCTTCCTGAGCCCGAGATAATGTGAAGTTTACTGGCGCGAGCTCGCCCCCTGGAGAGTTCGTGCTCGGATCTCCGCCCTGGTAGATTTGATTAACAAGTTATTTAACTTTGTAGTTCAAGACATGTACACTCCAATTAACTTCCGTCTGTGGGTCCCTTGACAATGGAAAGAGACCCGTATGACACCTGTCTGAGTAAGTAGGAACCATATAATGTTCGAAGAACCCTTCAATCTCAGGTCCTCTGCTGCCTTCCCCAGGTGATCACAATCACCTCTTACTAACTATAACTTCTCCCAGTCGGTGCAGCCTGGGATGAAACCTGCAGCTTTCCCTCTTCTGCTCCAAGCACCCACCCTAACACATACACATGTTATTCTCACACTTAAAAACAAAATCTCTCTGCCAGTGTACTGGGAAACCGCACAGACTGTCCTGTGGCCTGGTGATAGCTAGATGGTAGAAGTAAGACAAACAAGAAACTCAGGGGGCTAGACACTCCTGTCATAACAGAATCCAGTAGAAAAAGGCTAGTTCTCAAGGAAGAAAAGCAAGATTATAATTCTGCTTGCAAATAACCACCTACGTAGACAAAAACACAAATTATCTTCTTCATAATGAAAACATAAAAACACATTTTTCCTTGCTCTTAAACACAAGCAAGATTCTCATATACTCATGGGGCACAACCAAAGGAGAATAAACACATCTGAGACATTATTTTTTTTCTGCTCCAGAAAAACAAGAGGAACTAAGGATTCCAGATGATAAAAAACCCACTGAAGTGCCATCCTAGACACCATATAATATTATTAATTTTATAGACTCCCTTCTTTTATCATAGCTTGAAAGCAGTATGGATTGACTTGGAAATTTTTCCCTGGTTATAAGATTGAGAAATCACCTCAGAAATTCATGGCAATAGTACGGGAAATAATAAATGTTAGGTAAAAGGGAAGAAGTATTGGGAAATAACAGTCAATACACCTATGACTCTTTGTCCTGTAATGATTGTCAGAAAACTATCAAACAGAAAGAACATGCCACTTTTCTCTGAACACAAACAGGTAAAGTTAATACTCTCAGACTGCTACAGATCCCCTTCTGACTTATTTTTAGGCCTAGCAGCCTGTAAGTGCATTAGGTATTTTGAGTCTGGGGTTCACCTATTTTTGTGAAGTTCATCTCTGGGACCAACAAGAACCTTTGAAAAACATCCCTCAGAGGAAAGAAAATTCTAGGGCAGATATTGCTATATAGTAACTGCTTTTTCATTTCCAGTAACTTTGAGGATGTGCCACTATTAAGCTCTGAGACTTCCTACAGATGTCTTTCTCCTCCATACCCCACTATTTGCACCAAAAGCTAAGTGTCTGAAGTCGCTGCCATGAGAAGCATAACCCTAAAATGTTATTTTGTTCCAGATAGTTTTAAACAATGAAGGAAAAATTTTGAAAGCAAATTTTGCTTGACTTTGAAAAGCTATGATATGTTCAGAGATTTTATCCAAATCTTTAGCAAAGTTTACTCAGTTTTGATGGGCTCATTTCCTTGTTTTTTGTTCAACTTCACTGTCAATATGATAGAAAGTGTTATCAAATAAGAAGGGATGCTCAGCCTATGCTCTGTTAAATTTGAATAGGGAAAATCTTATTAATATAAATGGCTCAGAACTTGTATAATTTACACAAAGCTCCTACAGATTTGTTCATGTCATTTACTTTGACTGATATTAGACAAAAACGATACAGCATTAGCAGTCATATTCAGTTGTTTTTAGTGTTTTCAGTGTTAACTTGATCACTACCCTATTTCTTTTTCTTTTTTTTTTATATCTATTTATTTATTTGGCTGCGCCGTGTCTTAGCTGCAGCATGTGGGAACTTTGTTGCAGCACACTGGATCTTCATTGAGGCATAAGGCATCTTCGTTGCCACGTGCAGTATCTTTAATTGCAGCCTTGAACTCTTAGTTCCAGCATGTGGGATCTAGTTCCCTGACCAGGAATCGAACCCAGGTCCCTTGTATTGGGAGCATGGAGCCTTAGCCACTGGACCATCAGGGAAGTCCCACAACTCTATTTCTTCTAGTGAGTACAGCATCTTTTAGGCCAGTGGTTTTCAATTGGGTTGCACGTCAGATTTACCTATTGAATTGTATTTATTTACAGATGATTATGATCTCTTTCAGACTTACTGATATTCTTCATTTGATGTTCTTGGTATATCCTTAACATATTCTTAGTATATCCTTAATATTTTTGCTATATCCATTGGATAGCATGCACATTGTCTTAGATTTATGTTTTATGTTAAGAGTTTTCCACTGTAAAACTTTTGCTTATTTTTGTGTCAAATATATTGTGTACTGCCTTATTTGAAAGTAGCCATATTATTATTTTTTATAGACATTTTGTTCAAAACTTTTATGAGTTAGCTTTGTTTTATATGCTGCAGAAACAACCAAATTTCTTTATCAGTTGCAATACTCATTATAAGCTATTATCAGATTTTTCACATTTGAAAATGATCAGTAATAAGTTAACTGCAACCATTTTAAGCCTTTAGATGTCTGTCTGTAGATAGCTGTTTATTTGTTTCATTGAAAGTACTTGCAATCATCTACAGGCCAGAATACTTCATCTTCCACAGAAAGGACTGTCTCAGACCCCATGGTTATTCAAACTATTGCCACTTCAAATATATTGTTGGGTAGGCTTCTGGTAATATAGTTTAGACAATATTGCAGTCGTATTGTTGGACAGAATCAAGACCTCCAGCACTCTTTTTAGTAGAGAAAAATGTTCATAATACAACTATCCTAAGATCTAACAGAACATGAATTAAATACACAGGACTGAATGAACTGATGGGGAAATATTGTTGATATTGTTTTGAGGCTCTACTTTTGGTTGTGAGGGAAGCCCTATCTCTTTCTTTTTAAGCTATCTATAATTCAAAACAATTTAGTAGATTTATTCTGCTTTGGTAAACTGAAATGAAATAGTTAAAAAGAATATCTCACTCTCCCTGCCTGACCTTTCTGAAGGGTCGGACATTGGAATCTCTTATTGAGTATTCTTATTTTCATGGCAATATAGTTATTTGCATAGGTTTGATAAGAACCTGTCTTTCCTGTTAACAAGATACAATTGGAAGCACTGTAGACAACCAAGATCTTGCCTGGAATGTCATATTTTTAAATGATACTAATTTAATATCAAATCAATCCAGGAAAAATCTGCCAGGGCTGGGAACTACTGCGCACAGGTCAAACTTATAGTTCAAAGTCTAAAAGAAAACACCACTCAATCTGTGTCTTCTTCCCCAGTGCTACTCCACAGAGAGCCAGGCATGATACATCCAGCAGGGAAGGACACAAAAAGATATGACCAGGCATTTTCAAGGAACTAAGTTTGACCTTGTGGATTCAGTGCTCACAGAGCTGTCTTGGGAAAACTGGACTAGTACCTGATTTAGAGGGTCTAGGTGTACAGTTAGTAAGGAAGGTCACTTCCTGGCTGACCCAATTAACTTAGAGTATTGGGAACCTCAAAAATAGAGGAATTCACTGAAATACATAAGTGCTGCAAGTAAAATCTGATGGCAGTTCTTGAATTTGACTTTCTAGATTTAGGGGCTTTTAAATGTCCAGTCTGAGATTTCTTATGAAAACCTTCAGAAAAACAAAATTTCATCTTTCTATGAGATTTAAAAACAAATCAACAGAAAAGTCATCCTGAAGATGTTGGAGGAGTAAGACATGGAGATCACCTTCCTCCCCACAAATACATCAGAAACACATCTACTTCGGAGCCACAGAGGAGAGCGCAGCAATACGGGTGTAGAGGGCAAAATGGAGAGATTCCCGCACAGAGGATAGGTGCCAACCAGCACTCACCAGCCTAAGAGGCTTGTCTGCTCACCTGCCGTGGCGGGTGGGAGCTGGGAACTGAGGCTCCGGTTCTCTCCAAGGAGAGAACGGGGGTTGGCTGCGTGAACACAGCCTGAAGAGGGCTTGTGTGCCACAGCTAGCCAGGATGGAGTCCGGGAAACAGTCCGGACCTGCCTAAGAGACAAGAGACCATTGTTTCAGGGTGTGCAAGGAGAGGGAATTCAGAGTACCACCTAAACAAGCTCCAGGGATGGGTGGGAGCTGCGGCTATCAGTGTGGACACCAGAGATGGGCATGAAACACTAAGGCTGCTGGTGCAGCCACCAAGAAGCCTGTGTGCAAGCACAGGTCACTATCCACACCACCCCTCCTAGAATCTTGTGCAGCCTGCCACTGCCAGTGTCCTGTGATCCAGGGACAACTTCCCTGGAAGAACACAAGGCGTGACTTAGGCTGGTGTGTCATGCTGGACTCTGCCCCCCAGGCTCACCCCACATTCCGTACCCCTCCCTCTCCCTGGCCTGAGTGTACCAGAGGCCCCTAATCATCTGCTACTTTAACCCCGTCCTGTCTGAGTGAAGAACAGATGCCCTCAGGTGACCTACACTCAGAGGCGGGCCAAATTCAAAGCTGATCCCCAGAAGCTGGGTGAACAAAAAAGAGAAAAGGAAATTTCTCCCAGCAGCCTCAGGAGCAGCAGATTAAATTTCCACAATTAATTTGATGTACCCTACATCTGTGGAATACCTGAAGAGACAATGAATCATCCCAAAATTGAGGTGGTGGACTTTGGGAGCAACTGTAGACTTGGTTGCTGTCTGCATCTAATTCGTTTCTGGTTTTATGTTTATCTTAGTTTAGTATTTAGAATTTATTATAATTGGTAGATTTGTTTATTTGATTCGGTTGCTCTCTTCCTTTATTTATATATATATAAATATATATATTTTTTCCTTTCTCTTTTTGTGAGTGTGTATGTGTATGTTCTTTGTGTGATTTTGTCTGTATAGCTTTGTTTGGTCCTGGGGTGTCCTAGGGTTCCATCTGTCCATTTTTTTGTTTATTGTTTGTTTTTCTTTTTCTTTTTTTTAAGTATAGTTTTTAGTGCTTGTTATCACTGGTGGATTTGATTTTTGGTTTGGTTGCTCTCTTCCTTCTTTCTTTCTTGTTTTTATTACTTTTTAATAGTTTTATTTTTAATAATTTATTTTTATTTTAATAACTTCATTTTATTTTTCATTCATTCTCTTTTTCTCCCTTTTCTTCTGAGCCATATGGCTGACAGGGTCTTAGTGCTCCATGCAGGTGTCAGGCCTGTGCTTCTGAGGTGGGAGGGCTGAGTTCAGTACATTAGTTCACAAGAGACCTCCCGGCTCCAAGTAATATCAAATGGCGAAAGTTCTCCCAGAGATCTCCAACACAACGCGAAGACCCAGCTCCACGCAATGACCAGCAAGCTCCAGTGCTGGATAACATATGACAAACAACTAGCAAGACAGGAACACAACCGCACCCATTAGCAGACAGGCTCCCTAAAATCATAATAAGGACACAAACACCCCAAAACACAACATGGAATGTGGTCCTGCCCACCAGGAACACAAGAACCAGCCTCATGCACCAGAACACAGGCACCAGTACCCTCGACCAGGAAGCCTACACAACACACTGAACCATCCTTAACCACCAGAGGCAGACAGCGAAAACAACAGGAACTACGAACCTGCAGCCTGCAAAAAGGAGACCCAAAACACAGTAAGTTAAGCAAAATGAGAAGACAGAGAAACACATAGCAGATGAAGGGGCAAGGTAAAACCCCATGAGACCAAACAAATGAAGAGGAAATAGGAAGTCTACCTGAATAAGAATTCAGAGTAATAACAGTAAAGATGATGCAAATTCTTGGAAAAAGAATGGGGAAAATACAAGAAACATTTAACAAGGACCTAGAAGAACTAAACAGCAAACAAACAATGATGAACAATAAAATAAATGAAATTAAAATTTCTCTAGAAGGAATCAATAGCAGAATAACTGAGGCAGAAGAATGGAGAAGTGACCTGGAAGATAAAATAGTGTAAATAACTACCACAGAGCAGAATAAAGAAAAAAAAAGGAAAGAATTGAGGACAGTCTCAGAGACCTCTGGAACAACATTAAACACAACAACATTCCAATTACAGGGGTCCCAGAAGAAAATGAGAAAAAGAAAGGGACTGAGAAATATTTGAAGAGATTATAGTTGAAAACTTCCCTAATAAGAGAAAGGAAATAGTTAATCAAGTCCAGGAAGTACAGAGAGTCCCATACAGGAAAAATACAAGGAGAAACATGCAAAGACATATTAATCAAACTGTCAAAAATTTAATACAAACAAAAAATATTAAAAGCAGAAAGGGAAAAACAACATACAAGGGAAGCCCTATAAGGTTAACAACTGATCTTTCAGCAGAAACTCAGAAAGCCAGAAGGGAGTGGCAGGGCATATTTAAAGTGATGAAAGGGAAAAACCTACGACCAAGATTACTCTACCCAGCAAGGACCTCATTCAGAGTTGACGAAGAAATTAAAACTTTTACAGACAAGCAAAAACTAGGAGAATTCAGCACGACCAAACCAGCTTTACAACGAAGGCTAAAGGAACTACTCTAGGTGGGCAAAAGAAGAGAAGGAAAAGACCTACAATAACAAACCCAAAACAATTAAGAAAATGGAAATAGGAATATACATATTGATAACTACCTTAAATGTAAATGGATTAAATGCTCCAACCAAAAGACATAGACTGGCTGAATGGACACAAAAACAAGACAGGCTGTCTACAAGAGACCCACTTCAAACCTAGGGATAATTACAGACTGAAAGTGAGGGAATGGAAAACGATATTCCATGCAAATGGAAATCAAAAGAAAGCTGGAGTAGGATTTCTCATATCAGACAAAATAGACTTTAAAATAAGGACTATTAGAAGAGACAAAGAAGGACACTACATAATGATCAAGGGATCAATCCAAGAAGAAGATATAACAATTGTAAATATTTATGCACCCAACATAAGAGCACCTCAGTATGTAAGGCAAATGCTAACAGCTATAAAAGGGGAAATCGACAGTAACACAATCATGGTAGGGGACTTTATCATCCCAATTTCACTAGTGGACAGATCATCCTAAATGAAAATAAATAAGGAAACACAAGCTTTAAAGTATACATTAAACAAATTGGACTTAAGTGTTATTTATAGGACTTTCTAACCAAAAACAACAGAATACACTTTCTTCTCAAGTGCTCATGGAACATTCTCCAGGATAGATCATATCTTGGGTCACAAATCAAGCCTTGGTAAATTTAAGAAAATTGAAATCATATCAAGTATCTATTCCGACCACAACTCTATGAGACTATATATCAATTACAGGAGAAAATCTGTAAAAAATAAAAACACATGGAGGCTAAACAATACATTACTTAATAATCAAGATATCACTGAAGAAATCAAAGAGGAAATTAAAAAATACCTAGAAACAAATGACAATGAAAATACGACTCAAAACCTATGGGATGCAGCAAAAGCAGTTCTAAGAGACAAGTTTATAACAATACAATCCTACCTCAGGAAACATCTCAAATAAACAAGCTAACCTTACACCTAAAGCAATTAGAGAAAGAAAAACAAAAAACCCCAAAGTTGGCAGAAGGAAGGAAATCATAAAGATCAGATCAGAAATAAATGAAAAAGAAATGAAGGAAACGACTGCAAAGATCAATAAAACTAAAAGCTGGTTCTTTGGGAACATATACAAAATTGATAAACCATTAGCCAGATTCATCAAGAAAAAAAGGGAGAAGACTCAAATCAATAGAATTAGAAATGAAAAAGGTGAAGTAACAACTGACACTGCAGAAATACAAAGGATCACAAAAGTTTACTACAAGTAACTCTATGCCAATAAAATGGACAACTTGGAAGAAATGGACACATTCTTAGGAAAGCACAACTTTCCGACCCAGAACAGGAAGAAATAGAAAATATGAACAGACCAATCATAAGCACTGAAATTGAGACTGTGATTAAAAATCTTCCAACAAACAAAAGCCCACGACTACATGGCTTCACAGGCGAATTCTACCAAACATTTATAGAAGAGCTAACACCTATCCTTCTCAAACTCTTCCAAAAATACAGAAGGAGGAATACTCCCAAACTCAGTCTATGAGGCCACCATCACCCTGATACCAAAACCAGACAAAGATGTCACAAAAAAAGAAAACTACAGGCCAATATCACTGATGAATATAGATGCAAAAATCCTCAACAAAATACTAGCAAACAGAATCCAACAGCACATTAAAATGCTCATACACCATGATCAAGTGGGGTTTATCCCAGGAATGCAAGGATTTTTCTATATACACAAATCACTCAATGTGATACACCATATTAACAAACTGAAGGAGAAACACCATATGATCATCTTAATAGATGCAGAAAAAGCTTTTGACAAAATTCAACACCCATTTGTGATAAAAAGTCTCCAGGAAGTACGCACAGAGGGAACTTAACTTAATAAAGGCCATCTATAACAAACCCACAGTCAATATCATTCTCAATGGTGAAAAACTGAAACCATTTTCACTAAGATCAGGAACAAGACAAGGTTGTCCACTCTCACCACTAGTATTCAACATAGTTTTGGCCACATCAATCAGAGAAGAAAAAAAAATAAAATGAATCCAAATTGGAAAAGAAGAAATAAAGCTGTCACTGTTTGCAGATGACAGGATACTATATACAGAGACTCCTACAGATGCTACCAGAAAACTACTAGAGCTAGTCAATGAATCTGGTAAAGTAGCAGGATACAAAATTAATGTACTGAAATCTCTGGCATTCCTATACACTAATGATGAAAAATCTGAAAGAGAAATTAAGGAAACACTCCCATTACCATTGCAACAAAAAAGAATAAAATACCTAGGATAAACCTATGTAAGGAGTCAAAAGCCCTGTATACAGAAAACTATAAGACATTGAAGAAAGAAATTAAAGATGATACAAATAGATGGAGAGATATACCATGCTCTTGGATTGGAAGAATTAACATTGTGCAAATGACTATACTACTCAAAGCAATAGATTCAATGCAATCCCTATCAAACTACCAATGGTATTTTTTTTCACAGAACTAGAACAAAAAATTTCACAATTTGTATGGAAACACAAGAGACCCCAAATAGACAAAGCAATCTTGAGAAAGAAATATGGAGCTGGAGGAATCAGGTTCCCAGATTTCAGACTATACTACAAAGCTACAGTAATGAAGACAGTCTGACACAAAAACAGAAATATAGATCAAGAGAACTGGATAGAAAGCCTAGATATAAACCCACACACATATGGTCACCTTATTTTTGATAAAGGCGGCCAGAATATACAATGGAGAAAAGAAAGCATCCTCAATTATTGGGAAAACTGGACAGCTACATGTAAAAGATTGAAATTAGAACACTCCCTAACACCATACACAAAAATCAACTCAAAATGAATTAAAGACCTAAATGTAAGGCCAGACCCTATAAAACTCTTAGAGGAAAACAAAGGCAGAATACTCTATGTCATAAATCACAGCAAGATCCTTTTTGACCCACCTCCTAGAGAAATAGAAATAACAACAAAAATAAACAAATAGGACCTAATGAAACTTGAAAGCTTTTGCACAGCAAAGGAAAAAATAAACAAGACAAAAAAAAAAAACAATTCTCAGAATGGGAGAAAATATTTGCAAATGAAGCAACTGACCAAGAACTAACCTCCAAAATTTACAAGCAGCTCATGTAGCTCGATATCACAAGAACAAACAACCCAATGCAAAAATGGGCAGAAGACTGAAATAGACATTTCTCTAAATAAGATATACTGATTGCCAACAAACACATGGAAGGATGCTCAACACCACTAATCATTAGAGAAATGCAAATCAAAACTACAATGAGGTATGACCTCCCTCACACCAGTGAGAATGGCCATCATCAAAAACTCTACAAACAATAAATGCTGGAGAAGGTGTGGAGAAAAGGGAACCCTGTGACACTGTTGGTGGGAATGTAAATTGATACAGCCACTATGGAGAACAGTATGGAGGTTCCTTAAAAAACTACAAATAGAACTACCATACGACCCAGCAATCCCACTACTGGGCATATACCCTGAGAAAACGATAGTTCAAAAAGAGTCATGTACCATAATGTTCACTGTAGGTCTATTCACAATATCCAGGACATGGAAGCAACTTAAGTGTCCATCGACAGATGAATGGATAAAGAAGATATGGCACATATATACAATGCAATATTACTCAGCCATATAAAAAATGAAATTGAGTTATTTGTAGTGAGGTAGATGGATGTATAGTCTGTTATACAGATTGAAGTTATGTCAGAAAGAAAAAAACAGAGTTATTTGTAGTGAGGTAGATGGATGTATAGTCTCTCATACAGATTGAAGTAAGTCAGAAAGAGAAAAACAAACACTGTATGCTAAAACTTATATATGGGCTCTAAAAAAAGAAAGTGGTTCTGAAGAACCTAGGGGTAGGACAGGAATAAAAATGCAGATGTAGAGAATGGACTTGAGGGGGAAGGGTAAGCTGGCACAAAGTGAGAGAGTTGCACGGATATATATACACTACCAAATGTAAAATAGATAGCTAGTGGGAAACAGCTGCATAGAACAGGGAGATCAGCCTGGTGATTTGTGACCACCTAGAGGGGTGGAATAGTGAGGGTGGGAGGGAGGTGTAAGAGGTAGGAGATACGGGGATATATGTATATGTATACCTGATTCACTTTGTTTTAAAGCATAAAGTAACACACCATTGTAATGCAATTATACTCCAATAAAGGTGTTAAAAAAAAGTCAACAAGAGCAATGTATATGTGCATAAACTATGCAAATTACAGTAGTCACTTATATTGATCTGTAGGGATTCTGAGTGTTTCATTCCTCTGAGCTATTTCAAATCTGTAAATTTAGAGAACCAACAGTGGTACAAAAATCAATCTTTTCTGTAAACATGCACATCTTGTTCAAGAGAGGTTCAATTTACCCCTCTTCCAACCCCCCTCCACACACACACTCCTCTTTTTAAGGAGTTAAAAGCAACAACAGCAATGCTGAATGTAGCTTTAAGCTTCAAAAATAGTTGTTCTCAGAGTCCCAGGAATAGTAGACAACAGTGGTGTACCCACATAAACACACACCCAACAGGTAATGGGCCTAATATTTTAGACAAAATTTGGGTATGTTCTTTCCATAAACTTTCCTCCTGAGACAATATGAATAGAACGCAAGGTGGTTGTCGGGCTCTTGCTGAGTTTTCTTGGAGCACTTCTGGCATTTACATGCTGCCCATCCCACTTAGGTTTAAGTTTCTGATATCCCTGGAGGCATAGGGGGCCGACCACAGCCCCAGGTCACTCAGGGCTCCTCTGGTACCAAGAAAGGAAGCAAACAGCAGCAGCACGTTTGCAGGGAAAAGGGGGCAGGGGAAGGTGAGGTTGCCGGTCACTGTCCTAAGGGAGAAGCACTTCAGAATCCTGCTAATGGGGCGCTGAGCATACTTGGCAGGAGAAATAGCCTAGAAGTGAGGCGTGCCAGTGGCCCTGAGGATCCTTTCCTTCAAAATTACCAGCACTACCACCAGCAAAACAGAGAGAGTTTTAAATTGGAGTGTAGGATGTTAAGGGGTGGAGAGGGAATCAACGTGACCCACTTCCCTACTGAATATTCTTTTCTTTTTTCTTTCTTTCTCTCCACCTCCCCGCCAGGGGGAAACAAGGGAAGCACTTGGCTGTTATCCTCGGAAAGTACAAAACTTTTCAGTCTGGGGAAAGGCAGTTGACTTCGATACAGGGGTCAAGAGGCACACGTTGAAAGGGAAAAGCTTACAGGAAGACCTGGGAGAGAGGCCGGCGCACAGGGTGGAGGGAAAGCCGGTAAAGTTAACCGAGCTGGAAACCTAGCAGCTTGACTGAGCGCGAAGGTACAGAGCAAGTTGTAATTAGCCAACCTTGTGACCTAGTGGAGATTACTTAGCCACGGCTGTGGTAACTTAACGACGATGCCAGCCACTGCGGAGCAGTCGGGTATGCGGTAGCCTGGGCAGGAATTGTTGGACCAGTAAGGAGGGACTGGGGAGAAAGTCATGAGTAAACTCAAAGTAGTGCTTTCTGCACAACGCTCCTCAGACACACACACACCTTAAGAATGGCCTAGAATCAGGCTTCATGCTGAAAATCCGAAGATAGTTTCATATTTCAGGTTTTATTTCATTTTCTTCTTCAACATACTTCAGTATTTCAGGAAAGTTGCCTGGAAGATAAAAATGTCAAATAAATTTTATTAATGAAAGTCGCTGAAAGACTATTCTGCTGATGCATCAAACTACAGTTTATATCCCTCAACTCTCTTTGAATATCCTCCGTGAAAACTCTCCAATCTTTGTACCAATCAACGCTGTATTGTGTTAAGATCTTTACCCCTTACTAACCAACCAAGTACGCTACTGCCAATTGAAAACACCAGTGTTAATTGAAAAGTGAAATCTTCAAAAATGCATACCAATTTTGTCCTTTCCAGCCCCCTTTAATTCCTACTAATACATCGGGACCTGTTGAGATAGTGAACTCTCTTATCTCGGTAATAATGAAGTAAGCTATTTGTTTCACCAACAGGTGTTTAAACTGTATTTTCCAAGAGCCAACACTTAACAGTTTTCAACCTTGGAGAGCCGGGGAGGGTGGAGTAAGCAAAGGTCCACTGAGCTCACTCACGCTGAAAGTGGGGGACAGTCTGAGGTCTGAGGGGTGTTTGGTCTCTTTTTAGGATTGACCACGAATCAGGTAAGTCCCCTTGCCTGCTCTGGCTCTGCCTTTCCAAGCGGGCGGGTCAGTTTTACCCTAGCGGGTAGGAGACCTTAAGAGGAATTGCAAATGCAGACCCAAAAGCCCGGAGTAGAGGAGTTGAGAAGAAGCACACAGCTGGCTTGTTAAATGAAGACCAGGAGTAGGGCTCAGAGGGAAGCATCCTGGTGAGTGCTGTGTAGGACTCGGTGAAAGGTCCGCCCCACCAACGAACGGCCCGAGGCTCCGGATGGCAGGGCCTTCTGCGCCTGCAGTTCCGGACGCGAAGCCCAAACAAGAAGCTGCTAAGAGGATGAGCTGGCTTGGTAGTGGGCCGTGGGGAGTAATTATAGGGGGCGGCCGCGTCCTGGGACGGGCGGTGGTGGGGCTGGGCTGCAGCCACTGTCTGCAAGAGCAGACAGTGCTTTCTTGGCATTTGTGTCGGTCTGTTACGGAAGAAATGAGCGAGTGGGGTAGGAGGGGATCGCTTCGTGCGTGAAGAGCCCAGGGTAGGGATCTTTCCCTGATCAACAGCCTGGGTAAAGCCGAGAGGGAATGGTTTACCCTTTACTGAAAGTCGTCCCTTTTAATATGTCAAATTAATCCGTCCTCTTGGTAACCGGTTAACCTACTCACAGGCATTCCACCTCTCAGCAACATAAAAGCTCCCAAGTTTTTTGGAGGAAGCGGGTTGCGTGATCAGAGAAGAGAAAAATAGCCGGGATAGAAGTGGGAGGAAAAGGGGGAGGTACTGTTGGTCCATTTCAATTGTCTACACTTTGTACAGTTGTAAAAAGCTCCGTGACAATAAGGTGCGGATAACTCATAAAGCTGCTGCACAGGATAACCACTAATTTCATAGATTGTCCTCACAAGGACTCCTAGTGTTGGAGACAGCATCTTCAAACCCACTGGCT
Organism: Neophocaena asiaeorientalis asiaeorientalis; assembly: GCF_003031525.2. NCBI lineage: Eukaryota > Metazoa > Chordata > Mammalia > Artiodactyla > Phocoenidae > Neophocaena > Neophocaena asiaeorientalis. Next base: position 85,956 of record NW_020172465.1, on the reverse strand, counting down.
CAACTTCCTTCGATGCTTGCAGGTATCACCTAGGTGCCCAAGCCTTTCTGAAAGTCACAGTTACACTGCCCTTTAAAAAAGTTTTCCAAAACACTTTCGGACGTTTCCGGAAGATTGTGCAATGGCTTCGAGCTTGACAGAGCAAGTTAAACTCAATTGCGTGGGAAGTGGACGCTTCAACGCCACACATCTTTTATAAGCTCCCACACGTGCATTTCAAGCTATAATAGGACTTTAATTTTGGGTGCTCTTAGTTTCTCTATTTTTCCCCTGTACTAATTTTGAGTTTATTTTTGAATTGGCTTTAGCTCATTTATGATAGTGAAATTATTTCCCATTAAAGGTAGCAGTGATGGGGACTTTAATTGTATAATCTGATCAGATGATGTTTTCTGTAAAACAATTAGAGGTTTATGGACATCTGGTTAGATGAAAGAATCTAATTTATTAATCTCTGTCTATTTTAGCTCAAAGCAATTAAGAATTTTTCATCCTGTGAAGCAAGATAATAGATCTTTGATATTCGGAATGATGAATGTTTTGCCTGTTAGTTTCTATGTTTAACTTTTCTTGTAGTTGGAATGGTTTAATTGAAGATGCAAACTTTTGTTCTTGTGTCCCAGTGTCTCTCTGTAATTCAGAAGGTACCTCTCATTTTGTGTTTGTAATTTTTTAGAATACAAAACAAAGGAATTCTGAATTAAATATTTCTAAATATCCAGAAAATAAAATGAAGCTCCTTAAAATGTAACTGTGCTAGGAAAATAAATACTCTTCTTGTAGGAAATAACTCAGAACAGTTTTAAAAATCCAAATTCACAAATCTAGGTCAAATTTTTTTCAAATGAGACTAACCATTTTTGTTCAATAAAAACACCTTTATCTTGTCTGATTAATAATTGTTAAGTAAAATACAAGCATACATTTTATCCTACTTAGGTATTTTTTTTCCAGGTTTACTGATAAGTAAGCTAAAGTTATTTTCATTTAATGTTTAGGCTTACAGAGAAAGTAAATCTGTTTTTTAAACCAAATTGAATCATTGTTATGACAAACTGATTTCAACAGTAATCATATTTTGTAATTTGTAAGTTGGATGATTATTTTCCAAGATATTTAGGTATCTTAAAATGTTGAACTGTTAGAAAATTGAGTAGGTTAATGTTTATTTATTGAATTCCTAGATTACTTCTAAGTAAGACAGAATATCTTATGTATTAGGAGCAACAATGGCAGAGAACTAAATTGTACGTTTCTGTTTTTCAAGGCAAAATAGTTTTTTCGTTCTAACAAAGTAACTCAGATTTTCAACAGTTTGTTGTCTTTATTATTTTGTTGTTGGTGGTGTCCAGACCTTGTTACACTCTGAAGTCTTATTGAAGATACCAAAATATTTTTCTTTACATGAGTTATAATTATCAATAATGAAATAGTAATTTTATTGCTGACTCATTTTAATTATTATTATTATTATTATTTTGGCTGTGCCACGAGGCATGTAGCATTTTAGTTCCCTGACCAGGGCTCCAAACTACGCCCCCTGCAGCTGAAGCGAGGAGTCTTAACCATTGGCCTGCCAGGGAATTCCCTGCTGACTCATTTTAAAATAGCACTAATACACATATTGCATGGGTTAACATATGTAAGATGTTATGCAAATAGCATCTTGAATTGTTTTGATCTTGAGTACCCACTGAGAAAACATCTCCATGTTCAAGAAAAATGTTAATATTTTCCAGAATATAAAAAGATATATTTCCAAAAAATTTGGAAATTGAATTTTACCTGCATTGGTCTATATTACCTGAATGTGAGAAGAAGTGTTAATGATTTTTTTGGGCAATGTTTGCTCTGTTTTCATGGGGTTCCTTGTTTTGTCTTACTGATTAATGTGTTTGCCTACAATATGAAAGGATTTTCTTAACGTTCTGTGTTACTTGCCTACATGGTAAAGATTTGTGACTTACCAGAATAATTTCTGTGCTTTAGGTTGACTTTATTATTATTTTATTATTTAGGAAAAGACAGACAAAATATTTCATCACTTACAGAAGAGCTTGTTTCATTTACAGCCATGTTACATGTATGTTTAAAATATTTTTACTGTCAATTTAATTAAATAGGTGATAAGCATTTATTATCAGATATCAAAAAACTAATTTTAATCATGTCCAATTCTGCTCAGATAATGTTTCTGACTTTTGCCTTCTAAAGATACCCTAAGCATAGAAAAAAATTCAGAATATCTTTAACACTTAAAACTATCTTTCAGGGCTTCCCTGGTGGCGCAGTGGTTGGGGGTCCGCCTGCCAATGCAGGGGACGCAGGTTCGTGGCCCTGTCCAGGAAGATCCCACATGCTGCAGAGCGGCTGGGCCCGTGAGCCATGGCCGCTGAGCCTCAGCGTCTGGAGCCTGTGCTCCGCAATGGGAGAGGCCACAACAGTGAGAGGCCCGCGTACTGCAAAAACAAAAACCAGAAAATGTTATAGAGGTTTGTTCTTCCATGTTATAAAAAGAGAGGTGCTAGAAATATATGCTTATGATATATGTTGCTATTAAAGGATTGCATAGGAAAATTTTCAAATCTAATGAGACACTCAGTCTTGACTAGGTTAAATTTATTTCTGTAAGTGCAATTAATTTAAATTAAATTTAATTTAAATTAAAGATTTAATTTAAGTATTTTATTTTTTGTGAAGAACTTTTTTAAATTCAGAAATTGCATACTTTATCCAATTATACGAGGAAGTTCGTTCAAGAGTTTTGTCAGTGTCATCACTTTCTATATTTTTAGGTTCAAAGAAAACCCTGGTTCAATTGACTATGAGTTAATTAATTTCTGTTGCATTTTTCTTTTAGTGCTTTGCTGGATGATACTAGGCAATAACTATATAGTGTGTAAAGTAATAATTTTAGTTTTTATTTTAATGTTTGTTCACAACTTTACTTCAATTTGGATCTAGCATCTTCTACACCACTATTTTTCACTTGGCCATGCACAACAAACTTATTTATGGAAATTTGTGAAAATCCTTCAGAGTTGCCTATTCAAGTCCTTTGCCTATTTTTTAATTGGATTGTTTGGTTTTGTTGTTGAGTTTTAGGTGTTCCTCTTGTATACTAAATATTAAGCCCTTATCGGAGATATATGATTTGCAAATATTTTCTGCTTTTTTATTCTGTTGATGTCTTTTGATGCACAAATTTTTTAACTTTCACGAAATCCAATTTGTCTATTTTTTCTTTGGTTGTCTGTGCCTTTTGAGTCATATCCAAGATGTAGTAGCCACATCCAATATTGTACAGCTTTTACCCTATGTTTTCTTCTGAGAGTCTTATTGTTTTAGGTCTTACATTTATGTCTTTTATCTATTTTGAGTTAACTGTTGTAGATGGTGTTAGGCAAGGGTCCAAATTCATTATTTTCATCTGGATATCCAGCTATCCTTTCCCCGTTGAATAATCTTGGCACTCTTTTAAAAATAATTTGACCATAATGGGATTTTTACTTCTGGATTTTCTATTCTAGTCCATTGGTCTCTATGTCTGTCTTTATGCCAGTACCATACTGTTTTGATTACTGTAGCTCTCTGGTAAGTTTTGAAATCAGAAAGTATGAGTTCCTCTGTTTTGTTCTTCTTTTTCGAGATTGTTTTGGCTATTTGAGGTCCCTTGAGAGTCTGCAAAATATGTCATTGTTACTCCCAACTCTTAAAAATAATTATGTCAAAGGACTTAAAGGGCAAAGTCATAACTCATACAAATACACTAAAAAGCACATTAAAGATTGTGGTTATATTATAAATGTGGGTATCAGTGAGGTACCATAAACAGTACACAAAAGAAGTCAAATAATCACCTTTTTAATATGGAGTATAGGAATGTTGAAAAACACACGTAAATGATTTTTCTAGGGCTGCTATAAAAAATTATCACAAAATAGGTGGCTTAAAACAACAAACTTATTCCCTCACAGTTCTGGAGCCTAGAAGTCTGAAATGAAGGGGTTGATAGGGTGGTTCATTCTATGGGCTTTCTCTTAGGGAGAATCTGTTTCATGACTTCCTCCTAGCTCTCAGTGGTTTGCTGATAATCATGGGCATCTTTTGGCTAGTACATGTAGGGGAAAGTATGAAAATTCCACTTCAGAGAATTCATTTATCTGCCTGTAGAAGAATTTTGCATTGCTGTAAGACAATTAAAGGATAGAATTTTATAACCTGGAAGATATCAGGAATCTTTTTGTTTATCCCCCATGTCCTTATTACTTGAGAAACTGAATTGGGAGTAATGTAACAGAGAGAGGTTCAAAATATTAGATTGCTTTGGATTCTCTTTATCTCTTACATTCCTACATGGATTTGCAAAGGCTTTTACCGTATTTTTTTTTTCTTTAAATCAGGAAATGAATGCCTTTTCCAGAAGAAGGGAGACTAAACATTATTCACAGTGAAAGGGAGAGGTTAGGCCATGTTTACAAAGTGCTTTAACATATTCTATCTTTTGGTCATCAAAAACACATGTGAATATTGCAGGATGAAGCTATTATTCTCATATTACATATCACATATATAAGAAGTCTCATCAGGTAAGTTTCAGGAAGCTAGTATTACTCACTGACCTTGGTTGGAAACCAGATAAAATTAGCCTCCTTTTGCCCCCACCTGCCGTAAAGGTCAATGTCATCAGTAAATACTGCATTCTTTTTTGAGCTCTGTATGCTTGAGATCCACACCATATTCTGCCCAGGCAGTCCCAGCAGCACACATTTTTAGGCAGCTCCTTCCACAGCCTGGAAGAGCAGGAACTGTGTCTTTCAACTGTTTCTGTTCACCTAATGCAGGGAGAACAATTTTTAAAGCTTTCCTGCAGACGGACCCTCTGGACTGTTGCAATAGCTTTTGGGCTTGTGAGGGACAGCAGGATTAGTCCTGTTGTGGGTGGAGGAATATCTGTGATAGATATAATTCTCACAGGAATGGGAGGCATAGGTGTCTTGTCAGTATATGCTCTCCTTCCCAGTAAATTTAGATTTTGCCCGGGCTGGGTGGAAACCCAGTTGTGTGTCCTGGATCTAATTCATGACCCTGAGTGAAAAACAATGCATGGAGACACAGGGCACACCATATTTTGGAATCCTGAGAGACAAGTATTCGCACGAAGAGTGCAGTTTTGCATGCCTTTGCACATCTGTTTATTCCAGTTCTGTGGAATGAAGAGCCACACTGAGGAAGGAAGTCATAAAGAAACATTTAATCACTGGAGAAGATTACAGTGCCAGAGTTTCAAGTTCTGGAAAACTCGTGGGGTCTGCCTTGAGGGACGCAGGAGCTTCTCTAATGTCTACAACACTGGCTTGACTTTCTCCTGTCCAGCCAGAAATCTGTATTTTCTGTGTTTGGAATTCATTAGAGCAGCAGACCGCAAACCGCGACCCACTGGGTTAGGGTGTGAATCTGTTTAACTCCACTCAGCAGGGCAGTAGTCTGTCTTTGCAAACTACGAAGTAAGCTTCGGGGGTTTAGGGGTGAAACGGATGCTCTTTCACTGAACACCAAGCACCTGTAGGCTCAAGAAAGCAGTAGGCTGCGTTCAGTGCAAAAAATGACTAGTAGAAACTATGGTAGTGTGAGTAGAGGTTGAAAGGGCAATCTCAGAAATAGGGATTTACCGTCAGAGATCCCCATCCTGCTGCAGGCATTACTACTCAGACCCTTCCTCAGATCCTGGGGATGTGGTGGAACACTGAACAACCAGCACACAAATCCCTGCTAACCACCGCAACCTTTTTGGAGGGATCGTGGGAGCCGGCTTTGATCTAATTACCAGCATGCTGCACTTTGGAAGGAGGGCATTGCAGTCTTCCTCATGACTTTTCCCTGGGCACAGCACACAGAGTGTGTATACGTGCGTGGGGCACGGGTGTAAGGGGAAGCAATGCAAGAGTAAGCAACTTGGAACTACCTGTCCCTACCCTAGACTGAAGAGCTGGGGTTTTCCTTCAGATCCCTGGCTCCCAGAGATGCGGTTTGACTGCCCACATTGGGGCCCATGAAGGAGTCGGTCCAATGGTATAATCAGGTAAGAAGATCCCCAGTAGTCTAGTGATAATTGACTGCCAGAAGTTAGATGGATAGTGGGGAGGATGGCTGCTGTCGGGGGGTGGGTGTGTGGGGGAGTGGGGAGGGAGAGTGTGGAAAAGAGTTCTTTTAAAGACTTTCCCTGACATCTCCTTCACCAAGCAAGAGGCTCTGGAACTTACCTTTACCAAACTAAGGGCTAAATATGTAGTTCTCTGGTCTATTGAAACAGTTGGGTAACTCTTGCCTTGGAAAGTTATGTTCCAGTTATTTCGCTTGAAGCATCCCTCCAAACTTCTCAACAATTGAGCACCTGGAGAAACTCTGGAGAAACAATAACTGGAGGCATCCTGATTGGCAAAGGAAGAAGTAACACTATTTGCAAGACATGTTCTTGTATATACAAGGAACATGAACACAGACACAATGTAATAAATGAATTCTGCAAATTTGCAGTAAAAGATGCAGCGCAGGCTTTACTGAACAAGGTGAACAGGGTGCGGCCCCCAAGGCACATTAACTCAGGACTTGTAAACAATGGTGAAAGTTCTGGTGAAGGGTCAGGACCCTGGGCAGGTGCTGGAGCTGGAAAATTCAAATTCTGAAAGATAATACTCCTCTGCTTTTTGCAAAGTACAAGCATATCTCAGATATTCTGCTGGTTTTGTTCCAGGCCAATGCAATAAAGTGAACAGTGCAATAGAGCTAATCACACACATTTTTTTCTTGGTTTCCCAGTGTGTATAAAAGTTATGTTTCCCCTATATTGTAGTTTATTAAGTGTGCAATACCATTACATACAAAAATCAATGTACAATCCTTAATGAAAAATAATTTATCGCTAAAAAATTCTAACCATCGTGTGAGCCTTCACCAAGTTATAGTAGTAATATCAAAGATGACTGGACACAGATCACCATAACAAATGTAATAATGAAAAATTTTGAAATTGAGTATTTAGCTGAAACAAATAGACTCACGGTTATTTCTCCAGCACAGATGGGTTCTTTTCAGGATCAGCAAAGAATTGTAATTTAGGACTCGCAACAGTGGGCAGGCCACATGTAACTCCCCCACAGCAGGGGAACGCTATTGCAGAGAGGAGAAAGAAGGTGGGAGGGCGGTAGCAAACAGAGTCCCTGGGTTCTCACTGGCTGAGTCCTTGACAAGAAGAGGGCTCTCTTCTTCCTGGGCGGGGCGGAGGGGGGCGGAGGGGAAGGGTCTGCACTGGTCTTAAGATGTGAGTTCCCTTCTGGTCACCCAATCCTATTTAACTGAGGTTTCTGTTTGTTAATTTTTTTACACAGGAGACAGGAAGTGAGGAAATAATGTTGGAACATGGTGGCAATAAACTTGCTGGATGCAGGATTACCACAAACGTTCAACTTGTAAAAAGATGCAATACGTGTGAAGTGCAATAAAACAAGGTATGCCTGCAGCGCCTCTTACCCCCAATTATTTCAGGATAATAATAGCTAGTAGGGCCCATAATAAGGATAACCTAACAAGAACAAAAACAGGAGATACTCCTGTTTTCACCTGACCCTAAACTCTTCCCTTTTCAAAGTAGTTTCCTTTAGCGTGAAATCGCCCCTAAAAAACTACAAATCCCATTAAGCAGCAGGCGCAGCACAGTAAGTACTCCTCCCTTCTCAGAACGCCGCGGAGTTCCGCCCTAAACCCAATCTGGGCTTGCAAACTATGGCGGAACAGTTTGCTAGGACTTGCAGTTCCTTCCACACTCTTTATCCTCTTCCGCGCAGAGTCACTGGGGCATTCTGTTAGCCCTTTGGCCCTGAGACCGGGCTCAGCCTCCGATGCTCCCCTCCCCCACCTCACTCAATTCTCTGGAGGCAAACATCCAGCCGTCACGTGGAGAGGGCCGGATCGTCGACTGGCTGCTGAGGCTTGGAAGGTAGTAGATAGGCCTTGCGAGCTTCCGTCCTTTGGGTCAAAGGTGCCGGTTTAAGTGCTTCCGTCACTTCTTGGCGACGCAGGTAGGATAAAGAGCGCCTGGAAGAGGCGGCGGAGCAGGGGCTAAGGCGACGATTGAGGCCGGACGCGGCGGTCGACTGAGCAGCCAGAAGCAGGTCAGTCCTGGTTTCCACGGGGTGGCGGGGGTGGAGTGTGAGGGAGAGTATTACCTTTTACAGGTTTGCCTGTTCACTCTCTTCAGTTATTTTAGCTACGGGACAAACATTCCTCTTTCTTCAGAGGGTGGCGATAGTAGGACGTTTGTGTGTGTGGCGATGAGGTGGAATCGGAATAAATGGGGTGGGGGGGACTGCTGTGGGTTGGGGAGGGGTGTGTGCGGCTTGGGTATTAGAAGAGGCGGGGAACGCAGTCCTGTCTGTGGGTGAAAGGGTGCGAGGCGCGGGTGCGCCATGTGTTACAACCATGTACGGCGGGTGCTCCGGGGTCCTGTGAGCTTGATGTTCTCTCTCCCAGTTCCTTACGTCCTCGTGCTCCCTCCGTTCGGCGCCACTTTCGGTCTACTAGGGACAGGGATTTGCTCTTCTCAGCTTTCGGCGACTGCATGCGTCGCTCTGTATGGTGCGTTGGGGTTAGTGCCTGCAAGGCTGTTGCGTACTTAGATAATGGCGCGGGGGCCGGGGAAGCGCTGCGTTTCTGTTTCCCAGTCCTCCTTTACTCTCTGCCACCACGCGGATGGTGGCCGGCGGTGGCGGAACTGGTAGGGCTGCTTGGTTCCGGGAGCTGGGCTCTTAGCGTCACTGACAACGCAACATTCGGGGCTTAGGATATGGAGGTGACGCCGAAGTACCTCTGTCCAACCTAATTGGGGAGCATCATCGTGCAATAACTTGTTTTTCTAACTCCTTTAAAAACAAACCAAAACAAAACTGAACACCTTTTCCTTTCCTTTGGTTTGTGCTTTAGCGCCTCCCATACTTTTGGTCTCTCACTCCGGTAGACATGCTGGAACGTTCCCCTTGTCTTACTTTACTTACATCAGGGGCATTTCATTGTTCCTCTGGTGACAGGAAAATCTAGATCTGCTTCAGACTCTAAAAATCCCACTTCTCCTGGGCTGAGTTTGTAGAATCAGGAAGTTTTCCACAACGACTGGGCTGCATACAGGTATATACGGTTTCCAGAGCCATACCCTAGAGTTGAGAATTGCAGGGAAAGGGCTTGGTACAGTGGAAATCTTTTTTCTTTTTCCGTTCATTTAAACTTGTTGAAGCGTTCATTCCTGTTTGAACGTATGAAATAATATTTTTCTAACATGTTTCATGACCTTCAAAAATCTCAGTTTAGATTTGAGCAAAGTGTCAAGAATTAGCTTTTTTTGACCTGTTTCTGAGGTGAGGTATTTTCTTGTGTCTCTGTATGAAGGTGTTAGTACTTCACATGTTTCTTTCTTTCTTTTTTTTCCTTTCTCTCTCCTTGTATTCTGAAAGAAAGATCTGGTTCGTAAAGGAGTGTGAAAAAAACCTGAGTGCATAGTACTGTAGAGATTCAAAATTATCACTTTCACTACTTTCTCCAAGGACAATTCTGATTTAAAAAAAAAAAACCAACAACAATGCAGTTTACGATATTCCAACAAAGAAGAGAAATCTTATTTTATAGACAAAAAGGACAGGTTGTGGGAGGTTTGAATGAAAATCTGTTGCAGAAAAATGAGAGTTCAGGATGTTGATAATTTCTCACTGGCTGAGTTGTTGAAGTAGTCGATTTCTTGTAGGAGATGCACTGTACATTTTTTTCCCTTTTGGCACCTTTTGGTAGTTGAGAATTTTTTCCTATTGATGATTCTTCTGTTGGGATCTGTAATTGATAATTTCTCCTATGTAGTTACTTTTACTATTGTTCTTTACTTCTTTGTATGGCTTTTGAGTTAATTTGTAATGTCACTTTATTTTTGTCAGAAGGACTTCCTTTGTGGGTTTTTTTTTTTTTTTTTTTGCAGGGCAGGTCTAGTAAAGGATTCTCTCAGCTTTTGTGTATTTGGGAATGTTTTAATGTCTTCTTCATTTTGAAAGATAGTCTTTGAGTTTATCATACTTAAGAGTTTACTCATTACTTAACTCATTGGATGTGTAGACTAATGGTTTTCATCAAATGAGAGAAGTTTTTTCTTATTTCTTTGAATATTCTTCCAGCCTCCTTCTTTCCTCTTCTGTGACTTCCATTATGTATATGCTAGTGTCCCACAAGTCTCAAGTTCTGTTGATTTTTATTTATTCCTTTTCCTTTCTGTTTCTCAGATTGTATTTTCAATTGACTTAGATTCTAGTTTGCTGATTATTATTCCTGCTAAATTCAGTTGTTATACTTTTCAGCCCTGAATTTTTCTTTGGTTCATTTAAAAAATAATTTCTACCCTTTTATTGATGGCTGATTCTTAATTTCTTTTATTCCTATGACTTGCCTATAGTTAATTTCTTCTTTGCATGACTTGTGATTTTTTTTTTGTTGGCAACTGAATGTTTTTAGTATTATAATGTGACTGTCAAACAAAAACAAATCCTGATTTAGATAACAAGAGACCTTATTCCGAGGCACTCCTGCAATACGGAGAACACTCTGATTTCAGAAATCTGAAAATGTCTTAAAATCAGAGAATGACTTTTATTGAGACAGGTAAACAGGTTAATAGAAACTTTTTAAGGGGAAATTGAGCAAGCAAAGGAGAGTGAGCAGACAGCATAATTGGCATGGTTGATGGGAGATGAGTGTCAGCTGATTCTTGGATCCTTGGGATGAGTTGTTACTAGGGGCACGCTCTGCATTTGAGTGCTTGATCATGGTGGGTAAGCCAGTATCCAGGGGTTTATGCGAAGAGAGAAGCTTGACTGAAGTCTGGTTAAGACAAGACAGTTAAGAAATGTGCAATTGTGAACCCTATACTCTGGGAATCAGATTCTCCCCACATCCCTAGGGTTTGTTGTTGATTGTTATGGGTTGTAAATGTTTGCTTAGTAATTCTATGGTAAGCTGTTTTATAAAGATTGTAGTCTTTGTCCTGCGTGGTCTCTGAAGTCTTCTGTGGTAGCTTAGAGGTCAGCCAGGTAGCTTAGAGGTCAGCCAGGAATTTAAAAGAGATTTCCTTGAAATCCTGGAGCAACAAAAATAACAAAAACTAAACTCCACATCTTTGCAAATTGATTTTGTTTAGGCAACTCCTTTAACACTTAGGTAAGCCCAGCCTTAGCATGTACTTCCTTCTTGCACAGAGGAAGATACAAAAGTGTAGGGTCTTCTGCGGTCTTTTCTGGCATGTATGTTGCCCTGGACATGCCTGTAGGCTTTGAGATTCCCTGGTATACCTGGGGCCCATCCAAAGCCCTTATCCTTCCATGTTTCTTCTTTACCACCCTCCTTCTTTTGGGGCTTTTCAGTCTGTCTGCTGTTTGCCTTGTCATTTTGTCCTTAGCCTACGTAGCTGTGGCTGTTATTTCAACATTTCACACCAAGAAGCTGCACCAACCGTGAAAAAATTTTGAGGCTGGCAAAACAGGAGGATATTCTTGAGCTCCCTTTGGGGGTCTGCCATATAGATCAAAGCCCACTATCAGAACTTTTAAGAACAAGGTTTCTTATCCTTCTGGCACCAGCAAGCCACACCAGATATGCTAGCTCCTTCCAGGGTGGGGATTAGGGGGTTGTAGGCAGGTAAAATAAAAAGTTACAATATTCCTTAAGTAAACTGCAGCAGCTTCTTTCCTAGTTAAGGATTCCTCTGGTTGTTGGTTTCGACTGTTTCCCAGAGTTTCCAAAAAGTTGATTTGGACAACTTTTGTCACTGTAATCATTGCTTTCGTGTAGAAGTGGGAGGTTGCTACCTCACCATTTTCTTTCTTTAATTTTTTTCTTTAAATATAGGTATAGTCAATGTACAATATTATGTAAGTTTCAGGTGTATCAAATAGTGATTCACGATTTTTCAAGGTTATACTCCATTTACAATGACAAAATATTGGCTATATTCCCTGTGTTGCACAATATATTCCTTTTTTAAAATTTATTTTTATTTATTTTTTTGCGGTACACGGGCCTCTCACTGCTGTGGCCTCTCCCGTTGTGTAGCACAGGCTCCGGACGCACAGGCTCAGCGGCCACAGCTCATGGGCCCAGCCGCTCCGCTGCATGTGGGATCTTCCTGGACCGGGGCACGAACCCGTTTCCCCTGCATTGGCAGGCGGACCCCCAACCACTGCGCCACAAGGGAAGCCCCACAATATATTCTTGTAGGTTATTTTATACAAAGTAGTTTGTACCTCTTAATCCTCTACCCCTATGTTGTTCCTCCCCTTTTCCCTCTCCCTAGTGGTAATCACTAATTTGTTCTCTAGATCTGTGAGTCTGCTTCTTTTTTTGTTTTATTCACTAGTTTTTTTTTTTTTCGGTATGCGGGCCTCTCACTGTTGTGGCCTCTCCCGTTGCGGAGCACAGGCTCCGGACGCGCAGGCTCCAGACGCGCAGGCTCTGGACGCGCAGGTTCAGCGGCCATGGTTCACGGGCCCAGCCGCTCCGCGGCATGTGGGATCTTCCCGGACCGGAGCACGAACCCGCGTCCCCTGCATCAGCAGGCGGACTCACAAACACTGTGCCACCAGGGAAGCCCGTTTTATTCACTAGTTTTATTTTTTAGATTCCACATGTAAGTGATAATCATACAGTACTTGTGTTTCTGTCTGACTTACTTCACAAAGAATAATGTCCTCCAAGTTCATCCATGTTGTTGAAAAAGGCAAAATTTCATTTGTTTTTGTGTCTGAGTAGTATTCCTTTGTGCGTATGTGTGGCGTGGGGGGCACATCTTTATCCATTCATCTCTTGATGGACACTTGGGTTGCTTTAGTATTTTGGTAATTGTAAATAATGCTATGAAGATTGGGGTGCATGTGTATTTTTGTTTTTTTTTTTTTTTTGCATGTGTATTTTTGAATTAGTGTTTTCGGATATATACTCAGGAGTGGAACTGCTGGGTCATATGGTAGTTCTATTTTTAGTTTGTTGAGAAACCGCCATACAATTTTCTACAGTGACCGCACCAATTTACATTTTACCAACAGTGTAAGAGGGGGTCAATTTTCTCCACACCCTCACCAACATTTGCTATTTCTGTTCTTTTTGATGATAGCCATTCTGACAGGTATGAGGTGATAATCTCATTGTGGTTTTGATTTGCATTTCCCTGGCAATTAGTGACATTGAGGATCTTTTCATGTGCCTCTTGGCCATCTGTATGTCTTTGGGAAATGTCTATTTATGTCTTCTGGCCATCTTTTAACTGGGTTGTTTGTTTTTTTTTATGTTGAGTTGTATGAGCTGTTTATATATTTTGGATATTAACCAAAATGTCAGTCGTATAATTGGCAAAACTTTTTTTCCCATCAGGTAGGTTGTCATTTTGCCTGTATTTTTTTCTAAGAATTTTATGGTTTCCAGCCTTACATTTAGATCTTTAATCCATTTTGAATTTATTTTTGTATATGATGTTAGAAAATGTTCTAATTTCATTCTTTCACATGTAGCTATCCAGTTTTCCCAGCACCAGTCTTTTCTCCATTTTATATTCTTGCCCTCTTTGTCACAGATTAATACATTATCAATTTTAGTGATGTTCCTCTTCAGGTATGAGCTTACCTTTATAAAGTAGTGGTATCTGGATAAATAATGCCTCTTATTTAAAAATTAAAACTTGTTTAAATGACATAGTTCCTAGAGAGTGATTTTCATTTATAATTAATACATGATTAATTGGTAGGGCATATGACAGACCTTACTTCATAGTCAGTTGTTGTTTATGTAAAATAAGATTTATACTAATGCCCCAAATAAACTTTATTGCCTCCTTTTCCTTCCCTCCTTCCAATTCCTTTTTCTTTGCTGTTAATGTGATTATGAGTCACTTTCAGATAATATAATGAATGTAGTGGTATTTGACGTACCTAAAGTGTTAAACAAATTTAATATATTATTGAGTATCAGCTATGTTTAACTTTTTCCATTTGTGCAGTTTTCAGAAGAGAACAAGTATTAGATAAGCTTTAAGTTCCATTCACACCTAGGGATTCTATTTTTATAATTCAGTCCACTTCCTAGTTAAATTTATTTATTTTAATGAATTTCTGTAAGTTCTTTGACTTGATGGAAAAGATTTACCAAACGACCTATGCTGTCTCCCTGTGCTACTGAGCAAGTTTTATTAATATTTGTTGTTTTGGGCTTCCCTGTGGCGCAGTTGTTGAGAGTCTGCCTGCCGCAGGGGACACGAGTTTGTGCCCTGGTCCGGGAAGATCCCACATGCTGCGGAGTGGCTAGGCCCGTGAGCCATGGCCGCTGAGCCTGTGCGTCCGGAGCCTGTGCTCCGCAACGGGAGAGGCCGCAACAGTGACAGGCCCGCGTACTGCAAACAAACAAACAAACAAATATTTGTTGTTTTGAGTGTTGATTTGAATCCCATGTTATATTTCCAAAATATCTCCCAGATGCCCCTCACTCTCCCCATTGTTTGCCCTTTAATCTACCATAACTAATATTTGCTTGCTAAGATGATACTTTAATTCCTGCTCCTATAGTGCAGAGCAGTTTGGTGGGGTATAGTTCGTAGAAGTTATGCCAGTAGTTTAAAAGATAATTTCTTCTTTAAGAATTGAAGTGTGGACCATGTTAATGTGATAATGTATGTGTGGTAGATAAAATAATGCCCCACCAAATATGCTCATGTCCTAATCTCTGAAACCTGTGAATGTTTATCCTATCTGATTAAGTATGATCTTGCGATGAAGAGATTGTCCTGGATTATCTTGGTGGATTCAGTGTAATCACAAGGTTTCTTATAATAGGAAAACAGAAGGGTCAGAATCAGAAGAGATGTAATGATGGAAACAGAGATTAGAGACAGAGAGATCTGAAGATGTTATGCTTCAGACCCTGAAGATGGAGAAGGGGGTGATAAGCTAATGCAGGCAGGTGGCCTCTAAACTTGGAAAAGGCATGGGAATAATTCTTCAACCTCCAGAGGTAACACAGCCCTGCTGATCCATTTTGGACTTCTGACCTCCAGAACTGTAAGATAATAAATGTGAATTTTTAATCCATTTTTAGGTTTGTGGTAATTTGTTATAACAGTAGTAGGAAACTTCACAAATTATTATGAAAGTCCTGTTGTGGGCCAGCAATTTATAGCCTTATCTAAACTTAAACTCTGTAAGATACTATCATTAAAACAAATAATGTCAGTTGGTTTATCTTGAAAGACATTTCTGAAAAATGTCTGGCAGATACCCAAATTTGAATATGTAATCATAGCAGCAAGAAACTCTGAAGGGTCAGAGATTTTAATTTACTTGCAAATTCATAATTTTCCCATAACTTATGGATACTGGGAGAAATCTGGAGACAAAGGATACTTTTTTACAGTAGTATTTACTAGTGTCCACTTTTGCACCTGATTCCCAAGCTTTTGTTCCTACAGGGTTATATAAAGAGAACTAGATGATATTTACATTACAAAAAAGAAATCCTAAGTTTAGGGATATTAAATCTTTTATAATGGGCAGTGTGGTAGGCAGAATAGTGGCTGCTCAAAGCTGTTCATGTCTTAAACAGGGACCTGTGAATTATCTTATTGGTTAAAAGGATTTGCATAGATTAGGACTTTGTGGCATTACCCTGGATTATCATGGTATGCACAATGAAATCTTAAGTATACTTAGAAAAGAAAGAGGAAGATAAAGGTCAGATCCAGAGAGATGGCATTTTGCATGACTTGCCTTGCCTTTATTAGCTTTGAATATGGAGGAAAGGATCATGATCTGCGGAATACAGTCAGCCCCTAGAAGTCAGAAAAGGCAAAGCTCTTTTCTCTCAGGGAGCCTCCAGAAGGAATGTAAGGTAAATAAATGAGTGGTATTTTATTACAACAGCAATTGGAAACATATAGGCAATAAGTAAACCTGCCCATTGCTGATGAGGTAGACATCATTACTATTTTTTTTTCCAAGGCTCTTTGCTGTATGAGCATCCTTGAAAAGATAGTTTGAAACAAAGACAGTCACTACCTCTGTTCACAAGAGAAGCAGAAACACTGTCATGGCTTCTACTGAGTTTTTCCTTGAGTATGCAAGTTCATTGGCCACACTGTTAAATTTGGTCAAAATAGGCTAGGACCAGATCTGTTCAGTTTATCTTATAGAATACTAGGAACAGGACTCCAAGCCTAAGGAAGAGCCCAAAATTTAGGATTGACTTCAGAGTCCCAGACATAAACAAATGAACAAGTTTCATAGATCATCAGAGTCTACCATCTGGCTTCCTTAAGGCTATGTGTTGACCTTCCCACTTAGCCTGAGTCACCGATTCAGTTGCAGCAGGATATATTCATGAATGGCCCATAAGAAAAAAGTCTAGGGCAATTTTGCCATAACTGATAACTGTGGCCAGACAGTTCGAGACGCACTTGAATGCAGTCCACTGATCGTTTCAGCTGAAGTTGTGGAGAGATTTCCTACTACCTTTCATTAGTGAATGGCTCCGGTTGAGAAGATAACTACCTGCAGTGTGACCCTAAGCCAGAAGTCAGTTGCCCCTCTGGTGAGTTTCTCCAAGGAACCAAAAGTAGCCTCATTTTGGAGATGACTTTGCAGTTGTCCAAAGGCTGCATGACTACTATGTTTCCTGAAACAGTTGATGATCTGTTATGCCCTCTCCTTAATGTGGGAAACAGTGTTTTCTAGAGAGATGCAAGTTAATTCCTGGCTTCCATGTGAGAAAGGGCATACTTGGTACCTCTGGCAAGAAAGGGTTGATTCTGATTATGTAAGTCCTCAAATGGGACTTACATTAGTATTTCCAAGTGGGCACAGATTTAAAGTGCTTTACATCATGTCTCCCTAGCCAGTTACTAACCTTAGCGTTTCCAGGTGAAAAACTGAATCACATCCTTCTTTTTAAAAGGCCTGCCGAAGGCCACACAGTCCCACCATCTGGCTCTGATACCAGCTGGATGGCATTTGTCTACCCCTGGAATGACTTATCTATGGCTAGAGAAATGACGGTGTGGGAGACATTCAGTGATGACCGTTAAGTGTTTTGCATAGGAAATGCAGTAGCTGGGACATTCCTGCTATTTCTATTTGAATGGCAGTCAAATTGTCACCTGAGCTCTCTGGCTGGAAGGCAGATTCAACACCCTTAAATTCAAGAGGCTTGCAGCAATTTGGGAGAGCCACACTAGGACACCTATTTTTATGATGAAGACTCCAGAGACAATTTTTAAACACGTGGGAAGATTAATGTTGTTAGGTTTGTTAACAAAGGCTGTATTTCCAGTAGATTTAATTTCAGCTTTTGTCCAATCAGTCGTCACCTACTCATGACAGTCCTTTGGACCACAAAGGCCAGGTACTAGAGGAGTGAGGGGATTTTTATAAGTCTTGCAGAGATCCATTATGCCCATCTCTTTGACCTGCAAAGGTCACCATAGGGAGGCTCCATAGACTGGGGAGAATTTGGTCACAATCCTAGCCACCTTTCTGCATACGGTGGCTAAAGTCAGGGTACACACAGAGTACCCAGGGAGAAATCAGTGGATGTGAAGAAAGATTAGTTTCACCTCAATACGCAAGACATGTTTTCTCTTTTACTTTTGATCAGCTTAGAATACTTAGCCAGGGTGTTTACAACTTTACCTTAGCCTTTAATTCTGCTGGAAGGCCAGACTGAAGGCCAGGCAGAGATAATAAGATTAGTCTAATGTGGGAGCTTTCATATGCCTATGTCATCTCCTTTCTCAGTCTCTCTCTACTCAGATATTTATGTTTATTGCTTTTTCCCAGTTTTTGCCCCATACCCCAGGCTGCTGAAGTCAGTTCTTTCATACTTGTATCTAAAGCTTTCCTGGAAGCTGCCCTAGTCCTGAGACAGCTCTTCCAAGGACGAAACAAAGGCAAACTCCTGTACAGATTTCTCAGGGAGCTGCCCGAAAGAATGAATGAGACCCAGTCCTTTGAAAATAATGTTTGTATTGTTCCCTTTGGCACCAGTAGCCTTCGCTGAGAGTGTGGGCTGCTCTCCTTATGGTCTTTGTTGACCTAGAGTATGCATGATGGTAGACAAGAAGTTTAAAATCCTATCGTGCTCTCCTAATTTTTTTTAATTCACTAAGCTGTAAATTTGGGCTGTAAATTTGAATTATCTTTTGCAAGCTTTTAGCAGATTCCAGAGTTCTGCAGAGGTTGATTCTGATAGATGCTGCCAGCATATTATTTGTCGGAGGGACATAACCTTGGATTTTTTCCCTGTTCCACTATTACAGTAGTCTCTTCCCCTCCCTTTTCCTCCTTTGATTCTAAGAAGCACTGCTGTTTTATGAACCAGTATGAAAGGGAAAAAATTAAACTGTCTAATAGTGACATGCCTGTTGATTGTACCACGTACAAAAAGTGAAAACTACATTTAAGCATGAGCAAAGTGGGGAATTCTCTGGTGGTCCAGTGGTTAGTACTCCACGCTTCTGCTGCAGGGGGCCCCGGTTTGATCCCTAGTCAGGGAACTAAGATCCCACAAGCTGTGTGGCAAGGACAAAAGAAAAGGAAAACAGTTGATTTCACTGTTAAAAAAATGAGCAGAATGGGGTGAACACTGAGCTTTTATATACTGCATTGTTTTCCTCCCTTGATTACATTTGATTTAATTCCTTTCTCCATATTTTTTCTGCTCTTTTTCTGTAGCTTGTGATTGGCACAGTTGAAGAATCTAGAATTTACAGACTAGGAGTAAACGCAGATATGTTGCATAACTCTCAATCAAATGATATTCCTCAACGTCGTGACTCAAATTACAGTAGCCCAACTAACAAGCATTCACTGGAAGAGGATGAAAGCAATAACTTTATAACACAGAGCAGGGATTTGCTGAGCCCAGTGTACTGCACACAAGAGTCAAGAGAGGAACCTTCAGGGCCAGAAGCTGGAGCAGATCCCTCTGATGGTCAGCAAGATTCAGAATGCCGCAGAAACAAAGGAAATACCTTAGGTAATAATCTCTGCTTAGGGTTTGGACATTTGCACATGCTGCTTGTTTAACTTATATTTTCTGCAGCACAGGTAATTATTGAGCATGACCATTTTTGAGGTAGATGTTTAGCTAATACACATCTAGTTTCTTTGGTCAGGTCAGTATGCCTGTCTCCTGCAATTATGTGCAGGAGGTGCAAGTAGCAGAGTGGAAAGCTTAGTTATGGGTACCTTGCTTCTTTCTCTCTCATTAAGACTTGTTTTCCAGAAAGAGTTTGTGGCCAGTTTGGCAGAAGTAGTATTTGATTTGCTTTGTTGTTTGATCATTTAAAGTAGTCTGACTAATAATTACTATGAAAACTGTTATATTTGCCTAGCTTTTTAAAGAATATTCACTAAAATTTGGAAATGATATTTTTTTGCAGTTTAGAAAAGTAGCTTAATAAGATTGCTTCTAGGATATGTTTTATCCCTCTGCTTAGTTAGTTTGACAGTTCAGACTAAGAATGTGATATATTAAATTTTATGAATGAAACCTGAAACCCTATTTCACCTTATTGGTTGCCCCTCAATTTTTCATTCCTATTGTACCTAATATTTACCGTGTTTGGTTTCAGTGATTTGTGCATAGGATTGTAACTTGAAATTCTCTTTCTTAATCTACTTTCTGCTACCTTCTAAAGACTTTAAAATTTATATGAATATGAGAAGTGTTTATAATTCCTTCCGTACAAGACTAATACCTTCAGAATCATTAACCCCACCGCTATGCATAAAATGTAGCTTCAGGTTAAAATCATTTAAATAGCTTAAAATGGTTAGAGTTTAAAATCTTCATATACTGAAGTGCACATTACTGTTATGTCTAAATATTCAATCATTATATTTCCTCTTTTTTATTTCATCTTGAACTGAAGGTAAAAAATTTTCAGTACTAAAATTTTATGTGGATAGGAAAGTATTCTTTTTGAAAGTGGCCTGTTCCTCCTCTCTCCCACCCTTATAGCAGCATGTAAAGTATATCAAATATAAGTTTGATATCAAATCAAAGTTTTCTTCAGCTTTTTAGATGAAATAGTCTACATACAAGAGTGAACATTTTAGGAAATAAAAAGTTTTCTACCACCAGGGTAAGCAATAGAACGTTATTTCTTACTTTAAAGCCCGTTTGCCTTCACCTGTCTTGATCACCTGCTTCTCCCTGCAAAAACTATTAAATTACTCATTTAAAACTCTTTAGGGCTTCCCTGGTGGCACAGTGGTTGAGAGTCCGCCTGCCGATGCAGGGGTAAAAAAAAAAAAAAAAAAAAAAAAAAAAACCCAAAAAACCAAAACTCTTTAAAGTGGTGTTCTCACTGTTCAAATGTTAAATAGCTAACAGGTAGCAGTGTTGGTAAGTGAAGAAATTTGGATGATGGTGAGGCTAATAAACTGATTTGAAAATAGCTTCTTTAATTTAGTAGGTGAATTTCTATGTCTAATTATAGCCTTAAATTGTAAACATTAGTTTTATGTTGAATTTAAGTCATCCTTCTGCTACCTTTTTTCTTTTATAAATCATTAGGAAAAGAAGTAGTATTATTGATGCAAGCCTTAAACACTCTTTCAACTCCAGAGGAGAAGCTGGCAGCACTGTGTAAGAAATATGCTGATCTCGTGAGTATTAAGGGAGTGAGACCATATATAGTAGGGCAAAATATGTGTAACTTCTTAATAAACTTTAAAAATATAATTTTGATATAGTTTCACACGTAAAATTATATTTTATTACAAAATTGAAGGGAAGAATTAAATTTCTTGGCACTGCTGTTGATAGTATGGCTTAGTTTTATGATATGCTATATAGTATATTACAGTGCTTTCTGAGATGTATCCTGAGAATCAGTCAGCCTTAGTGTTTCCAGATCAGCATTTTAGATGCCCCCCAGTTGGGAGGGAGTGGTTTCTGTATTCAAGTTCAGGAATTCTATACATGAAAGGAATGTTAGAAATAAAAGTGTTAACCATTTTGATTGAAATTTTGAGTTACATGAAAAACAGTACTGTTTCTCAGGAAGTATTTACTGAGCATCTACTATATGCTAGGCATTGTTTCTTTTTCCATCTTCCAAAGAAATTGACTCATGGAAGAGTTTGTTCTAACCTGTGTTATTTCAAGTAGCACTCTTCTGGGATTATGGAAGCATTGTCAACATGGAGACCTTGCTAGCTTTTTAAAAGCAAAGAATGGAAAAGGCATAGAATCTTTTGAAGAACAGATGTGGGAAATTTTTACAATAGTTCTAATTTAAATGTCAAAATTCTTGATTTTGTGAAGCACTTGTGTGAATTATCACTGATAAACTTTGTGCATTTTCATCTATTATTAAAAAACTATTCTGTATCATAAATTTTACTATATTTTGTCAGTAACGGTTCTAAGAACAAAGCTGGAACAACTTTAGTTACTGTTTCTTCAAGTGGTACATGCATGTCTCATTTAGGAGCCTGGCATCTTCTGATATTGTGAGAAATAGGAACCCCAGAGTATCAGTGAAAATGACCTAGAGCCATCTGAATGCAAAGATGGCAGCAGTCAGTGTTGATGCATTGCTGGCCTCAGAAAAGAATGCTTGCATTGGATATCAAAGTCTCTAATAGTATAGTCACATGATGGAAATCAAGTAAGAATTGGCAGAAAAAGAAAAAAGGGGAGAAAAGAAAAAGGAGAAAGGAGTGAAATTTGGGTAGGAAAAGCAGCAGAATAGGTTAGCTTGACTTACTGAAGTGACAGCAGCAGCCAGCCATGAAAGGATTAGGGAAGAAAGAAATTGACTAGCATAGTGGGCTAAGTCAGTCCTTCTCAGACTCATACATATCACCCTGAGATCTTGTCAAATTGCAGATTCTGAGTCAGTAGATATAAAAGACACTTTACAGTAGATTTTAAGTGGAGATGGGGAAGATGGTTAAGAAAGACTTGCATTTTATCAAGTTTCCAGTTGATGGCCAGAGCTGCTGGTCCAGGGACTAGACTTTGAGAAACAGGAATCAAGTTATTTATTTATTTAGATATGTTTTTGAAGGAGGAGGATATGGCAAGTAAGAGTTACTGCATTTGTTTGCAAAAGTGATACATTGGAGACTTGACTAAGGAGTAGCCTCTTTTTGATGTGGTTTTATCCTTGTGGAGATCAGTAGTTCTTGTGAATAATAAAAAATAGGTGTATTTTGGTTTAAAAAATATGTTCAAAAACTGTTTCTTGAAAAACTCATTTTCTAAACAGTTGGATCACCTTGGGAGTATAACATCACTGTCAAATCAAGGTGGGTTGGAGAAGTTGAGTCACAGACCTCACCCTCAGGATAGCAACCCACAATTAAAAGAGAACAAAAAAACCTGGAGCGAAGGGTCTGAACCCCACATCAGGCACCCCAACATTTTTAAGTCCTGCACCTGAAAGAAGCACCCAAAACATCTGGCTTTGAAAAACAACAGGGGAATTGCACCCGTGTGACCCAGAGGGCTGTAGTTGACTGAGAAATGCTTCTTAAAGGGAAGCTGCACAGACTTACTCTCCCTGGGGCCCAGTGCAGATGCAGCTGTTTGAAAAGCATGCAGACTTTATGTGAAAGAGATTGATTTGCTAATCTCAGAACATGGGCCTGAGAAGAAGGGGCTGGTTGAGATACTCTCCAAGGATGGAGGTCCAGGCGCCGTTTCTGTACTCTCACTCTAAAGCCAATGGGTGCCTTATTTTTCCCTCTAGACGTTTTTCTTCTAGGGAGGGTGCCATTTCTGCACTTTCACTAAATCTTGTTAAATGTTGCTAAAGCCAGTGGGAGACATTTTCATGCTTTCCCTCTGCTCCACTCCAGTACGTCCCTGAGGGGAGCTTTTATACATGTTTGGTTCTCTGGTTTCGCAGCTGCAGATCAGGGGATGCCCTGTGATCACCTGGCCCTGCAGGCCAGCAGTCTTGGGTTCCTGGGTACCTCAGGACTATAACAATTGGAGAGACAGTTCTTGGCAACCTGCCACTCGCAAGGCACTGCACAGACAACAGACTTAAACTCAGCCTTAGTCTTTCTGAGAAAGAGGACTGTTTGCTTGTCCAGGAGCTTTAGCTTGAGGGGAAGGCTTCTAGTGTGGCACACTTCTAAAGGCCTGTGGAGTTGCTGTCAGGGAACAGAGGCTGGAGGACAGGATCTTTGCACTCTCCCTCTGCTTTGCTTCAGGTTGCTGCTATCTTCCATAACGTACCTTATCTGGTGCCCCAGTTGTTGTGTCTGCTGCCAGGGGACACCTCTACATTGCTTGGTTCTGGGGGCCAGTGGTGGTCAGTGGGTACCAGAAGACCGTATCCAATGGAGGAAAGTTCTTAAACAGCTACCGTCCCAGAGCACAGCAGGAGGCAGTGGAACAGGGAGCTAGGACTTTCTGTGAAAGAGGCTGATGAGCTTATTTTCATGGCTGTGGACTGAGGGGCACGCTTCTAAATTAAACACAAATCAAAGGGCTAACTGTAAGCCTTCCAGAGACCTAGGAAAGCAGGTGCTATCTTTGAGCTCCCCCTCTGATGCAGAGTGCTAGACTCTCTTGTAGCGGAGCTCTTAACACGTGTCTGGTGCCCTGCTTTTGTGGCTGCTGCCCATGGAATCCCCCCCCCGCCCTCCAATGAATGTCTGGCCTGTTGACCAGGGAGGTTTGTGTACCTGGGTCTCATAAGAGTCAGAGACACAGCTGGTTATCACACCCAGGGCACTGCATAGATAGCAAACTGAAAACACCCCCTCCTTCTGTGGAAGAAGCCTGTTTGCTTGTCTAGGAACGTTGGTGTGAGGGTCAGTCTTTGGGTTTTGCACACATCCAGAAGCCTGTGGACTCGCTCTCTAGGAAAACAGGCTGAAGGCTGAGATCTTTGTACTCTCCCATTGCCTCACTACAGCTTACCATAATCTACAAGAAGGTGCTGATCCATTCTTATGGAGGCGTGAATTTTACAGCTGTCACCAAAGGGTCACCCGCAGATGGCCTGGTCTGGTGGCCAGCAGAGCTTAGCTTACAGTTGTATGGGACTGTACATATTTGCATTCTTTCAAAGCTGCTGCCTTTCAGGGTCAGGCTTCCAATCAGCCTGAACCTGGTTGTGCTGAAGTCTCCCCTGACCTCTTTGGGACACTAACAGGTCCTGGAACACACTCAACAACTGGGAGATATTAAAAATAAAATGAGCTGCTTGCACAAGCAATCACCAACATTTGAGAGACAAGCAAGAGCTGCAAGGTTGAAGGATAAGATTCATCTCCTAAATGAGGCCACTCCTCCAAGACTGGGAGAGGTGGCTATATCATGGAGTGTATAAAAGCAAACACAGAAAGTCAAGCAAGATGAGGAAGAGGGGAAATATGCTGTACATGGAACAACAAAATAAAACCTTGGAGAAAAACATAATGAAGTGGAGATAGGTAATTTTCTTGATAAAGAGTTCAAAGTAATAATCATAAAGATGCCCACTGAGCTAGGAGAAGAATGCATGAACACAATGAGAAGTTCAACAAAGATAGAAAATATAAGAAAGTAAAAAATCAAAGTCACAGAACTAGTAAATTGAAAAACACTGAAAAATATGCTAGTGGGTTCAACAGCAGACTAGATGAAGTAGAAGAAAGGATCCGTGAACTTAAAGCAAGGGCGATGGAATTCACCCAAGCAGAGCAGCAAAAGGAGAAAAAAAATCTAAAAAGTGAAGGCAGCTTTAGGAATGTGTGAGACAACATCAGGTGGACTGATATGCATATTATAGGGAACCCAGAAGGAGAAAAGAGAGAGAAACAGGCAGAACACTTATTTGAAAAAGAATGATTGAAAAGTTCCTTAAAGTGGGGAAGGAAGCACATCCAGCTCCAAGTTCCAAATAAGATGTACTCAGAGGAACCCACAGCAAGACACAGTATAATTAAAATGTCAAAAGTTAAAGACAGAGACTTCAGGCAGCAAGAGAAAAAGCAACCTGTTACATATAAGGCAATACTCAGAAGATTATCATTAGATGTTTCAGCCAAACTTTGCCACCCAGAAAGAAGTTGCACAATATTATCAAAATGCTGAAAGAAAAAAAGAATACGCAGTAAAGTTACCATTCAGAAGTAAAGGAGAGAGAATTTTCCATACAAGCAATTCTAGAGGAGGTCATTACCAATAAACCAGTCTTATAAGAAATGTAAAAGGGATTTCCTTAAGCTGAAAAGAAAGGACACTAATTAACAGGAATATATATGAAAATATAAGTCACTGATAAAGGTAATTATATAGGAAAGACAGTGGATTAATCTTGTAAAGCTAGTATGAAGGTTAAAAGACAAACGTAGTAAAAATACTACTTTGGTATTAGTGGATAATA
The DNA here is from genome assembly GCF_003031525.2 of Neophocaena asiaeorientalis asiaeorientalis. Taxonomy (NCBI): domain Eukaryota; kingdom Metazoa; phylum Chordata; class Mammalia; order Artiodactyla; family Phocoenidae; genus Neophocaena; species Neophocaena asiaeorientalis. Next base: position 60,500 of record NW_020172465.1, on the reverse strand, counting down.
ATTGGTATTAGGGGATACACAAGATAAAAGATATAAAACATGACATCAAAAACTTGAAAAGTGTGTGTGGGAAGATAAAAATTTAGAGCTTTAGAATGCTTTCAGACGTAAGTTGTTATCAACTTAATATGCAGTGGTATAATTTGTTACCTCATGTAAACCTCATGGTAACTACAAAGCAACACCCTGTGGTAGATAACACAAAAAATAATGACAAAGGAATCTAATAATACCATTTGCAAAGTTCAACCGTATAGATCATCCGGACAGAAAATCAGTAAGAAAATGTCAGCCTTAAAGAACATGTGAGATCACATAGATTTATCAGATATATACAGACCATTCCATCAAAAAAAAGAAAAAGGAATCCAACAGAATCACACATTTTTCTGAAGTGCACATGGAACATTCTGGAGAAGAAATGTTTTAGGCCACAAAACAATTCTTAATAAATAAAGGAAGATTTCAGTGTATTGAGCATCAGGTATAAAACTAGAGATCAATTTTGAAACAAAACTAGAAAGTTTACAAATGTGTGAGATCAAACAACATGTAGTGAACCGACCATGGGTCAATAAGGAAATCAAAAGAGAAATTTAAAGAAAAACAACCTCGAGAAAATGAGAATACAACATAACAGATTTATGGAATGCAGGAAAAGCAGTTGTAAGAGGTAGGTTGCTAGTGATAAAATGCCTAACTCCATAAACAGTCTAACTTTACACACCAAGAAAATAGAAAAAGAAGAATAAGTGAAGCACAAAGTTACTATAAGGAAAGGAATAACAAAGATCGGGATGGAAATAAATGTAACAAAGACTCAAGACAATAGAAGAGATGAATGAAATTAAGAGACTTTTTTTCTTTTAAAAGATAAATTGATGAACGTTTAGCTAGACTCATCAAGAAAAGGACAGGGCTTAAATAAATAAAATCAGAAATAAGAGACATTATAACTGACACCACAGAAATAAAAAAGATTGTAAGAGTGTACTGTCAACTGAAAACAAAAATGCACAACCTAAAAGTTGAGAATTACGTTTTATTTGGCAGACTTTCTGAGTACTGTAGCCTGGGAGACACCCTCTCAGATAGCTCTGGGGGACTGCTCCAGAGAGGTAAAGGAGGAGCCAGGATGTATAGGAGTTTTTGCAACAAAAACCAGGTAGTTGGAACATCAGAAGCTTACTGTTATTTAAAGAAAACCAGACATCTCAAGTGAATAAATTTAGCACTTTTCTGTCTATGGGGAGGTGCAGGAGTCTGGGCTGACGGAAATCATTCCTTTGATACACACCTTAGCTATGTAGGGTCACTATCCTGTTGTCTCCTATCTTGAGTCCCCTCAGGGTGCACAGTTGGGGGCAATTGGAGTGTTTGATGTCTTGATGGCTGCAGCATCCTTTGTTTAGTGCAATGGCTGGCGGCATTCTTAGTCCACACTAGTATAAACAGTTATACACTAGCAAATTGTAGAGGAAATGGATAAATTCCTAGAAACATACCAGCAAGCAGGACTGGATCATGAGGAAATAGAAAACTGAACATACCAATAACTAGTAGAAAGATTGAATAATCAAAGATATCCCAGGAAACAAAAGTCCAGGATCAAACAGTTTCATTGGTCAGTTCTACCAAACAGTCAAAGAAGATTTAATAATTAATACCTCTTTTTCAAACTCTGCAAAAAAGTTGAAAAGGATGGAACACTTCTTAACTACTTGTATGATGCCAGCATTACCTTGTTACCAAACCTGACAGGGATACCACAAGAAAAAGAAAATTACACTCCAGTATCCATGATAAATATAGATAAAAAATCTTTAACAAACTATTAGCAAACTGAGTCTAACAATACATTAAAAGAATAATATACTATGGTCAAGTGGGATTTATTCCAGGGGTGCATGGGTGATTCAGCCTCTCATATCAATCAATGATACACTTCATTAACACTATGAAGGATAAAAATCATAACATCCCCTCAGTAGATGGAGACAAATCATGTGACAAAATTCAACATCTATTTATGATGAAAACTCAACAAAGTGAGTGTAGAGAAAATGTACCACATAAAAAAAAGTCAATGTATGAAAATTCTGCAACTAACATACTGAAAGATGATGTATTGAAAGCTTTTCCTCTAAAACAGGAACAAGACAGGGATGCTCATTCTCATCACTTTTATTCAACACAGTATTGCAAGTCATAGCCAGAGCTATTGGGCAAGAAAGAGAAGTAAAATCTGTCACTATTTGCAAGTGGCATTATATGATACTGTACAGAATCCCCTAAAGACCCTACCAAAAAAACTCTTAGAACTAATGGACAAATTCAGTAAGGTTCCTAGATACAAAACCAGTTTACAAAAATGAGCTGCATTTCTCCTCAGCAAGAGCTATTAGGAAAACATTTCCACTTAAAATTGTATCAAAAAGAATAAAATAGGGCTTCCCTGGTGGTGCAGTGGTTAGAGTCTGCCTGCCGCTGCAGGGGACATGGGTTCGTATCCTGGTCCAGGAAGATCCCACATGCCGTGGAGTGGCTGGGCCCGAGAGCCATGGCTGCTGAGCCTGCGTGTCCGCAGCCTGTGCTCTGCAAAGGGAGAGGCCACAACAGTGAGAGGCTCGTGTACTGCAAAAAGGAAAAAAAAAAAAAGAATAAAATACCTAGGAATAGAATTAATCTAGGAAGTGAAAAACCTGTATGCTGAAAACTATAAGATATTGATGAAGGAAACTGAAGAAGACACAGCTAAATGGAAAGAAATAAATTTCATGTTCATGGATTGGAAGAATTAATATACTAAAATGTCTGTACTGCCCACAACAGTCTACAGATTCATTAAAATTGGTATGAAAATACCAATGGCATTTTTTTACAGAAATAGAACAAATAACCTTAGTTTTTTTTGATGTAACCACAGAAGACCCTGAATAATCAAAGCAAACTTATAAAGGAAAAACAAACTGGAGGCATCTTGCTCCCTGATTTCAAACTGTACTACAAAGCTATAGTAATCAGTGTTATTGTCATAAAAACAGACACGTAGCTCAGTGAAACTGAACAGAGAGCCCCCAAAAAACTCACGCATACATGGCTAAATTATTTTATAAGAAAAGAGCCAAGAATATACAATGGGAAAAGGACAGTCTTGCATGAATTGTCTTGAGAAACCTGGACAACCACATGTAAAAGAAAAAAAGGGGACTTATGTCTTAGACCATACACAAAAATTAACCCAGAATGGATTAAAGAATCCATTGAATGTAAGACCTGAAACCATAAAAGTTCTAAAAGAAAGCATGGGTGGTAAGCTCCTTAACATTGGTCTTCCCAGTAATTTTTTGGATTTGTTGCCACAGCAAAGGCGGCAAGAACAAAAATAAACAAGTAGGACTATGTCCAACTAAACAGCTTTTTTGCATAGCAAAGGAAATCATGAAAAAATTGTAATTTACTGAATGGGAGAAAATATTTGTAAATCATATATTAAGGAGTTAATATGCAGGATATGTAAAGTTAGATAAAAAATATATGTACATAAAACTCAATAGTCAAGACCAAGCAATTCAGTTAAAAATGGGGTAGAAGATTGAATAGACCTTTTTTTTGTTTTTTTTAACTCAAAAAACACAGATGGCCAACAGGTACATGAAAAGTTGCTTAACGTCACAAATTATTAGGAAGTGCAAATCAAAACTATAATGAGCTATCATCTGACATCCTTAGTATGCCTATCAAGAAGATAAAGATAAGTGTGGATAAGGATATGGGCACAGGGGAATCCGTGTGCACTGTTGGTGGGAATGTAAATACATTATGGAGGTGTATCCAGAAATTAAAAATAGACTTGCTATATAATCCACCAATTTTTCCTCTGGGTTTTTTTCCAAAGAAAATGAAAACTCTAATTTGAAGTTAAGTATTCTTTGCAGCATCATTTATAATAGCCAAGGTTTGGGACAACCAAAGTGTGCATCAGTGGATGTATGGATAAAAAAGATGTGGGAAATGTATACACATATATCTGGGAAATATATATACAATATATATACATACAAACAATGAAATATTATTCAGTCTTGATCACTAAAAAATAAATCTTGTCATTTGCATAGACAGCATGGATGAACATTGAGGCCTTTATGCTAAGTGAAATAAGACAGACAAATATGTAATCTCACTGATATGTGGAATTAAACACACACAAGCTCATAGGTTCAGAGAACAAATTAGTGGTTGCCAGAGGTGGATGGGAAGTGAGCAAATGTGTGAAGGGGGTCAAAAGGTAGAAACTTCCAGCTATAAAATAAGTCATGGGAAAAAAAAAAAAAAGTCATGGGGATGTAAGGTACTCCTTGATGGCTATAGTTAATAATACTGTATTGCATATTTGGAAGTTGCTAAGAGACTAGATCTTAAAAATCCTCCTCAAAAGAAAAAAAAAGTTTTGTAACAACATATGGTGATAAATGTTAAATATATTCATTGTGTTGATCCCTTTGCAGTGTATACAACTATCAAATCATTATTTTGTACACCTGAAGCTAATAGAATATTATGTCAGTTATACCTCAATTTTAAAAATCAAAAATATAAGAAAAATTACATAAACTAAATTGTTTGGGATAATAATATATGTAAGTACTTTCCAATTTTGAAACAAGGAATTCTTTAAGAAACCAAACACACTTATAAGGGAAAATAATGGCAGAGTGTGGCTTTATTCAAATTGACCCTGTCTCATTAAAGACACCTTAGAGAAATTTTCAGCAGATACCCAACAAAGGATTAGAATCATGAATATATGAATAGCATGTACAGAGTGGTAAGGACAGGCAAATAACCCAGTAGAAAAAGGACAGGAGACATGAGGCATTTTATTGAAGAAGAGAAAAAGTTTTGGTTTGTACATTTTTTAAGTGGGGGAGATAACAGAAAAAGTACGGATAGAGTATATAGAAATTCCTCAGTAATGCTTATTAAATGGAAAATATCTTTGCACTTCGTTGACTTTAATGTTTTCTTATGTATTGATTAGTTGCGTTTCTGTGCGTATTGATTATCTAGTTTCCTTTGCCCCTTTTCCCCTTGGAATGTTGCTGTGCACTTTTTATTACAGTGAAGAGAACATAATTTTACTTCTTTGACTCAAAAGCCATGTTTCAAAAATCTCAATCTTCTCCACCTACTTCCCGCCAAAATAGGACAAAAAGAACAGAGATAGGCCTTTGAGTTGCCACTTTTATTATCTTACAGTTTTATCAGTGCCTCTTCCTATGGGGCAGACATTTAAGTAGCAATGAGTCCCTTGTGGGACTCTAACCATCTTTGAGGTACCTTCTCTGTTGGAAACACTGGTTGTGTGTCTAAGATGAGCTTAGATGTTGCAGAATACCTTCTGCATTTGCCTGGAATCTCTCCTGGACTACCCCAGTGTAGTGAAGCTCGTGGGTTATCTACATTTGTTACTATTTATTTTATTTTTATTTTCTAACGTTTGTTTCTATCTCCAAGCTATTGTAAATAGAGCTGCAATGAACATTTTGGTACATGACTTTTCTTTTTTGGTGTTTTTTTGCGGTACGCGGGCCCTCACTGCTGCGGCCTCTCCCGTTGCGGAGCACAGGCTCCGGACGCGCAGGCTCAGCGGCCATGGCTCACGGGCCCAGCCACTCCGCGGCATGTTGGGTCTTCCCAAACCGGGACACGAACCCATGTAACCTGCATCGGCAGGTGGACTCTCAACCACTGTGCCACCAGGGAAGCCCCATGACTCTTTTCGAATTATGGTTTTCTTAGGGTATATGCCCAGGAGTGGAATTGCTGGGTCATCTGGTAGTTCTATTT